>NC_141152.1:75712757-76018666 GCF_053477565.2 Lygodium microphyllum
ATTGGATGCATGTGCTTGTAACCATTGACTTGTCGTTCTCTAAAAAGGATGATTACAAGAGGGTTGTGGAAAAAGCAAGCGCCTTCAATGAGGGGGCCAAAGTCCATGCACCAAGGGATGCCTTGCCTAGAGTACATTTGTGAATGATGGCACGAACCTCAAACACAAAAATGTTGCCTATGACCTATCATGTTCAAACAAACAAATTAGAGCTACACATGGTCCTTGAGTATTTGACAAGAAAACTAGTGTGCAACCTTGTAGCCAACATGAAACCTCTCAGAGATCTCATGGAAGAGACAAGGCAAAAATGGACTAGAATGCACTATCTGAACCTACTATACAATTGGGCTCTACTGAGGGACAATGGGAACTTGCAAGACGATGAACTAGCAGAAGATGAGTCTTCTAAATGAGAGGATTCTAATGATGAATATGTGGATTGTGACTCTGGGAATGAGGATAGTGAGGAAGAAGTGGAAACCATAGACTATGACACTAATGGGTGGACAATCAAGCAAATAATGATGGACTGTAAGACCAAAGGCACTAATGCTTTCAGCATAGAGAAGGGGGTTATGAAAGTGGATTATGATTGGACCTGGCTAGAGCATCTAGCTGTGGTTGACTATGGACTATAAGCAAGTAGGGTTAACCCTGTGCCCATAATCATAAGCTCTGATAGTGATCTTGAGATTCCAAAACCCCCTAGGACTTGATGCACCAAGGGAGACCTTCTAGTCCACCTGAGGCATAGATGGCTAAAGGAGGAAGTGAGGAAGAAAACTAAGGATTTGGATGCCGAAAACCATGAAGGGGATGCAATGGCAGTGGAGAAGGAGAAGAGGAAGATGCGGGAGAGAAGATCACACACAATGTAGGTGTTGTCCAACTAAATTGATAGCCTTATTGCACTATCATATTATATATGAATAAAGAATGGGTGGTCACAGTGTACATGGGCAGGCCTAGAGGCCTTTTACCCCAACAACCTCCCATTAAAAGGCCAATGTGGATGGTGAGTGAAAACAAAGAAAAGAAAAGAAAAAGACAAGGTGAGGAATCATTACATCTCACCCAACGCCCAATCGGAAAGCGAGTTGTGCAAGAAGTGTCGGGAACCTCTGTAGAAGAAGAGTCAAGCATCCTTGAGTCCATGACATCTATGAGATAAGCAATCCCGTAGCTCCATACAATGGGGTAATCCAAGAATGCTTCTCATGAAGCAAGCACAACTCATCAATGCATGACTATAAAGCATTAGAGTCATGCATAACATTAGCATGGCACATACAAGACAGTGGAGAGCAGTCAAACTCTCTAAAGTCAATCATTGAAAGAGAGCCAACATCCCAGAAACTCGTCCAATGGGGTCTCAAGACTACATGTGGCCTCAATGAAGCGGAAGACTGACATATGGCTGGCTGTCCAGCTTGTATAACTACAAGAAAATGGCTCTCATGAGCTTGAAAGGGGTCTAACAACATCCTAACCCTGACTGCTATGCATAGCTATGTCATCTGGGCCAATAAGTGCCTCATTTTCAGCATAAATAGCTTGTTGTAATGGCATTGTAGTTGCTGTAAAATCAGTCATAAAGCGTATCAAATGCTCATCAAGAGGCCTGAGAGGTGTTTGCGTCTCATACAAGACAACATGACGGCTGCGTATGACCTGCTGGGCAACATAGAAATATTTTTCAAAACGTTTGATTCAATCACAAACTACCATCTTTTTTTTCCTTACATTGAAAGGTATGCAATTTTGCAAAGGGTTAATGTATACTTCTTTGTTGTATTCATTTCTTACTAACATTTCACTTTGCAGAGGACATTGGAACCTCATATATATTGATATTCTCACTAGAGAAATTATTATCATGAACTCTCTTAGTGGTATCCATGGCCAATGAAAAATGTGCATTGAATAGGATACTACTTACTTTTTGGTTTATTTTTATTTTATCTGATTGTCTATTTTAGTAATATGTTTCCATTTATAGTGCTAGCAGGCTCGTGGCTACCTTTTTGGATAGCACATATGAGGATATTATTGATCCTCAAAAACCGTATAGCTTTCTTCAACAAGAAGTTTCCTTGCAAAGTGATGCGCATTCTTGTGGATGGAGAGTGATTTCAAATGTTTCCATGATAATAGATTCAAAGATTCTCAAGATAGATGGGGTTAATGTAAGTATTTTTCACATTGTTTGTTTTTTTAGGAACCTATCTTTGACTTTTCCAACTTATTATATTTTTTTTCGAGGTGCCAAGATTACCTTAATTCATACACATGGTGGATAAGGGAGCGATGTATTGAGTTGATTTTGGATAGGAAAATCACACTAGTCACGACCCCAAGTCCCCGCCACAAAAATCCTCAACTAAGAGTAAGGGTAAGGGCAAGGGCAAGCGATCTGGAAAGAATAGCAAGGTAAACTCCAAAAAGAAAGAACTACCAACACATTCTCTTATGGAGTCTCATCCATCTCCTTGTCAGCCTGAAGAGATGAGGCCCCGTGTCCAAGACAAATTCTTCCAACCAAAGAAAAAAGCCACTGTAAGGACATTGGAGATGTTTGCAGAAAGCAATGAAGTAGTTACAAAGCCAAAAGAAGACAGATTGATGCAAACATAAACTAGAAGGAATCTTTATTGTTATTTTGCATCCTTGTATATTTTCACTTCAATTTTGTAACTCTTGATTCAATGAAAAGCTTTTTATCCTATGTAAATGTAATCAATGTTTTCATATTTATGGGTCGAAGCTTACAATATTGGGAGGCAAGCAACTCATACAAGAGAAAGAGCGTTTATATATTTTCTCAATTTTTTTACCATTTACTTTGAACTTATATCCTAGGGATGTACTATCTAGTAGCTCCAATGTATCCCTTACATCTTTAAGACTCTAATTGGAAGTGATATTTACCTCATTTTCTTCTACATGTGCTATAACTTGCACCTTAAGTTTGAAGGGCATGTAATCTGTATTAGAATCCAAGGGAATCCAAATGCCTAGTTTAAGTTTGTATCTCCTATAATTAAAGCCCAAAGCAAGAGTTTTTCATGCGATGTTATAACACAAAGCCAAGAATTGGGGGCATACAATACATCTTATGGTATCGTCCTTATGGTTATACTCTCTAGATTTCCAAAGCCTTCCTATAATGTTGTCTAGTTTTGCTTTTGCAAAATTTCTACTTAGCCAAGATACCTTTGTCCTTTGTAAATTTTTTACTTTGAAGTAGGCCACAAAGATATGCAAGGGTATAAACCATGATAGGCGTATTCTTCTCAAGATCCTTCCAGCTATCATGGACTTTTGACTATCTTGACATATTTAGAATTTAAAACTATGCATTGTTGCCTTATCAAGAATCTCCCAATTTAGAGATAAGAGACTTGGCAATGGTAAATCCTCGATATGTCCATATGTACCTTCTCTAGAGGGAACCACATACTGTGAATAATACATAAAAACCCTTCTCTCACACTGAAAGAACCGATGGTCTTATCAGCATAGATAATGTATACAAACACCTTATGAATCGCATTGAAAGTTCTAATCAAGCTCTTCACAGGTTGCCATTCAGTACTTGTTAATTGAAATATATCTACAACCAAGAATTCGATATTAGTACTTGCTTAAATGAAAAAAATATCACATATGTTATCAACTTAAGACTAACAATGTATTTGTTGGCAAACACATTCATTTGGAGGCAAGTGCATATTCTTGGCCATGTAAACATGCTGCATTTTAACAAACCACCCTTCATGCTTAATTTTGAAAGCAATGATGTGTTCCTTCTTCTAGTGATGCTTTATATCCTCTCTTTGACTTCTTTTCATCTTGTGAGAGCCCTTGCAAGAGGGCAGCATGGTAATCCAATCATTTATGCAAAAGGTTTTGGGCTTCCAATTTTTGTCAGCTCCTTGGCTATAGACAGTGTAGGAGTTTACTAAACCAAAAGGGTGCCTTATGGATGCATACTTAGATTTAATTCACAAAGAAAGAATCTCATTGAGAAAGGAGAATGAACTAAAATGGAATATTAAAAAGACTAATGAAAATATATTGATGGAAAAAAGCTCTCGACTTTCAAAAAAGTCATTTTTTAACTTCATAAGATCTTTATCGTGTCCTTTGTCAAATTTTATAAGTGAATAAGGACTTTGGGACAATCAAAACATGTCAGACTTTAGAGATCTTGGCTAAAAGGGAGGAGAGAATCATGAAGTGGAACCTACTATCTCCAAAAAGGAGGAGACAAGAATACCATATTCTTGCACACATGGCAAACTCTCTTTGACCCTTTCCTTAATCTCGTGATTAACAAAAGTGAAAAATTTGAAGCATTTTTTGCCCTAATGCATAGCTTGCAACTCGATGCATTCCTCAAGTTGCTACTAGCATTACTCTCTCTAACCTTAAGGTTAGATCCACAAAGGTCACCTTTTAGCCATTCGTCACATAGACCTCATTTGATATACAAGTTAGGACTCAACCATGCTCACACATGGCTTCTCCTCATAATGGTAGCCTTACAACTTAGAGCACCATGGATCATTGGTGGTACCTTATGAGGGTGGGACATTGAGCATATCTAACACTTCTTTCTCTTCATAAAAGTAAAAGTTAATGCTCAATTTAATTTTTTTCAACTTTTGATTACCTCCCTCCATTCTAATTGTCTTCTTTCCTTCTTTTCCTTCTTACTAGTTTCTTCCTCATTCTTCTTCTTTTTTGATTCATATAGTTTTTACGATATGAATCTTCAGATAAAATCTTAGCTATGGATCAATTGTCTAATTTTATTTACAGTGCTAGTAAAAGATCTCTTTATAATTGTCACATTGAGGTAGAGAATAAGTATGAACCAATTATCAAGACAAAACTAACCACTATCTTAGAGTCCATGAAACATGTGCTTATATTTGAAGGAAATAAGAACCTTGATCTTTGATTGGATGGAAGGATATACCCCAAAGATCCCATTAAAAATAGTGTATCTCTTTTCTACAACAACTCCTCATTGATGAGATTTATTGGTGATAGTTATAATGAATTTTGAGGCTATACACTTGATCTTGTTACAGAGAATGATATTCTTGGATTGGAAAATCCCTTACCAAAAAAGCAAAGAGAGAGTTGTTTCAAAAAGTATAGGATTATCAACAAAAGATCCATTCATTAGAGAAATGTATCAAAGCATACCAATAAAAGAAAATTGTTTTAGGCATTCAAAATTGACAAATATCTCTGAAGAACATTGAGAATCTCAAATGAGAAGGAGGTGTCTACACAAAAGAATCCAAGCAATAAGTTATACTTTTCTACTTAAGAAATGTTGAATATGATATTTTAATTTGGTTTGTGATATTGCTCTTGTTTATATCTCTTTAATTAAATACAAGTTAGAGAGATGCTTCAAAGGCATCTCAATTTTATTATCACCTTCTACCTTCATTAGTTCCAAAAGACATTCTTGAGAGGAAGAAATTCAAAATAGTAAAGGGACATTGCTTGAATTATTTCATTAAGCATAATTCTTTGGATACCGAGCTTGTGCAGAAGACTTTAGATAGTATCAATATTACTAGAGATTCATATATACAATTTTTCTAGCTAATACAATTAAATGTAAAACAAAATTAGGTACACAATTTCTTATTTTCCAAGGCCATTTATGGTGAAGACTATTAGATAAAGAGTTAATGATAAAGTGATGGAAGTTTTAGGTGAGCCTTTCAATATCAAGGCCAACTTTAAGAGAAAGAAAAATGAGGTTATTTTGACCGAATTTAACATCAATTAGTTTGTGAGATTGTGTAAGCTCAATAAAAGTGAGATTTTGGAGTGTACAAAATAAGAAATGATCCATGGTAGAAATTAAGTGCAAAATTTAGCCCAATGACTATTTTTTGAAGGTTTTCTTGGTCATCACACTAAATTTTTAGCATGAAAACTAAAAAAATAGCCCATATTTACAAAAAGTTACATTTAGACCTAAAATTTGGCCAAAAAACTCAAAATTAGGATTTTCTCATAATATTTGTCTAATTTTCTAAACTGTTAACCATTAATCAACCAATCATTCATCCACTTATCTATAAACTTAAAATCATGGGAGTCTCTTATTTTTTACCTTGAAAGGGTCTCTATTACCTTAATGAATATAGCACTTTTATTAAGTGAATGTAGTCATTGAGTGTCATTTAGTGTTCAATTTAAATACGATTCTAGTGATATGAGCTTTTGAAGTAGATACAGATGATTTTGATATACTATATTGAGTTTTCCATTAGACTTCAATACTTGATATGATTAAGAGAGCAAGCAAGTAGGAGAATAACTATTTGTCGAGGGATTTGGAAACTACAAGGTGGAATGGCATATAGATGGGGATTTGAAGACACTTCAATGAATCTATAATGTATCAAAGGGAGCCAACTCTAGATGTCACTATCTATACTACATGTCTCTAGTTGTAGAGTTGAACCACCCAAGCAATTGGAATAGAGATCCCTTTAGGCATTTAGCCAATGCTCACATTTGTAACTTGGTGCACTTGCAAAACAACTGAAAAGCTTGTTCCTCTTTACATAGGGTTTGCTTGGAAGTTGACGCCCTTGTTAGCTAGAAAAGATGTTATAACCAAGATCGAGCAAGATTTATCTTCAATTGGCTTGCATGGTATCTAGATAATATTGTCACTAACTAGATCCTTAGAAATCCAAGGATGAAAATTACATCCTAAAAAAACCATCTATTGGTGGGGTGAAGGCTAGAAGGTTCTTGGGATTTCGTAGAAAACTTGGTAAGATACACTCTAAAAAAGGTGACTCAACCATTAAACATAATCAATGGAGATCCCTACATAATGTTGTTAAGGATCATGTTGATAATGAATAGGCTCGAAATAGAAAAGACAAAGATTGGAAAAATTTAGATAAAATATTCTTTTACAAGGATAAATTTGAATTAAAATATGGTGATCTCAAAGACTAATTAAGCTAGCCTTTTTAAAGATGGTGATCTAAAAGACTTCAAAGACTAATCAAACCTTTTTAAAAATACAATGACAGAAGCCTGAGATAATCAACACTTTACTCACTATATGGCAAGAAGCTTGTGTTCTTATATGTCTCTATTATCTATCTTAAATAAGATTTCTAACTTTCTTTGTTAGTTAATTGTGCAACGTATTTTATACAATCGTGCCCCATATTTCATCAAGTAATACGGAAGTCTATCTATCTAGTAAACTCAAGGCATGGAGAAGTCACATTATCAAGCAAGAACAAAATACTTTAGACACATAAGACATGGACGTGGAAGAGTTAAAGCAAATAGCTCATTGTAGATCTTTCAATGGCTCTGTAGATAATCGAATTTAAGATTAAATATACAACCATTTCAAGTAACATATCATCTTTGGCAACAATTATACAAATGGTCACCCCTTTAAAAAAAAGGGTTACCTGAACTCTTGTACAAAGCAAAGATTTTCAAAATGGCCACAAACTAGGAAAAGAGAAGGAAAAACATGGGTTTCAAGGAGTCCCGACTCTCTATTGTCTTTAGATTGATTCCATTTGTAGAGGAATATTTGGCAACTCAATAAGTATTTGGGGTTAAAGGCTACTTATGCCTAGCCACCTACATTTTCTTGTATATAGATATGCATATCTATACATAATAGGTAGTGGGCATCCATCATTATCTCACAGTATTCTTTAATCTATTAGTGATAAAAAGAATAAAGGAAGGTAGGTCACACATTGTGGCTATTGGAGTTTCCGCATACTAGTCTCTCTCTTCTTGTTTGAACCTCCATAACTCTTGCTTCTATTCTACTTCCATCTTCCACTCACCTTTCAACTAGTATCATAGTGTGCATTTGAGGAGCTTCATGAACATTGCATTTAGCCTAGGAAGAGATCCTAACTTATAGCTTCATTGATATTCCAGACTTGTTGACGAGCTTGCTACGGCTTAGCTAAGGCTTGTTGCACTTACTAAGTTGAGAAACTAGCCATTGTATCCATTTTGAGTGGATATAGAGCATGCTACAAAAGTCGTGGATAGCTATGGTAGCTTGATAACACTTTCGTATTTTGGCATAACTTTTGCATCTTTGATGTGTTTTATAGCTACAAATGAAGAGTGCAATGAGAACTAAAAACTTGAACACTCATATAGTTGATTTTGTGCACTTTTTAGTTCTCCATTTTACAAAGAATAGAACAGTTTTGGTTTGGACAACAAGCTTACAAGTTACAGAGCTTTATGCATTATATGCCTACATGCTATTCGGGTCTTATATATGCTTATGTTGGTATTTGTGGCATTGATGTTTATACCCATATATGTTTATGGTAACCTTTAAAACTTGGATTTGAGCTCTGTTGGATGTATTTGGGTGTTAGCCATTTAGTTCAATAATTATTCACTTGCGAGTCGAAGATATATTGGATGTACATGCTCTCCAATGTATCATTGATGCGTTTGGGCTTCACGAATATCATATACTTGATGCATTGAGCCTTGTTGTGCTCTTGAATATTTCAAATTTTCTTTTAGTGTGGGAGACACTTATATTTACTTGGTAGAGCTTGGTTCTTTAGAGCCAATGGAAGTCTCTTGCTCATGTATATGCTCAATTGATATATGCATACACTATTCTTACAGATATCGACTCTTATGGGATGATTTGCTTTTAAGCATTTGGATACCCAGTACCTATCATTGTTAGTGGGTGGTGGATATGAGGTGGATACTTGATATGCATTGGTATTATGCATCTATGTAATTGACATTCAGTATGCTTTGGGAGTTCTTAGTACCTAGTTGCTATATTGCTAATTGCATTCTATATATCCCGCATTGCTACCTAGATATTTCTAGCAATGGGAGCATACCGTTGTTGGTCGTTTGCCTATTGATTGATGATCATTTAATGCAGTTCTATGGATAGCAATGCTCAATATTGTTTATAGTAGTTTCTTTGAGCACTCTATTGAATACTATTTGTAGATAGCTGTATGTTGAGAGTGGAAAAAGACTAAATTTTTGACTGATTTCTGTTATTTTTGAGGTTTGAATGATTGATTTTTGATGGATTTAGAGTGATGTATGATTGTTAATGGGAGTATTTGAGAGTGTTTTGGATGATATTGATTATGTTTAGAAGTTCATGATGATTCTCAATGGAAATACGAGGTTCTGTGATGTTCTGATAGGTTCTGATTGGTTCTGTATAGCTTATGTTTTGTTCTGATTGTCTTCTGTATAAAGCATGGATTGAAGATTGAGATCTTTTGAAAGATTATTGAATAGTTTTTGAGAGTTTGTAATGGTTTGAGTATGAGTTATGAGGTTTTGATGACCTTATGTAGACCCTATGTAGAGCCTCTGTCTCTGCTCTGTCTCTGTACTGTAACTGTACTATAGCTATTCTGGTGCTGTACTGTGATTGTTTTGTAGACCTTCTGTAGGTGTTCTGTAGAATGTATGTGTGACTTTGGGAAAGTTTTCTAACCTTTGGAAAGGATGAATCTAAGTTCAAAAGAGCTAAAACAGGTGGAAGAAATAGCTGCTGAAGACTGAAGAGAAGACTAAGTGACAGTGACAGTAGTGAGATGTGAGAAGACACTGTAGTGACTCTGGTGACTCTTAATATCAGGCATACCTCTTGGGAGGTGCATCCACGACCTAAGAAGGATTATTGAGAGTTATTATGAGAGCATTGTAGTGAGGATATGATGTACGATTGATGGAGAGAGAGAGAGAGAGAGAGTCAGAGATAGTCAATTCTATCAAAACAGTGTAACTGTGTGTGAGAGATTGAGAGAGAGAACTATGAAGACATTGAAGATGAATAATATGTGATTAATTTCCATTCAAAGATGGTGTATTACTTTGTGTTCTTTGTTCTATTGATGGATTTTGTGAAGATGTTGAAGATTATGGTTGATTCTATCAAATCCGTGGGAGAAATCTACTATGAGGCTGCGTGAAGAATTGCTGTTTTCTTTGTTTTGATGATCAAAAGAATGAAATAAAAGCTTGTTGATGTTACAATATAGATTTTCTTGCAAGAGAACTACCTTTTCCTTGGTGTTCCTCTTGGGGCTCCATGTTTTTGGTGCGCAGCCGGGGAAACTTGCCATCAACAAGCACTAGAAGAGGCTGAAAATGAAGGAAATGACATTGCCAAGAAGAGAAGAATTCAATGGATGTTTGTAAAGTTCCTTCTTCCACTCAAGAGTTGGAATTTCTCATAATCAAAGCCACTTTCCACAAGAAGTTCATCCCACAATGGCGGAAACATATCACCATCATGATGCATACTCTATGTGGTGGACTGTTTCCTCTTCCTGTTGAAGCAGCAGAAACTTGCATCTTGGTGGCAAACTGTTTGGGAACAAACTGAAGAGCAGAAACAGAGAGAATGACCATCCATGGAAGATTTGGCATTCATTGAGAAGTTTTCAGACATCATCAAGTGGGAGATTGTGAAGAAGCTTCAGGAGTCTTGGTCTGTAGAGGTTCACGAAGACAAGAAGAAAAAGAGTTGGAATTTGTTCGTGGATGCTAAACATCAAGATACATGGGATGCTTGATGCACTGACAATCTTCTGTTTGTCCAATTAGCAACCCACTGGAAGTTGGTAGACAGAGTGTTTTTCACAACATACACTGTTGAAACCCTTAGAAGCTGGCATTATTATAATGACACAACAACAATCCTAAGAAGAATGAGTTTTGATACTTTTAGAACAGAATATATCCCCCTCTATAGTGGTTTGAAAGCTGAATTTAAATATGTTGAAAAGAAGGAAGTAGAGGAGATGTTGGCCAGAGAATCTATCAGAGAAGCCCCCTCTGACACTATCCTATTAAGTCCAGATCAACTGGTTGAAGCCAACCCCCTGATGAATGATGCAATAAAGAGGCAAGCATTGGAACGAGTCCAGAGGTACGTGAGAAGAGAGAAGGCAAAAATCAAAGCTGAGAATGAGCTCGCAGCAGAAGCATCCTTTGACACCCTAAAAGCACTCTTTACAGAAGTCCCCATGGCAACTCAAGGTCCCCTTCCTAGTCAGATTTGTCCTCGAAATATTGATGAAAGACCAGCAAATATAGTCCCATTGCCAATTTTTAAGGGAGAATACAACGAAGACCCTGATCTTCATGTAGCAAAGTTTATGGTAGCATGTGTGGCTAACAATGCTAGAACCCCTGAGCATTGGTTAGCAATCTTCCCTACCACTTTCAAGGGCGCGGTGTTTCAGTGGTATGAGAGACAAGCAGCAGGAACTTGGCCTTCCTCACTAAATTCAGGCGTGAAGGTTTTGAAGAGCGGATGCGAGAGGAATTCATGAATTTAAGTCAGTCCTTTGGAGAAAGAGTAGAAGCTTATGTCTCGCGAATGGAATCCATCCTAAAGAGATGGACTAACCACCATTTGGATGAAGGAATCCAGAAAGGAGTGTTTCTCAGGGGCCTACAACCAGAAGTTCGCAAGTTCGTGGAATTGAGAAGACCAGTCAATCTGCAAGCTGCAGTGGAAGGTGCAAGATTGTATGATGAAGTTGAAGCAAGGCTGTCAATGACTCCAGGAAGAGGAGCCTTACCTCCTCCCATGCCTGGAATGGTATACCCACCAAATGCAGTCCTAGGGATAGTTCCCTACCCCTATCCCCAGATGCAAACAGTGCCGCAATATAGTGCACCTAATCCAGTGTGGTCAGCGCAGACGACAGTGCCTCAAATGATGGTTCAACCACAACAACAGTGGCCTCAAACAGTCCCTCCAATGGCGAATCAACAAGAGTGGAACCCTACCAACTGGAATCAACAACCCCAAGTCTCAACAGGAGCTCTGAATCAGAGCCAGAGCAGAGGACCTTCTGGATCTACCCAACCAGTGTATGCAGTAATTACAGAAGCTTCCCAAAATCCCACAACAAGCACTTCTGGAGGTGAAAATGTAAAGGACTACTTATCCAACTTAGTTGCAAGTATTAAGAAAGAGCTTCTGGATGTGATTTACAGAGCAGCTATAGACGCTGAAGGTGAATACTACCAATATATCCACTCCTGCGGGAGCTGGAAGAGATGTGATACGCTCTAATGCATGGTGTGGAAAGTGTCATCAAGCGAGACATTTAGAACCGAATGTACCCGAAAACCAACCATTCTTGGAGCCTTCTGTTCTTACTGTTTGCGGAAGAACCATACAGAGGATATTTGCTCTCTGAAAGAGATGCATGAACGAAGAAAGAAGGATGAAAATGCAAGATTCAACTTGCTGGAATCCAAAATGACAACACAAGATATTGGACCAAAGCCTAGGGAATTTGGTCCTAATTTCGGTCCAAGGAGGTTTCCCTCTCAAAGTTATAGAGGACGACAGTCGGTGGTGGTTAGAGATCAGAGGTGGAATGTTATAGGTGTGGAGAAAAGGGACATATCTCCCCAAATTGTCCAAACCCTAGACGATCTGTCGATTATAAGCCCTTATGCAGCCGATGCAAAGGAGAAGGCCACACTGCAAAGGATTGTCCCAGCCCAGCTCCTGTAAAGGCCAATGCCATTGATAGCCAATAGAAGGTACAAGAGCCTGCTTCCAATTTGGTAGAGTTGGAAGTTGCTGCTGTTACGCGCACCAAGAAGAAGGAACTAGTGGTTCAGAATGGAAATGACTCTCCTGTCAAGACTGTGAAGTTCAACCTACCTACAGAGGGACAGAGCGGTATAGAATAGAACAGTACAGTACAGAGCACTACAGTGCCACAAAAGGCTACAGAGACAGTCCCAGAGATAGGACTAGAGGCCCAAGAGATAGATGATACAGAAGCACTTCCAGAAATAGAAGAAGTGCCGATGTTGCAATTGTTAGAAGAAAAATGAAAGATGAAAATGGGTGTAGCCCCATTCCCTAGCCAGCTGGAGAAGCCTGTGGATCCTATTAAAGATTATGACTTGGTCAAAGACCTAGACACTTTTAAACCAAACCTAACATTCCGGCAGTTGTTGATGTTGTCTCCAAGCTGTTAAAAGAGATTCAAAAGCATCTTGACACGAAGGCGTGGACTAAGGATCACTCCTTCAATAGCAGCCAAGACCATTAAGGCCCCAGAGCCTGTAAAGGAAGTAGATGTGGCTAATGCCTTCCTAGATCCTGGAACCCCAGAGATTAGTGTATGGATAGAAGGATGCTTCATTTTAGATGCATTGATTGATGGAGGCTCATCAGTAAACATAATGACGGATGTCACAATGAAGGACTTAGGGTTGCAAGGAATTCAACCTACATAGTGGCTTATCAGATTGGCAGACTAAAGTAGAGTCAAACCGTTGGGCATCCTCCCATATGCAAAAACAACCCTTGCAGGAAGAGACTATTGGCTGACATATTTGGTGGTCAAACCAAATTCTTATGGGACCTCATACCCTTTGCTGTTGGGAAGACCTTGGCTTTTTGAAGCAAGAGCCAGGATGGCTGGTTCAAAGGAACCTTAACCCTAGGCAGAGGACCCAATAAAGCGGTGTTAAAGCTGTATGGATCGCAAAAAGGCAATGGATTCACATCCGTTGAAGTCATAACTGACTCCTCTAATGAGGCAACAAATGGTACATCAGGAGATGAAGAGGTTGTTAAGCAAATCTTTCCTAAGAAAACAGAGGCACAGTTCCTAACAGTGGGCACTGTAAGCCAACTGCCAAGGGAAGTAAAATCCTTGTCCATGGGTAAATATCTCCTGTCTCAATTAGAATTAACTTCTAAAATCACCTCTGATAGTGAAATAGAAGCATGGATATACTGTTCTCCCTGTTACATGACAGTCGCAGAGACAGAGCAGAGTCAGTACAGAGACAGTACAGTTACAGAGCAAAGACAGTACAGAGGCAGAGCAGATGTAGAGCAGAGACAGAGCTAATATAGAGACAGTTACAGAGACAATAACAGATACAGAGCCAGAAGCAGAAGCAGATGCAGAGGCAGAAGATCTGTTCTTCTCCTACAGAGCCTCTACAGAAGTAGAGACAAAGCCTCCAGAGGATGAGGATGAAACTGATGAGGAAGAAAATGAAGCAAGCTATGAATGTGCAGACGATGAATTCTCTCTGATAGAGGATGATCTTGTTGATGTCCCTATAGAGACCTCAGAGGCCGAATCTCTCTGAGTGCTGGATGGAATGACCATGGTTTCGTTTGGGTTGGTCAATGGATCACAAAGTATGCAGAATCTGTATAAGCAATGGATTAAAAGCATAAAAATTAAGTTTACGAGTGGCTCCTGTCGCCCTGACTATTCAGTCAAAAGAAAAGATGATGATGATGCCCCCTGCCAACAAAAGACCAAGCCCTCAAAGCCATGGCCTCTAGCAGGTCTGTGCTATGTGACATTCCTAGACGCATCCTCGGAAGATGAAGCCTTGAGTCCTGAAGAGGTCACCACTCAAACAAAAACAAACAAAGCTCTGATACCCTTCCAGCAACCTAAACAGACGAATGAATTATTTGTTCAGAAGGAGGACACTGGTTCTAGTGGGACATCAGACGAGGATACGACTCTCTTGAAAGAATCAGACCTCTACCCAGAAGCAATCCATGGAACATTTATCCGCGAAGTGGAAGGTGAAAGACAAGTAACATTCCTGGATGCTGAGGGTACTGAACGTCACCTGAAAGTGGGTCTCAATCTTCCAGAAGAGGAATTAGTGGTCCTTCGAGACTTACTCAAGGAGAACTTAGACGTGTTTGCTTGGTCCTATAAAGACCTAAAGGGGATTGATCCCACAATATGCCAACATCACATTGATCTAGAGCCTGATGCCAAACCTATAAGGCAAAGACAAAGATGGATGAATCCTAATTATTCCACTCTGGTGAAGGTCGAATTATTGAAACTTCTTGAAGCAAAGTTTATCTATCCCGTGGCTAACAGTGAATGGGTTTCGCCCATTGTGGTAGTACCCAAGAAGAACGTGAAACTTGGAATATGTGTTGACTTTCGAAAGCTCAATTCGAAGACGAAGAAGGATCATTTTCCTATCCCTTTTACATACCAACTGTTGGACACAGTGGCAGGCCATGAGCTTTATTCCCTCTTGGATGGATTCAACGGATATAACCAAGTTCAAATCGTAGAAGAGGACCAATCCAAAACAACCTTCACCACAGAATGGGGGACCTATGCCTACAGAGTGATGCCATTCAGACTCTGTAATGCTCCTGCCACTTTCCAACGAGTAATGATGGCGGCCTTCCAGAATCATCTGCATGATTTCATTGAGGTGTATCTTGATGACTTCTGTGTCTATAGCTTGATCCGTGAGCACTGGGGACACCTAGAGCAATGTTTTGATAGATGCCGAGAGTATGGGATTTATCTCAACCCTGACAAATGTGCCTTTGGCATCTCCTCAGGAGTGCTTTTGGGCCATATTGTTTCTGCACAAGGAATTGCAACAGACCCGTCAAAGATTGAAAAGATTGCCGCCTTAACAGCACCAACAAACCTCAAGCAATTGAGAGGATTTCTTGGCCATGTGGGCTATTACAGAAGATTTATTGCACATTTTGCAACTAAAGCAGCCCCTCTGCACAAGATCCTAAGGAAAGAAGCAGATTTCCTTTGGACGGATGACTGTGAAGAGGCCTTTAATATCCTAAAACAATGCCTGATCCAAGCACCTATTTTACAGCCTCCTGATTGGACGAAGGAGTTCCATGTGCACACAGATGCATCAGTTGAAGGACTAGGTGCTGTCCTATGTCAAAAGGGCCCCTCCAATTTAGATCAACCGATAAACTATGCAAGCCGAAAGGTCACGGATAGGGAACGGAACTACACAGTGACAGAGCTTGAGTGCTTGGCAATGGTGCTTACACTGGAGAAGTTTCGACACTATCTATTGTCCACACATTTCAAGTTCTATGTGGATCATGAAGCCCTGTTCTTCTTGATGAACAAAGCAGATGTCAAAGGACGACTGATGAAATGGTTGCTTTTATTCCACGAGTTCGACCTTGAAGTAGTCACTAAGCCTGGCCGCTCCCATGTCCTAGCCGATCATCTATCACGGATCCCTCAAACAGAAGAGGAGGAACAGGATGATCCAGACCTTCCTGACGCTTTCTGGGAGAGAAGGAACGAGTTTCACTTGTAGCTTTCTTGCTTGCACAATGGGGGAATACACACACAGGTGGAGGCTGAAAACAGTTTTCCTCTTCTTAGTTGTGTAAGCCAAAAAGAACTCTAGTATAAAGAAATAGAAGAATCCTATATATGGGTCTCAAACCAAACTCAACTAACTAAGGTGGCATACTAACTGAGCCACGAACTAGAGTAGATAAGGATAGCTATCATCTAGCTATTATTTATGGGCAGTGTACCAACCGCATCTGCAGCTAACAAGTCGGTGACATAAATGCACAACGGTCACCCTGGCATATCACGAGTGGAGCTCGATATCTCAACACTCCCCCTCGAGCTCAATCCCAATTCCTGCACACCAAGCAGGTCTCTGAACTTGCGTAGCTTCTCTGCGCCCAATGCCTTTGTAAATATATCAGCTACCTGATCCTCTGTGCTGACATAAACTAGATCAATAAGACCTAGTAAAACCCTCTCCCGCACATAGTGATAATGCACCTCAATGTGCTTTGTTCTAGCATGATAGACTGGGTTATTTGCCAAGTGTATACTACTCATGTTGTCACAATAAATGACAACTGGCCCATTTGTAGGCTGATGCATATAATAAAGTAGCTTATGCAACCAAGCTACCTCACATGCAGCCATTGCTGCGCCCCTGTACTCAACCTCTGTGCTCGACAAGGCAACTGTAGGCTGTTTCTTGCTGCTCCAAGTGACCGCAGCACTCCCAAAAGAGAACACATATCCACTGGTAGATCGTCTATCAGAAATACTACCAGCCCAATCAGCATCAGTGTATCCATGCAACTGTATCTAAACCCCAGTCTCATAAAGTAGTCCATACTGCAATGTGGACTTCACATACCTGAGTATGCATTTAGCCACATCCAAATGCGGTTTCCTTGGAGCCTACATAAACTGACTTACCAATCCAACAACATAGCTCAAATCTGGCATGGTAATAGTCATATAAATCAAACTTCCTACTATGCGTCTGTACATAGTAGGGTCTTCCAGAAGCTCACCTGCATTTGCGCTCAGCTTCACATTCTGCTCCAAAGGAACTGAAATAGGCTTACAGCCTGTCATCCCATATTTGGATAGCATGTCCAATCCATACTGTCTCTGCAAGAGCCGTATCCCACTTGGTGATCTAATCACCTCAATGCCCAAGAAATAACGCAGCTCTCCCAAATCCTTCATCTCAAACTTCTGCTTCAATAGCATTTTCACATGAAGGATATCTTCATCACTGTCACCTACCATAATCAAATCATCAACATAAATAACAAGTAGCATAATACATTTCTCTGTTTTTCTCACATAAAGTGAGAAATCTGCCTTGGAAATCTGAAAACCAATAGTGACAAGATACTGTCCTATCTTGTCAGACCATGCTCTAGGTGCTTGCTTCAAGCCATACAAGGCTTTCTTCAACCTGCAAACAAACTCAGGATGAACAGCATGCATATAACCTGGTGGCTGCTCTATATAGACCTCTTCTTGCAAATCACCATGCAAGAAGGCATTCTTTACATCCATCTGATGTAAAGAGCATCCCTTTGATTAGCCATAGTAATGACTGCTCTTACGGTTGCCATCCTTGCAACCGGACTGAATGTTTCTTCATAATCAATGCCATATGTTTGTGCATACCCCTTGACTACTAATCTTGCCTTGTATCTATTCACAGAACCATCTGCATTGTGTTTCACCTTATAAACCGACTTACAACCAATTACATTCTTATCTTTAGGCAAAGGTACCAATTCCCATGTAGCATTTGCTTCCAAGGCATCCATTTGTTCATCCATGGCTTTCTTCCATTTTTCTTTTCCCATGGCTTGCTCAAAAGAAGTGGGTTCTGGTTCATGTATCACTTTGACCATATATACACAGTGAATGGCTGTAAATCCATCATATTTCATCCTATCCACAGGATACCTAGCTCTAGTAGACCTATGCAAAGTAGGTTCACTCCCAGGTGCTCTCAAAACATCCCTGGTCTTCCTTACTCTAGGTGTAACAATAGAAGGAATACCCAACTCATCATCAATGCTCTGTTCTGAGCCACTGGATTCACCATCCACATAAGAGTGACCTGCATTCATATCAAACATGGGCTGATCTACCTTCTCTTTTCCTTTTCATGATACATGCATACCACTATCTGCATTGCTTTGAGAAGATTCTCCTGATCTCAATCTGCATGTCCATGGCGGAGAATGTGAACCACTACTAGAGGATGCTCCAGGTCCACTAATATCTTGAGACTGCTGCTGTGAATTCTGTGCAGCATTACCATTTTGTGCATCTATATTATCAATCACATTTGCTGGTTTATACCAGCTACTCATCTCATAAAAAACAACATCTCTGCTCACTGTAAACTTACGAGTAGAAGGGTTATAGCATCTATACCCTTTCTGCTATAAAGATGCACTTCTCAGCTTTTGGATCCAACTTGGATCTCAACTCATGTGGAACATGAACATAGGCAATGCACCCAAAAATTTTCAAATGAGAAATATCTGGTTTCCTACCAGTATACCTCTCCTCTGGAGTCATCCCATGTATTGCTGCAGTGGGAGTCCTGTTCATTATGTAGACTGCTGTAGCAACTGCCTCAGCCCAGTAAAAATCTGGCAGGTCTTTTTCATTGAGCATGGCACGAGATACCTCTCCAATATGCCTGTTTTTTCTTTCTGCAATTCAATTTTGCTGTGGGGTATGACTACATGAATATTGCTGCTTTATGCTATGCTCCTGCAAGAACCTTGCAAACTCATTTGAGAGGTACTCTCCCCCTCCATCTAACCTTAGGCATTTTATTTGCAGGCCTGTTTCTTTTTCAACCATAGCTTTAAGAGTTTTGAAATGCCCAAAAACTTCACTTTTCTTTTTCATAAAATACACCAATTTTTTTTTGCTATAGTCATCAATAAAAGTGACAAAATAATGACAGCTGCCAAGAGGTGCAGCTTTAGTAGTCCACACATCAGAGTGGATTAATTCCAATGGCTTCTTACTCTCTTGAACATGTCTAGGAAATGGTTTCCTTGCCTGTTTTCCAAACTGACAGGCTTCACATACCTTATACATTTCCGCAACCTTGAATTTAGGCAATTCTGTAACAATATTTTGGGCTTGCATTGATTTAAGTCACTGTACATTAACATGACCAATGCGTTTACGCCAGATATCAATATCTGCAACTACACCGGTCCCATGTGCAAACGTTGTTGCACTCAATTCAGGCATGTCTGCATCCAACGTAAACATTCTGTCCTTCTTCTTTCCTTTTGCTATCAAGCGACCTTTATTTTTCATATCCTCAACAAAGCATCCATGAGAATTAAATCTGATCTGCAAGCCTTGCTCAACCATTTGACCAACAGAAACCAGGTTCTTTGTGATATTTGGGACATGAAATACATCCGACAGGTATTTCTTTTTCCCATCCTGCATAGACAAAGGAAATTTTTCCAATCTGCACAATAGGATGTGCAATATCATCACTAGTCTCCACAAATTTTGGTTTTTTCATTTTCCTTGCATCCTGCATCCATTCTGCATGACCTGTCATGTGGTTTGATGCACCTGAGTCAACATACCACACATCATTGCTTTCTTCTGCACTTGTCACAAAATTGGTCATGTGCTACACCATAAACAAATGCTCATTTCTTTCATCACCCTATCTACTAGAAGTTGCATAATTCCCTTGTAATTTTCCATTCATGATGTCATTCTGCTTTTTATAGCAGTCTTTAGCCATATGACCCATTTTACCACAGTAGTAGCATTCAACATTGCTGTTTGCATTTTGGCCTCTTTGCCATCCACCACGACCTCTTTGGCTCCCCCTGCCTCTAGAGTTACCACATCCTCCTCCATAGGACTCATTTTCTTGAGTTTGTTGCATATTCTGATTTCTACCATGGCCTCTAGATCGGCCTCCTCTACCTCTGTCTCTACCTCTTCCAGCATTTGAGTAGAAGATAACTTCTTTTGAAGTTCCTTCTGAAGAAGATGCACCACCATTTCTCTGCTCCTTAGAAATTAGAAGAGCAATCAACTCCTCAAAATCAGGAAATCTTTCACGGACGAAAATCGATGTTTGGAACTGTGCATAATCCTTTCCTATACCATTCAAGGTCACAGTAACTAAATCATCATCTTCCACTGGCGACCCAATGGAAGCAAGTGCATCTGCAATCTTCTTCACCTTCATGTGGTAGTCATTGATGCTCATACTTTCTCTTTGCACATTGTGCAACTCTTGCTTGAGCTGCATTTTCCTAGCTTGCGTATTTGTGCTATACATTTTTGGCAAAGTATCCCATGCCTCCTTTGGCGTACTTGCATCCTGAATATGCACAATCATAGAGTCTGAAATACTGATAGACAGCCAGTACATAACTTTCCTGGCTCTCTCATGCCATCCTTTAAATGCTTGCATTTGCTATTGATTGGGAACATCAGGAAGAACTGGTTCTTCTTCATTTCCTGCAACGAATTCCCAATATCGTTTTCCCATAAGGAAATTCGTCATTCTAAACTTCCATGCTTGGAAGTTGTTCTTGTCAAGCTTTTCAGTGACAATCTGTGAAAGAGAATCAGACGCCATTACAGAACACTGCAAAAAATTCTGTCACTGCAAAAAGCACAGCTTCAGCCTCACAAGGGCAAATCTGCAAAACTGACGAAAGTGGTATTTGACCACACAGTCACTTCCTAGTGACGATTTTGCATCAACAGGCAACAAGGATGATTCTGTAACTCCCAATGTCTTTGCGCAGAGGCATACGACACAATTTCTATGGTAACTTTTTACCGACCTGTAGAACAATGGTCGCACATAAAAAAACTGGGCCTTTTCCTGAGTGTGTGCGGAAAACTTCCGCCTCCAAAACAGGCCCCGAAATGGCCTTGAATAAAAAAAACAGGGCAACCAAGGGCTAAAGCCCTTACCCATAGTATATACTGTCCTCTTGCTACACCATGAAGGACGTCTCAATCTGAGACAATGCACTCTTGCACTTTCTGGCTGTGCTACCTGTAGAGACTTGCTCCCAAAACAGAAAAATGAAAGCAACACTGGTCCTCTTACCAGAACACCGCGAACTTGGTTTGCTTTCTTGAGCTCCTTACCACGAACAAGGCTCTGATACCATGTCAAGATTGTGGGAGAGAAGGAAGGAGTCTCACTTGTAGCTTTCTTGCTTGCACAATGGGGGAATACACGCACAGGTGGAGGCTGAAAACAATTTTCCTCTTCTTAATTGTGTAAGACAAAAAGAACTCTAGTACAAAGAAATAAAAGAACCCTATATATGGGTCTCAAACCAAACTCAACTAACTAAGGTGGCATACTAACTGAGCCATGAACTAGAGTAGATAAGGATAGCTGTCATCTAGCTATTATTTATGGGCGGTGTACCAACCGCATCTGCAGCTAACAAGTCGGTGACATAAATGCACAACGGTCACCCTGGCATATCACGAGTGGAGCTTGATA
This sequence comes from Lygodium microphyllum, assembly GCF_053477565.2. Taxonomy (NCBI): domain Eukaryota; kingdom Viridiplantae; phylum Streptophyta; class Polypodiopsida; order Schizaeales; family Lygodiaceae; genus Lygodium; species Lygodium microphyllum. The sequence goes on from NC_141152.1 coordinate 75,734,460, forward strand.
TCTCAACACACTTTGCTAGGCGGTGCACTATACAAGAAGGACAAAGGTGAAGTGCTGTGAAGATGTGTTTCAGGAGAGGAAATTGGCATAGTATTGAAAGCATGCCATGACGAACCATGTGGTGGACACTTCGTGGGAGAAGCGACAGCCAGGAAGGCTCTATTAGCAGGATACTGGTGGCCAACCCTCCACAAGGATGCATATGATTACTATAAAAGGTGTGATTCTTGTCAACGAATGGGGAAACCCACCAAAACAAGTGCCATGCCACTGCAACCCATTCTTCCCCTAAAGCCATTTGAGAAGTGGGGGATTGATTTTGTGGGTCCCATTGATCCACCTACCAGATGGAAGCAGAATATATACATCCTAGTATGTACGGATTATTTTACAAAGTGGTGTGAAGCTAAAGCCCTGAAGCGGGACGATGGTAATAATGTCTCACTGTTCATATACGAGAATATTATCACCCGCTTTAGCAGTCCCCTCGAGCTGGTAAGTGATAGAGGGACTCATTTCCTTAACAAAATCATTGCGGAGCTAACGGAACTGTATAAGATCCACCATCGTAAGTCCATTCCCTATTACCCCAGAGCCAATGGCCAAGTTGAAGTCACCAATTGCATCCTTTGCTCGATTCTGATAATAACGATTGCTGCACATCGTCGCAACTGGGACGATAGACTTATAGAGGCCCTCTGGGCATATAGAACCTCCCATAAGGCAGCTACAGGATAGACCCCTTTCCAGCTAGTGTATGGTACAGAAGCTGTCTTCTCTGTTGAGCTGGAATTGCCCTCCTTGCGAGTGGCAGTTAAAGAACGATTGGGAGATAGTGAGTCACTGCAACGTCATCTCCTGCACTTGGAATGCTTGGATGAGATCCGGCGGATGGCCCTACAGTGCATGGAAACCACTCAAGCGCAACGCAAGGCCTATCATGACAGTTTCATCAAGCACAAGGAGTTCAAAGAAGGTGATCTTGTTCTAGCCTATGATTCGAGATTTGGCAAGTTTCCTGGCAAGCTCCAACAACAGTGGATGGGTCCGTACAAGGTACTGGCTGTCAATCCTAACGGCTCTGTTCAGGTGCAAATCATTGATGTCTCTGATGATCCTTTCCTCATCAATGGATATCGCGTGAAGAAGTACTTCCCTCCCTGGGGATCTTGACAATCACAGTCGACCTACCCTTTCCCTTTTGGGTGTCGCACTGTCCTTTTTGTCATGCTTCTGATAGCCCTTATGATTCTCCTCATGAGGCGGTCTCGTTCTGCTACCCCCTCCGTAGAAACATCTCAACCCGACATTGTTCTCTTCTCGTCTGATCCAACAACGGTGGCGAGGTTGGTCCTGATATATGGTATTTCTCCCATTCCCTTTATTAAGGGAAAAAAAGAAAAAAAAGAAAAAAAAAAGAAAAAAAGGGAGAAAAGAAAAAGCAAAAGAAAAAAAGAAAAAAGAAAAACAAACAAAACTGTTATGGGAGAAAAGGAAGAAATTCCCTGTCATAACAGGGCTCGTTCCAAGAAAAGGTGGAAACACCCTTGGGCGAGAAGTTGACTGTGGAAAAGGTGGTAATACCCCGTAGTTCGGGATAGCTGACTCACCAGTAGAACCTCTTCAAAAAGTAATTTGAAGCCCAATCTGTCTACCCTTCTTAACAAACGACTCTTCTTACCAATCATTGAAGTACGAGATTTGTAGGATGCCTCCCTGGGTACGCCTCGTCTTCAAGATTCTGATGACACCAACAGTTGAAATGATCTTCATTACCAACCCCTTGAGTGATGTGAGCTTTCATCCTAACATGATGGAGATGTGAGTATGGGCTACCCTCTGTATCTATTAGAGAGTGAGATAGAGGGTGGGGCGAGTGTCTAGTCTTTCCCTTTAAATCAAATGAGAGGTGGGATGTGTGAACGGAGTGTTGCACGCACGGGATGGGCCTCTCAATGCACAAAGCACGATTTGTTCTTGTGCACTGCATTATAAGGCTCCTTGGCCTTGCTTCTTGACTGTATGCCGGCACTGGGCGAGATGCACAGTTGCACCATCAAATGCACATAAGCCATACAACCTCTGCACAAGTGACCGTAAGGATTACATCAACGGGTTTCAGGATATGGCTGCCCTCTATATCTTTCAACAAAGTGTGAGACAGAGGGTGGGCTGAGTGTGACTGGAGTTTCTTCAATCAATTACCAAGAGGTGAGGATTGAGGGACGTTACGACCTTTGGAGTCAGGTACGTTTCCGTTTCCCTATGCACCCATGGGCTGGGTTTCTGCCATCAACACATGACACATCATTCTGTTCTATACACTGTACTACAAGGCTCCCTGGCCTTCCTCCTTGCACCTATGCTCGACGGGTTAGATGCACTGATGCACCATCAATTGTGCACCCTGGCATACTCCCTCTGCACCATTCCTTTGTCGATTCCTAAACCAGGTGTGAGCTATGGGTTTTCATCCTAATTTCCTCGAGTGATATTAGTCATGGGGTGAGTGACTACTCTTTCATTCCATATGAGTGATTGTGAGTTGAGTGCAATATTCCTCGTCCTTGACGAATTTCCTGCGATTCCTTCAACCAGCTACCTCCCTGGGTGCTGCCGCGTGGTCCCTGCCAGGAAGGATGTGTGCTGTGAAGATACCTTGGTACCTCCTGCAGAGCCGACAATGACAGTGGACGTGCCATCGACAGTCAACCTTGATTCTCGACAACATGGGCCAAGTTTTTCTAACCCTACACCTTCTATTGTTAGTGATGGTCATGTTTTAAGTGTGGGGACGTTAGCGGTTGGTCTGTTGTGTGGTACTAGGTCCCTGTTGCTCGGTCAACCCTATCCGTTAAGGTTTTAAGTGTGGGGACGCGTCCCTGTGCGTCTACATTGCATGTAATATCTCCGCACAATAAAAGTTAGTTGGTTGGTTCGTAAGTTAGTTAGTCAAATTAATAAGTTAGTAAGATTACTAACTAAAGACTAACTAAGGTAAAAACTAACTAACATTAATTATTGATAATTTTTATTTAATTTAAAATATTTTATTTAGAAAAATCAAGAGTCATAAATTCGATATTTTTCTCGAATTGGCAAAGACCGTAGCTACCCTTCACGTAAATTACAACATGAACGAGACTTATAAGTTATATTAATCACTAAGTTCATGTGTATAGTTTGGAAGGTCCAAAAATATTAGATTTTGGGCAAAGCTAGTATATTTTAGATATTATTCTTTAAAAAAAGATATGGAGATTTTTAGAACTAGATGTCATTTAAAAGAAAAGACAAGTGATATTTTAGTTAGTTTGAAGATTTTATAAAAAGAAAAATAAAGAAAAGTGACTGGCGAAATCGCGTGCGTCGCGATCGCAGTTTACAGGCACTAGACAGCACTTCAAACAGAGAAAAGAAGAAGGAGTGAACTGAGAGCTTTCTAAGCAAGTGTCTTGGGGTTTTACCCCCCTTTCAGAGCCAATGGAACCATCAGATTTATGATCTGAGCATCAGATCACTGATCTTTCCAAGATCCCCCTCCATAAAGAGCTCTACTTCTCAACCACAAGCCCTCTTCTCTAATTCACTATAAATATGAGGCATGGGAGAGGCATATGAAGGCATAAGGAGACCTCGAGAGGCTGCGAGAGAGAGGTAGAGTGGAGGATACTCCTCCAAGAGATTGTGAGGAAGAGCTTGAAAGAGAGCTTGAGAGAGAGAAAGAGAGAGAGAGAGAGAAGAGTCACCTCGAGAGGCTGCAAGGAAGAGAATTAGCTCAATTCCTTCTATCTCGATCCTCGACTTAACCATCTTCTCTTACGCTCTCCCATCTTGAATCTATTCTACCTTCTTGAATCTCTTGAGTCTACCTGCGGACGATGGCCTCCAAGCGAAGAATGTCGCGTGCGGATGACAATCCTACAACCAGCAACAAGGCTTCGGGCAAAGGCATCACCGTCAATCCAACTGCGGTTCCGGTCGTAAGTAATGTATTTTCAAATTGATAGATGCTTGCTTTGATTCTCGTATGAGATACGTTAGGCCCCATACTATTGCACGAGAATAGGTCATGAGAAATGATAAATTTCATCTCGCTTACTCGGAAGATGGAGTTTGTGAAGTGCATATATCAAGGGAAGATAATTGCACCTAGTTACATATGACTTATTTGCTAGTAGAGCAATTACAAGGAAGAATTAGTCAAGCGTTATGAATGGCATAGTCGTCAAAAGAACGACATTAAAAGATTGGGCATACAAATGCTAGATTAAAGTATAGTCAAGGATTATAGATAGCATAATTGCTAAAAGAATATGACATTAAGAATCATGAATGGAGAATTACTAGTTTAAAGTTTAGATACTTCAAAAGTACTTAGCCTAACAGGCCAAATACTAAGAAAAACTAGATTCTAGGTCAATGCGAGGCCTATTGGAGTCTAATTACTTGAGATCATCTCGCACTTATCTTATCAAGTATTTATATGTTATGCCTATAACATATTTGATATATGAGGATAAATTTCTATTTGCCTCATGACTTGACTAAGAGCTAGTACAAGAAATTGATCATAAGGGTTAAAACTAGGATGTCTTGAGATCCGTTGGATAAGGATGACTTTTGCCAATCCAAATTCAGGGTTGGGTTATCAATCAAGGTAAGTGACCTATAGAACTTACATCATGAATAGTGTTTGAACCCTTAACATATGCCCTAGCCGAAGGAAGGAAGTGTTAAGAACATGTTTGCATGCTATTGCTCTTAGATCCCAAGGGAGAGAGCAAATATACGATGGAAATGTTATATCGTCTATTCTTGCATTGTTTGGAAAGAATGCAATCGGTTTTGTTGATTGATGGAACAACATCCTAAATGTTTTTACATTCAATTGGTTGTTAGTTATTGTTTGGATAATTATTCCAAGTGCTTGTGATTTATGGTAAATGCATGGCAAGGGTCTGTGATGACAAGTCGCCATGGGATTAAAGGAATGTTTTCTTGGAAAATGATATTAGGCTGATTGCCTTGTTTGTGCTTGATTCTTAAAGGATTTAATTAAGGAAGGATATATTGTACGGGTGGATCACCTCCATGGTCGCACCGCATATTAACCCGAAAGGGCATTGCTCGATTCACGGGCCGAAGGTCGAGTGGTGAAAAGGCCAACCACGGGAATGATGTTTCGCTCCTAGACAGGTTGTGGGTCAGTTGGAGCTCTGGACACCCCTTGCTAGGTCAAGAATGGAGTTGAAGACCTCCGTGGCCCCCAACATCTGGGCATGTTGGGAGATCCTATTCTAGATAAAGAATTGAGTTTTTGGTGCCATGTGAATTGGACCAGTTACCTCTGCAGGGCAGAAGGGATACTTCTGTTGGACAGAAGTGAAACATAATTTCTCTTGTATGGGCGGGAGACAAAGATTAACTTGAAGATAAGTTAAGGAACTTGGTTGATCTTGTTTGTCAATAGATTGCTTTGCTCTATTTTCGTGTTTGTGCTATAATTTACGTGAACGAACCTTGTTCCCTAAAAGGCTTAATGAATGAAGCTGATTTTAAGTGTCACACATAAATGTGGTAGGACCTAATTAGAAAACTAAAGCTATTAAGGGAAGCGGGTGGGCGGAACCCCGGACGGGTCCGTCCTATGGCAGGGTGGTCCCAGAGAACTGGGAGGCTTCTCACAAGTTTTTATCGTCATTCGACCTTTAGGTATTGATAGGTTAGAACCCGATTCATGCCGTTTTAGGGGACCGGAATGGGACTATGCCCTATGGGCAGAGAGGTTGAGCAGCGCATCCCTCTCGTTTCCCATTCTCTTTGAACCAAGTGCGGCATGGGTCTGCTTCGGATTGGGTATCTCTGCGTAAAGTAGGATGTCCAATACCCGACGATAGAATGCTAACAGGAGACCTTGACAACTAGGAACCCGAATTTCAGGTCGATCCTAGTGGGTTCGGTCGTGGACGTTCCGTTGTGAGGCGGACTCGGGAAACCCTAGGCGACAAAACTCGGAACATTCCTTGGGAGTGCCGAGCAGCGACGCTTAGATTTGTTTCTCGATAGACCGCTAAAAGAGTGCCTGGAACGCTGATGGGCGGGCACGTCACAGTTGGTATCAGAGCAAAACTTTGTAATGATACATGATTGATTGATGTATGGTTTGTAGACATACCCTAAACAAAATAATCTAAGCAGTATGACTTGATTGTTAGGCACATTCTACACCCACGAATGTTGACATGCAAGATAAGAAATTCCTTCTCAAGCAAATTAAGGTACCCGAGTTTGATGGGGAAGGAATAGACATTGCAGCAGAGGCAGAGATATGGATTGAGTCAATGGATGACTATTTCTTTGCTTCGGGAACTGCCTCTACCAATCAAGCAATGATAGCCAAACTTAAGTTAGTTGGCCAGGCTCGATTATGGTGGAAGCAATGGTGCAAAGATGAAGGTGTTTCTGAAGCCGTGTTACTTGGGTTCAGCTGAAAGATGTTGTACGCAGACGATACCTTCCAGTAACCTACCAGACTTTGAAGATGAATGAATTCTTCAGGCTAAAGCAACTAGAATTAACTTTGGAAGCTTACTACTCAAAGTTTGTAACCCTACTAAAATACGCACCACCTATGGATATTGCGCACCAAGTATCCAAGTTTTGCCATGGCCTAAACACTCCTTTGAACCATCGTCTTGAAGCAATGCGTCCAACAGACTTGCAAGACGCATTACTCCAAGCGAATCCAATCGTCCAAGAATTTAAATCGGAAAATTTTAGTAAAGATGACTCCGGAGATCTGGGTAAGAGATGCCATACATGTGGAGAGATAGGGCACATCCGTAGAAGATGTCCCTATCGTCAATGTTTCCATTGCAATGAGCCAGGACATGTCCAAGTAGACTGCCCTGACTTAAGTTCAAAAGATACGGAATCTCCAAGAAAACGAAGTTACACAAGTGCAGTCTTCAGATATATAGAGGAATCAGATGAAGACGAATACTTAGAACCTACTACACCACTTTAGGATTATTAGAAATCCTAGAAATTTTGTCGACATAAAATACAACTTGTATTGGAATAAACTTTACTCTTGTAACTACAGTTAACTTGAGTAATATGAGTTGCGTCTATTTTGAGCCTAGAACTTGCAAATGATTAGAGATACTCTGGCAAGGAATGATAGTCATAATGTGCAATGAATTTCTCTTAAGTCATTTCTTCTCAACTAATATAGATTGGGTCTTACCAGAATGTCAAAGCTTGGAAGTATTCTTTAGTATTACAAGCAAAACCAATTGTCCATGGAGCTCAGTCCCGAACTAAGGGCAGGACAATCTAGAAATGTAGTTTCCAAGATAAAGGACCACTCCAATCTGCTAAAAGAATCCTAGAACACCTTGGTCTAAAGAAGAAAATCTTACTAAGGACAACCAAAAATCTTGTGACCACAAGTGATAACGCTCCGTGCTGTTTCTATTGCAGGGAGTTAGGTCATTTCAAAAGGGAATGTCCAAAGCACCCTAAACACCGATGCTCTGAGTGCCACAACATTGGACATAACTATATCAATTATCCCAATGGAACTCGAAGAGAACTTGAGCTTACAAGGAATAAGCCGTACAAGCTCCAATGATCTGGAATATACCAAGTGCTTAGGAAAAACCTAGAAGATATCCATGAAATGTAACTACAATAAATTTTCTATTGTAACCAAGACTCAAATATATCAAATACCATAGGTTGTTTTTTTCAAAAGACCGTTTATCTGTGAGAGATCAAAGTAGCGTAGTAGAAGCGTAGTGTTCCATAACCCACATATTCCAAGATGATACCCCTTGTTTCTCTCGAGATGAGGACATCTCGATTTCTCTAAGGGGAGGAGGATGTAATATCTCCGCACAATAAAAGTTAGTTGGTTGGTTCGTAAGTTAGTTAGTCAAATTAATAAGTTAGTAAGATTACTAATTAAAGACTAACTAAGGTAAAAACTAACTAACATTAATTATTGATAATTTTTATTTAATTTAAAATATTTTATTTAGAAAAATCAAGAGTCGTAAATTCGATATTTTTCTCGAATTGGCAAAGACCGTAGCTACCCTTCACGTAAATTACAACATGAACAAGACTTATGAGTTATATTAATCACTAAGTTCATGTGTATAGTTTGGAAGGTCCAAAAATATTAGATTTTGGGCAAAGCTAGTATATTTTAGATATTTTAGATATTATCCTTTAACAAAAGATATGGAGAGTTTTAGGATTGGATGTCATTTAAAAGAAAAGACAAGTGATATTTTAGTTAGTTTGAAGATTTTATAAAAAAAAAAATAAAGAAAAGTGACTGGCGAAATCGCTCACGCCGCGATCGCAGTTTACAGGCAGTAGACAACACTTCGAACAGAGAAAAGAAGAAGGAGTGAACTGAGAGCTTTCTAACAAGTGTCTTGGAATTTTACCCCCCTTTCAGAGCCAATGAAACCATCGGATTTATGATCTGAGCATCAGATCACTGATCTTTCCAAGATCCCCCTCCATAAAGAGCTCTACTTCTCAACCACAAGCCCTCTTCTCTAATTCACTATAAATATGAGGCATGGGAGAGGCATATGAAGGCATAAGGAGACCCCGAGAGGCTGCGAGAGAGAGGTAGAGTGGAGGATACTCCTCCAAGAGATTGTGAGGAAGAGCTTGAAAGAGAGCTTGAGAGAGAGAAAGAGAGAGAGAGAGAGAAGAGTCACCTCGAGAGGCTGCAAGGAAGAGAATTAGCTCAATTCCTTCTATCTCGATCCTCGACTTAACCATCTTCTCTTACGCTCTCCCATCTTGAATCTATTCTACCTTCTTGAATCTCTTGAGTCTACCTGCGGACGATGGCCTCCAAGCGAAGAATGTCGCGTGCGGATGACAATCCTACAACCAGCAACAAGGCTTCGGGCAAAGGCATCACCGTCAATCCAACTGCGGTTCCGGTCGTAAGTAATGTATTTTCAAATTGATAGCTGCTTGCTTTGATTCTCATATGAGATACGTTAGGCCCCATACTATTGCACGAGAATAGGTCATGAGAAATGATAAATTTCATCTCGCTTACTCGGAAGATGGAGTTTGTGAAGTGCATATATCAAGGGAAGATAATTGCACCTAGTTACATATGACTTATTTGCTAGTAGAGCAATTACAAGAAAGAATTAGTCAAGCGTTATGAATGGCATAGTCATCAAAAGAACGACATTAAAAGATTGGGCATACAAATGCTAGATTAAAGTATAGTCAAGGGTTATAGATAGCATAATTGCTAAAAGAATATGACATTAAGAATCATGAATGGAGAAGTACTAGTTTAAAGTTTAGATACTTCAAAAGTACTTAGCCTAACAGGCCAAATACTAAGAAAAACTAGATTCTAGGTCAATGCGAGGCCTATTGGAGTCTAATTACTTGAGATCATCTCGCACTTATCTTATCAAGTATTTATATGTTATGCCTATAACATATTTGATATATGAGGATAAATTTCTATTTGCCTCATGACTTGACTAAGAGCTAGTACAAGAAATTGATCATAAGGGTTAAAACTAGGATGTCTTGAGATCCGTTGGATAAGGATGACTTTTGCCAATCCAAATTCAGGGTTGGGTTATCAATCAAGGTAAGTGACCTATAGAACTTACATCATGAATAGTGTTTGAACCCTTAACATATGCCCTAGCCGAAGGAAGGAAGTGTTAAGAACATGTTTGCATGCTATTGCTCTTAGATCCCAAGGGAGAGAGCAAATATACGATGGAAATGTTATATCGTCTATTCTTGCATTGTTTGGAAAGAATGCAATCGGTTTTGTTGATTGATGGAACAACATCCTAAATGTTTTTACATTCAATTGGTTGTTAGTTATTGTTTGGATAATTATTCCAAGTGCTTGTGATTTATGGTAAATGCATGGCAAGGGTCTGTGATGACAAGTCGCCATGGGATTAAAGGAATGTTTTCTTGGAAAATGATATTAGGCTGATTGCCTTGTTTGTGCTTGATTCTTAAAGGATTTAATTAAGGAAGGATATATTGTACGGGTGGATCACCTCCATGGTCGCACCGCATATTAACCCGAAAGGGCATTGCTCGATTCACGGGCCGAAGGTTGAGTGGTGAAAAGGCCAACCACGGGAATGATGTTTCGCTCCTAGACAGGTTGTGGGTCAGTTGGAGCTCTGGACACCCCTTGCTAGGTCAAGAATGGAGTTGAAGACCTCCGTGGCCCCCAACATCTGGGCATGTTGGGAGATCCTATTCTAGATAAAGGATTGAGTTTTTGGTGCCATGTGAATTGGACCAGTTACCTCTGTAGGGCAGAAGGGATACTTCTGTTGGACAGAAGTGAAACATAATTTCTCCTGTATGGGCGGGAGACAAAGATTAACTTGAAGATAAGTTAAGGAACTTGGTTGATCTTGTTTGTCAATAGATTGCTTTGCTCTGTTTTCGTGTTTGTGCTATAATTTACGTGAACGAACCTTGTTCCCTAAAAGGCTTAATTAATGAAGCTGATTTTAAGTATCACACATAAATGTAGTAGGACCTAATTAGGAAACTAAAGCTATTAAGGGAAGCGGGTGGGCGGAACCCCGGACGGGTCCGTCCTATGGCAGGGTGGTCCCAGAGAACTGGGAGGCTTCTCACAAGTTTTTATCGTCATTCGACCTTTAGGTATTGATAGGTTAGAACCCGATTCATGCCGTTTTAGGGGACCGGAATGGGACTATGCTCTATGGGCAGAGAGGTTGAGCAGCGCATCCCTCTCGTTTCCCATTCTCTTTGAACCAAGTGCGGCATGGGTCTGCTTCGGGTTGGGTATCTCTGCGTAAAGTAGGATGTCCAATACTTGACGATAGAATGCTAACATGAGACCTTGACAACTAGGAACCCGAATTTCAGGTCAATCCTAGTGGGTTCGGTCGTGAACGTTCCGTTGCGAGGCGGACTCGGGAAACCCTAGGCGACAAAACTCAGAACATTCCTTGGGAGTGTTGGGCAACGACGCTTAGATTTGTTTCTCGATAGACCGCTAAAAGAGTGCATGGAACGCCGATGGGCGAGTACCTCATACATACCTCTCTGCATTTTCCTTAACCTGATAATGCATCTATGCCTGCCCTGCTTTTACCATTATGGGGTCCCTTCCCCCCCCACTCGCCCATTTTTAACCCACCCTTGGGGCCGTTCCCTTGAAGTTTTCCTTCATTCCCTAGTTTTGCTGTCCTTCCACGTGAATGCACCCTACGCTCACCGAAATTCCAATCCAAATTTATTTCCCTGTTCATCCCTTTGAACTGACCATTTTTTCTTTTTACCAACCCCTGTTCCGACAGACGGTTCTCAAGTTATTAATTTTTAAAGTATTTTGTATAAATTGGACCGTTTTCCATGTGAACGCGGCTTGCTTGCTTCGGATCGGTGATCTGACATGATAGCCCTGTCCTACCCTTTTTTGCTGACATTTTTTCATTTTTCTTCGTATCATTTCGATGTACGGTTCATCCGTTATTAATTTTTGCGGGTTTTTGAGTCTTTTTCGTGCTTATTTTTCACAATTTTCCATGTGAACCTGCCCTATTTTCACCAGAATTCCAGTTTGATTTTAACGCCGTGTCCTGCCAGCCTTCCCCCCAAATTTTCCTTTTTCCTCCCTCCTTTTCCAACTGTCGAATTTTTAGTTATTAATTTTTTCGAGCGTTTTTTCATGTATTTTTCGTGTTTTTTGCATGTGAACCCCTCCTAATTCCCCTGGAACTCAGTTTTGATGTGACAGCATTGTGCAATCCCTTCCATCGCACATGTTTGCTTTTTTCTACCCTTTGTTCTGGTGAACCGATTTTTTGTTCTTAATTTCCAACCTCATTTTCGTGTGCCATTTTTCTGTTTTTCCCATGTGAACGTCCTCATTTTCCTCCAGACACCCCGTCTTACTTTTCCATCATTTTTTCCTCCTCTCTCGGCCCATTTTTCCTTTTTACGGATTTTCGTTTTGACGAACGGTTTATGAGTTATTAATTTTTCTTTGTTTTTTCGTGTTCTCGCGTGCCTCGCCTTGCGCGTGAACGTGTGCGTTTTCGTTTTCCCGCATCTCAAGACGCCCCCATCGCGTCCGCGACTTGCGTGTCGACGTTCCCGCCCCGTCATGTCCCACCACCGCAAAATTTTTTACCCCCGCCCCGTGCATGCGCGCGGGACGAGGCATGCCATCTTTTCCTCTCTTTTCTTTTTTCCTTTATCAATTAATTAATTAATTAATTCCTTTTTTAATTAATTAATTTTTAAAAAAAATATACCCCCCAACGATCACCTCTCTTCTGGCCTTCTAACCACCCCTCTCTCTCTCTCTCTCTCTCTCTCTTCTTTTTCTTCTTTCTCTCTCTCGGACCCTCCCCAACCATCTCCCCCACCTTCACCTCCTCCCTCAACCCCCACCCCACCCTCCTCCTTCTGCGACCCCTCCCCCACCCTCTCCCTCACCCTTTCACCGTTGCGCCTCCACCTTTCAATCCTCCCCCCCACCTTTATCTCCTCCTGCTCCCCCCATCCCCTCCTCCCCCTCCCTTCCCCTTCCTCGTTTCTTCCTCCCCCTCTACCCGCCTCCTCTGCCCCTCCCACCGGGCCGCCCCTTCATCCCCTCCTCCTGCACCCTCCTCTCCCTCCTTCCCGCCTCCTCTGCCCCTCCCACCGGGCGTCCTCCCTCCTCGCCACCCCCCATTCACCCTCTTTACCCTCCTTCCCCTCCCTCGGTGTCTCCTCGGCGACTCCCTCCCACCGCCGCCCGTCGTGAGCCGCCCTGCAGCCGCCGTTGATGCACCGACCGCCACCTCCTCTCCGTCTGCACCACCGGGTGTCTACGCCATAGGCCGCTTATGCCACCAGGACCTCCGTCGATCGCCTTTTACCTCCGCGCGCCACCGCCGTTTCCAGTCCCCGCCGTCAGCTCCGTCGCGCCGCCGCCGTGCCTCTGCCCTCGCCGCTGCCACTCTCTCCCTCCTCCTCCTCCTCCTCCTCCTCCTCCTCACTGACCCTTAGGTTAGTTCTACTAACCTTACTACAGTTAATTAGTTAATTCTAGTTTAGTTATACTAACCCTAGTTAGTTAGGTTAACCCTAAGTAAGTTAATCTAACCATAATTAACTTAACCTAACCATACTTAAGTTAACTAACCCAACTTTGGTTAAACGACCCCCCCTCTAGTTAGTCTAACCCCCCTAGTCAACTAACCCAACTATAGTTAGGCTAACCCCCCCCCCCCCCCCCCCCCCCAATCAACTAACCCAACTATAGTTAGGTTAACCCCCCTAGGTCAACTAACCCTAGACTAGTTACCCTAACCCCAGTCTAGTCAACTAACCCTAGCCTAGTTGACCTCACCCTAGTTAGGTTAATCTAACCCTAAGTTAGTTACACTAACCCTACCCTAGTTAAACTAACTTTAGCCTAGTTACACTAACCTTCCTTAGGTTAGTCCCCACTGACTTGACTTAGCTTACTTACCTAACTTAGCCTACCCCAGACTAACCTGACTTGCCTTGCCTTAGTCTACCTACCTAACTTTGACTATTCCAGACTAACCTAGTCCCCTTTGACTAACCTGACTTAACTTAGTCTGATTTACATGACTTACCCAGATTAACAGGACTTACCTAACTTGATTTGACCTTACTTACCCAACTAAGCTGATTTTCCTGATTTAACTGATTTAATTAATTTATAAATTCATTTACACTCAATTTTTTTTAAAAAATTCTAAAAAATCCCTTATATTTTTGCACATTTTTGGAAATTTGTTAGCGGAAATTTCCACCCCTAAATTTTCAAAAAATTAAATATTTGCCAGTTTATTCCAAAATTACCTTAAAAATGCAAAAAATTCATTTAAAATGAGTAAAAATACAAAAAAATTCCAAAAAATTCCACCCACCCCCTGACCTTTTTCCATTCATTTTTCACTTTAAAATATTTTCATACATGGCACCCCTATTTAAAACAATTTTTAAAAAAACCAACAAACAAAACTTCACCATAAAAATCCCCATATTATTTTCATACCCTAAATTGTGGATATTTCCTAATTGGCTGAAATTTTCTTTTTCCTTCATCACATATCCATATTTAATTATTATTCTTTTTGAACATTAAAAACAAAAAATAAATAAACAACCACATACAATTTATTAAAAATCAAATCCCGAACCACACACATAACTCTAACCCCCACACATAATACCCCCTAAAATACCAAACAAACAAAATATAAAATTCAAAAGTACTAATAAATCATAATAAAATAAACAAAAACTAATAATAAAACTCAACCCATCCACTAAGCTTTTGTCTTTGTTATTCAGTCAGTGGTATTTACTTTTCTTTTACTAGATTCATTACTTTTGGGGGACTCTTCCGTGCGCCTTCAGACCATTGCATACACACCCCTTCCATGTATTTATTTTATGTGCTTTATTTATTTTTATTTCCCCCTTAATCACAAATTAATTGTTAAAATGAATTCTTTATTCACCCATATTTTCCACGCGCATTCGCGCTAAACACACAATTTCATAATAATAAAAATTAACAAGCTGTTCACTTTGCACGTGCAACGTGCGCCTAAGAGGCACTTTAATTGGTAATAAAAATGAACCAGCCGTCACAAGAGCACGCGCTGGCAAAAAAGTGCTCCACATCACTCTTAAATTTTAATTAAGGAATTTGCATTTAGAGACCCAGTCTGGGCATCGAAGTCCGGGTTGCGTTAAAGCACCGTTTCAACATAATAATTTGTAATTAAAATTTTAAGAAGGAACCGTCGTTTTCTTATTAAGGTTTATCACCTAATAAAATATCACCCATTATTAATAATTTATTAAAATGAACCCTTCATTAACATATTTTCCCTTCACTATACTTTTTTCCCCTTTTTAATAAACTCACCTCGTGGAATGGGCGCGTAAAAGTCTATTAGTTGACACTGATGGTCCCGATTATGGTCGAGTCTTGATGTCCATTTTTATGGTAGTCTGATTTGTCCATGTGTTACGATTACGGGTACGGTGTGTAGTTTTTTTTTCTTTTATTGCCTGATATGGGGATTTGGGTGCTTGAATGTTGCATCGCATGAAGCTTTTGGCCGCATATGTGTAGAGGTCATGCCAAAATTTTTCCAAGATGTGTATTGTCTGGGGTGGTACCCGGGTTAGTTACGTCTATGTTTATATGAGTGTCCTTCTTTTTGGATTGATTCCTTTTTTATAGCCCTTTGGTTGTTTTGCAGACATTCTTTGTGACTGTCTGTGTTGTGGTGTGTGTGTTTACCATCTGAATGGTGCCTCACGCTCCTCCCCCTATCTAATATGTCCCACTGGTCAGTAGGGATTATTCTTCCCTACTCACTTTTGAGCCTCTCACGAAGGCGGGACTTGCGACTTTTGTGGCTGCCTCCTTTCCATTGCTTCCAGAGGATCCATCCATGTGTGATGAGTTCGTGCCCTCCTACAGGAAGAAGTCGGGACTGGTCCATGGTACTTCCATGACTTTGACACCTTGAGGCTTAGGGAAGGCTCTGTCTCTTCCCTACAAAAGTGAACCCTTTGTTGCAGCTCGCCAGCTATTCTCTAACGATGAAATTTTGAAGTTGTTACAAAAACAGACTAAGGAAATTCTGGATGTCAAGAAGGTGATAAACACTTCAGGAGTTTCCTTTTCCATGATCTCACTGATCCTGTGTGGAAGTTGGTCTGTCAGTTCCTTCAAGACAGGTTTATGCCTGCAAAAATGCCATCCCATTACTTGTCAAAAGAGCTCTTTACAGCTTCAAGGATGGTGTTAAAAGGAGTTGTCTGCCTTCTTGCCCTACTTAGGTTTACAGAAGAGTGTGCCTCCACCTCCTCCATCTGATCCAGTACCTCCTCCTCCACCTTCAGAAGAGTCCAAACCAATTGATATCGAGGATCTGGATTCTCCTCCTCCCCTGGTTATACAGCGCAAACGCTTGAAGCAGGTAGCAGATAAAGCTCCTTCAGTTCTTCCTTCAGTACCCATTCCTGCTACATCTGGCAGTGATCTCCCTGCTTATCTTACCTGTAACAACCTGTTCAGAGCACATCGAGAAGGTTCGTTGGACATCTCAGTCCCCTCACTGAACAGTCTAGTCTCGGGAGATGCCATTCCCTTCCTATGTAAAGACATTCAGAGTTCCATTGAACTGTCAGTGACAGCCTGTGTTCAATAGCTGTAGGCTTCCTTTTATGAAGACCTAATGCAGTCTAAAGACCAGTTGCATAAGGCAACATCCGAGTTAGCCTCTGCTAAAGATACCCTGGCAGATCTGTTTAAGTAGATGGAGCAACAAACCCAACTAATTGAAACCCAAAGAGATGAGATATCTTCTTTGAAGATTCAGAGGCTCAATCAGAGGCTACTAGATTCTGCGAGGAGAAGGAGAGGATGTCCAAAGAAGCGCAAGAGTTTCAAACTCTCTTAGAAGTAAAACTCTCAGCCTTATAGACTGCTAATGACACAGTGGAATCACAAGCTTCCCAAATCAAGCAGTTGCAAGACCAACTGGCAAAGTCACGGTCTGTTCCTCCCAGCCCTAATGTTCCCTTGATCCCTTCTCTCTCACAGCAGGACTTGGTAGTTCTTCAGAGACAGGCTACCTTGTGTCCTCTTTTCCAAGATAAAGTGGAAAGATTGCAGTCCAGGATGGATCTGCTATGGTCTACATTTGAGCAATTCCAGGAATATGTTCCTCCGGACCATTCTTTCTTTGTCCACTATCAATTACAGAAGTTGGCCTTTTACATGAAGCTTTCAACGATGGATCTTCCTCTTTTAGAGGATGGTTGGAGTGGGGCTTGGTCTCCTGAGTTGCTGACAGAAGTGGTCCGCATGGTGTTTGAAGATTTTGTCACGACAGATACCATGTTGATGTCATATATGTATCTACGAGGAGACTTATTGATTCCAGATGAAGTGGATATGGCCTGGTATGTGGGAGACGTGGTTTTACAAGCTGTTTTGTATGTCAACTATTTGGAATTGCGAATATATGACATGTTCCAAAGTTACTCTTCCAAAGTGGCTACTTGCCCTGATAATTCCTAGCATTCCATGATTGATTCTGTGGTCCTGAATCAATGATAGAACATAGCTTCTGCCAATGTACAAAGTAAAAGGCCATTCCAAAACTTTGTATAAATGTCAATGTGAACATTGACTCCCACCAGTTGGATGTCTTGGATTTTCATGCCCTATGTCTCCCTAGCAGATACCTTGTCTTGCTAGAAAGGATGTGATGCTTGCAGTTCTTTCAAAATCCTCCTAAGATATTTGTAGATGAATCCTTCTCCATGGATCACTTCCGAAACCACCAAGCTTTTAAAAGGGATCATCCTCATTGATGCCTTTGCCATGTATTTTGGAAGATTCTTAATGATATATCTCTTTTTGGAGGTGTCATTCAGATGGTTGTGTTAGTGTTTGCGTATGTATTGTCTTAATTGTATGTGATGAGTTCGTGTTGATTGCGAATACTTTGATCGAGAGCTCTTTTCAAAAGATTGCTGGTGGATTGAAAGCCTATGGTGGAAAGTTGAAGAGAACCTCTTATATCCTTTAAAAATTTGTTATGGCTTTTAAATGATTGGTCAGATGAGTTATTGAATAATGAAGTTTTCCTTTAGTAGTATTTTTTCTATTAGATACAGGTGATAAGTTGGGGTCGTGTTTTGACAAGATTATTGAAGATCTAAAGGAAGATCCAAATTGAGCTCTTTAATGAACTTATATTCTTATTTTTCTTGGGTCGCAAGGATGCTTCCTTTCTAAGTGTGGGGATATGTTGAGAGTGGAAAAAGACTGAATTTTTGACTGATTTTTGTTGTTTTTCAGGTCTGAATGATTGATTTTTGATGGATTTAGAGTGATGTATGATTGTTAATGGGAGTATTTGAGAGTGTTTTGGATGATATTGATTATGTTTAGAAGTTCATGATGATTCTCATTGGAGATATGAGGTTCTGTGATGTTCTGATAGGTTCTTATTGGTTCTGTATACCTTCTGTATAGCTTCTGTTTTGTTCTGATTGTCTTCTGTATGAAGCATGGATTGATGATTGATGAACATTGAGATCTTTTGAAAGCTTATTGAATAGTTTTTGAGAGTTTGGAATGGTTTGAGTATGAGTTATGAGGTTTTGATGACCTTCTGTAGACCCTCTGTAGAGCCTTTGTCTCTGCTCTGTCTTTGTACTGTAGCTGTTCTGGTGCTGTACTGTGACTGTTCTGTAGACCTTCTGTAGGTGTTCTGTAGAATGTATGTGTGACTTTGGGAAAGTTTTCTAACCTTTGGAAAGGATGAATCTAAGTTCAAAAGAGCTAAAATAGGTAGAAGAAACAACTGCTGAAGACTGAAGAGAAGACTAAGTAACAGTGACAATAGTGAGCTGTGAAAAGACACTGTAGTGGCTCTGGTGACTCTTCATATCAGACATACCTCTTGGGAGGTGCATCCACAACCTAAGAAGGATTATTGAGAGTTATAATGAGAGAATTATAGTGAGGATATGATGTACTATTGATGGAGAGAGAGAGAGAGAGAGAGAGAGAGAGAGAGAGAGAGAGAGAGAGAGAGAGAGAGAGAGAGAGAGAGAGTCAATTCTATCAAAACAGTGTAACTGTGTGTGAGAGATTGAGAGAGAGAACTATGAAGACATTGAAGATGAATAATATGTGATTTATTTCCATTCAAAGATAGTGTATTCCTTTGTGTTCTTTGTTCTATTGATGGATTTTGTGAAGATGTTGAAGATTATGGTTGATTCTATCAAATCCGTGGGAGAAATCTACTATGAGGCTACGTGAAGAATTGCTGTTTTCTTTGTTTTGATGATCAAAAGAATGAAATAAAAGCTTGTTGATGTTACAAGATAGATTTTCTTGCAAGAGAATTACCTTTTCCTTGGTGTTCCTCTTGGGGCTCCACTATAAAGAAGCTAATTTTCATAGTAAGCTAAAATACTAAAAATAAAATAAATACACTAAAATGCCAAGAAATCTATAGCCAAGATAGCTAGGTTTCCATGAATCATGTTACCACTTGATACAATAGCTAAGATTCATTCACGAAAGGCTATAGCATGATATCCTCCTCATGATATGGAGAGGCATGGAATCCACCCTAATGCCATGGTGGCCAAATAGTATGCACCCTCAATGGATAGTGGGATGTGGAAACCTCAAATAATAAATATTTACAATTGGCAAAAGATGCATAGCAAGTTAAAACTTAGCCCTTTTATATCCAACCCTAGACTTAAGGCTAAATATTGGCTAAGGTATTAATGTGTTTTATTACAAGCTATCTCAGCGTAAAAGAGCTTTGTCCTCAAATCTGAAATTGGAATAGGATACAACGAAGATTTCAAGAATATATTGAAACATATGGATCCATACTAAAATAAAACTTCAAATTCAAGAAGATCATATAAGTCAATGAAGGAGAAGTATATATTCTGAAGAAACTACTATAGGCTATCCAAAATAGACTACAGTACAATTTTAGCCACAACTTGAAGTAAAAGAGTACAATTTTTATGTGCAAACTATAGAAATGTAGAGGACAATATGTAGTATCTAGCCATGCCGTCAAAATCCAATTTTGATGAAGATAAGGCATCTTAATTTTTGTATAGAAATTTAATACAACAAGTTGTTTACTACTCAATGAGTGAAGTATCCTCTTGAAGAAGCCATGGAAATTGTTCAAATATGAAGCATGTTGCCAAAAAGAATCTTCCATAGGCAAATCCTTCCACTTAATGAGACATTCCACAAGATTTCAATTCCTTAGAGCCTTCTTCTGCTTGCCAACAATCTTTTCGGGTTTGTAGATGATCAACAAATCTTCATCAAGGAGAGGTAGTTCTTCAAGAACTTGAATTTTAGGGCCAATATACTTCTTAAGTTGAGGTAGATGAAAGACATTGTGGATATAAGTAGTTGAAGGAAAATCAAGTTGATAAGCAAGATCCCCAATTTCCTTGATTATTTTATATGGACCATAAAACCTATGGGCAAGTTTATTATGCCCTCCCTTAAGAGAAGTACAATGGGATTTTTAAACCTTCAAGAAAACCCATTCACATTTGTCAAATTTCACATACCTTCATTTCTCATCTGCATAGGATTTCATTGTCTCTTGAGATTTTCTAATATTGTCCTTGCATTGCTTTAAGAGCCTCCATCTTCTCTAACTCTTCACAGCATGAGGATTCACATCATCATTTCATGAAACAATGCAAAAGGTACTTGAACTTTGTAACCATACAATGCACCAAAAGGAGACATTCCAATACTCATGTGATAAGTATTATTATAGCAAAACTCCACAAGATGAAGCCAATTATCCATACATTTTGTGTATCATGGCAAAAGTGTCGCAAATAGACCTCTAGCCATTTATTGACCCTTTTGGTTTGACCATTTGTTTGTGGATGATAAGCAGTGCTAAGAGTCAAAATAGTCCCCATAGAAGTGAAAAAACTCTTCCAAAAGTTGGCCATAAATTTAATATCACGATTGGACACAACCTTCATTGGTATCCCATGAAGTTTGAATACATTTTTCATAAACTGATCAGCCACTTGCTTTGTCGTAAAAATTGAACCTCAGTTGGGATGAAATCGGCTAATTTAGTCAACTGGTCTACAACTATATAAATGCTATTCCACTCACGCTTTGTTGTAGGAAATATTGTAATAAAATCCATGCTAATATTAGTCCACTTCCCATAAGGAATAGGGAGTGATTGAAGCAATCCGTTGGGTAGAAGTGTGAAATTCTTATTTTGTTGACATAGAAGACATCTCATGACATAATTTTTAACATTCCTTCAAATTCCTTTCCAATAAAAGCTCTTATTGATATTATTAAATTTCTTGAAAAAACCATGATGGCCCACTAAAGGTGAAGAGTGCATCTCTTGTAAAATAGGATATTTGAAAAATGAATGAGGAGTTAAATAGATCCATCCATGATTCTAAAAAAGACTATTATGCTACTTATAATTTGGATACTCTTCTCCTTTGCCTTGTTGAAATTCCTTCATCATTTTGGATCCTTTCTCATCAAGCAAGTACTGCTCTTGAATGTCATGGATCCAATATTTATGCACGGTGAAAATAGTGGAAATGGAACACATCCACATTCTTGACAAAGCATCCGCTATCACATTATCTTTTCCAGCCATATATGATATCTCAAAGTTATATCCTTGAAGAGTGGCCAACCATCTTCATTGACAAATTTGGTTGTGAAAGAAAGTATTTCAGCACACGATGATCGCTTTTGACTATGAAATGGCTGCCATAGATATAGTGATGCCACTTTTTAATAGCATGCAATATTGCTGACATATCTTATTCATAAACATGTAGTTGGTGCTCTTTTTCTTGAAGCTTTCGACTTTCATAAGCTATGACTCCATGATGTTGATATAAAAAAGCCCCTACTCCTCTTCCACAAGCATCCACACATATGATAAACTCATTAGAGAAGTTCAAGCATCCAAGAATATGTGCTGAAATTAGAAGAAATTTTTGCCCACTAAAACTCTTGTTGGCTATGGATTCCCAAAAGAAAGATGATTTTTTAAGCCTATCCATCAATGGAGCCACAACATAAGCATCATTCTTGATGAACCTCCTATTAAAAGAAGATAATCCAAGGAATTCTCTCAAAGATGTCAAACTTGTAGAGGTAGCCATTCTTTGACACATTTCACATTGTTTGGATCCACTCTAATTCCTTGCTCTCCCACAATATGACCTAAGTATTCCACTTTACCTTCTATGAAAGAACACTTTGTCATCTTGGCATAGGAGTCGTGGGTTACATTGACTCAAATTATGCAGGACATGTAGACAATAGGAAGTCCACCTCTAGGTATGTCTTTACCTATGCTAGAGGTGCTATCTCTTGGATGTTCAAGGTGCAAAAATACATGATCTTGTCTACTACTGAGGCTAAGTACATTGCAACAGTAAGGCTTGCAAGGAGACCTTATGGTTAGGCTATCTAGTTGTAGATCTTGGCATAACTATGACTCCTACACTATATTCAGATTTGATAAGTGCCATTCAACTGGCTTGTAATCAGGTATTCCATACAAAGACAAAGTTATATTGAGCTATGCTATCACTTCATCAAGAATGTGGTAGAGGACAAGTCCATTCAGCTTGTCAAGATCTCTATGGATATGAATCTTCTCATTAAAGTGGAAGGTTGTTGGGATATGCATATTTTTCATTAAAGGTCGCACGTGCCTAGCCATTTACATTTACTTGTATAAAAACCCACACACATGTACACTGTAGGTGGCGGGTCCATCACTATCACTTTATTATTTATTATTTTAGTGACAAATAGAATAAGGGAAGGCAAGTCACACATTGTGCCTGTTAGAGTTCCCACACATTGGTCCATCTCTTCTTGCTTGAACCTCCATAGCTCTTGCTCTCTTCTTGCTTCTGCTTGCTCTTCCATCTCCTGCTCACCTTTCAATAAGGCTTGGACATTTCAATAATTCCTATTTTCTATAGCATTTGAGAAGCTTCAAATATTTTGCACCTCCCATATGGGAGAGTAAGTAGAAGTCTAGAACTCCAAAATATCATATTTTAGATCCATTGTAACTAGCCATATAGCCAAAAAATCTTATGGGTTTTTACTTCTCCACTAAGATAATATTTTCTACTCCTTGAGGAAAGCATAAGATCTAGTCACTTTGAAAATAGCTTTTAAGTCCATTATTGGTAAACTTGGAGAGTTTGTTAATTTGGTGTGATAAATTGTAATAATTTAATTATTCAAGCTTCCAATATAAAGGCCAAGGCTCTAACTTTTTCCAAGCCTAGAGCCTTTGGCTCTTCCAAGAAAATGGTGAGGGTCTTCCATTTTAACCTACACAACAAACATAAAAGTTTCATTTGTCAACTAGTGAAAATCTTAAAGTCATTCACCCATTAAGCTGCTTAATAGAATTTTTCCAAAAAAAAACCTTTAAAATATCTTATACACATTGGGATTTTTATCTTCTTCAATAGGTCTCTCATCTCATAAATATTTATTAAATTATTTGGTTTCTCCTTTGAATGAGACTTAAGCACTTCATATCCCATGTCTTTAATACCACATATTTTTTGAACCTCTGAGAACTCTTCATCGTTGTGAGCAACCCCTTCTTTTCATGGTCCACGATTTGATCAACACATAAGTTCAAAGCTATGGAGCTATCTTTGAAAAAATTCCCCCTCCATATAGAGATCTACATGTAAGCATGGTTCATAACTAATGAAGTCCTTGTCATTTTGGCCCCACCTTGCAAGGATAGCCAAGCAATAATCTTCCTTGAGATTGCAAAGATATTGAATATCATTGAGAAAAATCTAACTTATCTTGTGATGAGGTAAGTTGGGAATGTTGGCACATTAGAGACAAATTTTTTTCAAAAAAGGTACTTGTAAGAAAATGATTAAATTGCTAGTTAGTTGAGATTTTGGAAGAATGAAACCACCAAATTTGATTGCTCAGATGTGATTAATGAGAGAATATTTAATTCATTGAGGAGGTAAGCCATTAATTGCCCCTTATCTTTAATTTATGTCAGAGTCATCTTTTTGACCGTTTCTGTCTTGAAACTTGGGAGAATTTTTATTTTCGAGAAATGTCCACCTATATCACGTTTGTCTACTCTTGCGTCTCACACACTCTTTCGCCATTCTCTTTTGCGATTCTCTTCTTTGTGCTCACTTTCTTATCAATGTGAGATTCATTGCCATTGATCTTCTAAAATGTTTAGCAATACCTTTGCAAGTAATATAGATGCAAGCACATTCAAGTACAAACTTACCATAAAAATCCCTTCCCCCCCTATCATTGCCGAGAACAGGTGGCGAGGGGGGGGGGAGGGGAGCCGTCAATGATGACAAGGAAGAATTAGCAGCTGATGATGATGGAGAAGAATCGGGAGATGATGTCAACAAAGAGGGAGATGGTGACGATGATGTCGATGAAGGGGAGGCCATGTGGCCTACTACCCCTGGCTCCCTCGGCCAAGGTCTGCAAGCTCCCCGCCACCATGCAGTACCACCACCACTCCAACCCCCCCAATCATGAAGGAAGGGAGGATATACTACATTTCCCCCTGCTCTGCCGAATGACTGAGGAGAGGAACGAAACACCCGGTGGACACACAGCAGGGGGGAGAGAGAGAGAGAGAGAGAGAGAGAGAGAGAGAGAGAGAGAGAGAGAGAGAGAGAGAGAGAGAGAGAGAGAGAGAGAGAGAGAGAGAGAGAGAGAGAGAGCGAGAGAGAGAGAGAGAGAACCTTCTAAGAAGATTCTTCTTCCCTCACCCTCCTTAGAGGGTGTCCACACACGTTCTTTCTTTTCCCTTTTCTTGCGAACCTATATCCTATCCTACGAGCTTACCCTCCATCAAAGGAAAGAAAAAGACGTCTTGATGCTGACAGCCAAAGAGAGAGAGAGAGAGGGGGAGAGAAAGAGGGACCTCCCTTGTCTCCCACGAGGGTTTTCCCTATCTAAACGGAAGCCTATCAAGTCATTCGAGGTGATTTGTTGAAGAACCACGTACTACCATGGCCCAAAGAAGACGTAGCTCTAGTATTGTGGGAGTTGCAACAACCTCAAGGCACGTGTGACAAGAGCTTATGGAACTACGAGAAACATCTCATCTCTGGCTACTCAGGTCCAAGTTCTTGGCTTCCACTAACAAAGTATTAAGCATTGATAAGACTTTGATTATTTTTTACTTAGGATAATATTGTTTAAGGTTTGCAAGGTTACCTTGAGGTTTATGCACATAGACAATTATATGAAGCATACATCAATGGTACATGAAATGATCTTGCATTAAAAGTCTTGCATCCATTCCTATGAAGGTTTTGCATTAAATAACGGTTAAAGAGTTTACATTGTGCTGCCAAACCATGAATTGATTACAACTCGCACAATAATTCGTCGGGAATTGTTTTACATTGGAAGATAGTCTTGCATCATTCTTTGCCTTCGGAGAGAAATGAAGATAAGGTCAAGTTAAAAGTTTCGCATAGTATTGCGCTACGAAAATGCTAAAAGATAAATGTCACTTAGAGAAGAGGCATAAGTTCTCTTGCTAGATTGATTATCTTGTATTTAAATGATAGGACTTATGTCTTGTACAATATTTGAAACCTTAGCATATGCCCTAGCCAAAGGAAGAGAGTGTTAAGTAAATTTTACATAGAATCATTCTTTGATCCCAAGGGGGGAGATCAGATATGCAATGGAAATGTTATCGTGTCTATTCTTGCAATGTTTAGGAAGAATACAATTGGTTTTGTTGGTTGATCGAATAACACCCTAAATGCTTTTACATTCAACTGTTTGTTGTAGTGGTTTGGATGATTATTCCAGGTGCTTGTGATTGATGGTAAATTCATGGCATGGGTCTATAACAACAAATTTCCATGGGAATGAAGGAATGTTTGCTTGGAAGATGATATTAGGTTGATTGCCTTGATTGTGATTGAATCTTAACTGGATTAATTAAGGAAATGATAATTTGCACGGGTGGATCACCTCCAAGATCACACCACGGATTAACACGAGAAGGGCACTACTCGATTCACGGGCCAAAGGTCTAGTGGTGAAAAGGCCAACCATGGAAATGGTGTTTCACTCCTAGGCTGCTTGTGAGCCATTTTCTACAACTATCCTATTTGGACAGAATTTCAAAAATTCACTCTTTGATCTTGATGAGGTTTCTCCAAAGTTACTCTAGCATTGAGCCTTCTCTATTCATTTCTACCATTCATTTACCTTCTCTATCTTCAAGATTTGAGGACAAAACTTTTGAGTAGGGATGGATTGTAATAAAACAATTTTTGTGACCTTTAGCTTAGGGGAAAATAGCTTAGTTGGGGTTGGAGTAAAAAAGGAAAGAGTGTACCATTGTAAGAATCTTTTAGCACATTGGTAAATTTCTCCATTTCTTGTAGCTTGAGGGTTCTTGCCTTCCCCACTAACATTGAGGGTGAATACTCAATGCTCACCATAGCCAATGGTGGATTTCTTGTAGCAGCCTCTCATCCATGATTCTCATTGTACCTTTAATGTAATTTAGCTATGTCTTCATTGTGTTGTAGATTTAATACATTTCCATCTATGGCATGGCTATGGCCATTTGATTCAATTGTTATTTCTTGAATTTCTTGTTATTTTAATTCGGTCAGGCTAAGTTCATTTTACCAAAGGTTATGCCACTTCTCTTCTGGTGCTTTCAAATCTATAATGCTAAAAGACATATAGAAGGAAAACTTTTGGTGTTGGTATTTAATCCAAAAGGTAGGGGAAGGCAATACAAGATCAGCAAAACGAAGAAAGTCTTGATACAAATAGTCAATACGTTGTTGATTACAATCCATCTTAGAAAAAAGAGCATCACTTAATTTGTCTTGCTGCTTTAGGCTTTCAAGCTCCTCTGTAGTAGAAGATTGAATAGAAGAGACTAAAAGATAAGGGGAAGGCGAAAGAGTGATTTAAACACCCAAAAACTGCCAAATAAGTGTCAACTGATGCAAATTTAAGGCAAAATTTAAAGCTCAACGAAAGTGGAAGACACGGATCCGACAATTTGAAGTGGTCATGGAAGATGGGACTTCAAATTACTTCAAAAGATTGACATTTGCAATGGCTGTGGAATTTTCATAATTTTTTCGGGTGGTGCTGGATTGAAGTAGGACAAGTTCCCGACAGTTCAGGATTTCAAGACAGACGCACAAATTTTTTTGGAAGTGAAATTAGGTGTTGGACACGAGAGAATCTAGAGGTTGCTAGAAACTTAATGTGGGTCAAATTCGATCAAGATATGAAAAGGTATGGACCTTCGAGGGACCCAAAGGGCCTAAAATTTTCACATGGAGGAGGGGGGTTGTTTTTTTTTTGTGGTAGTCTGATCACGAGACCATTCTTGGCAAATTTGATGAGATGAGGGTTGGGTGTAATATTTCCATGCAATAAAAGTTAGTTGATTAGTTCGAAAGTTAGTTAGTCAATTAATAAGTTAGTAAGATTACTAACTAAAGACTAACTAAGGTAAAAACTAACTAGCATTAATAGCTAATAATTTTTATTCAATTAAAAATATATTAGAAAAATTTTGAGAGTCATAAATCTGACATTTTTCTTGGATTGATAAGGACCGTAGCCACCCTTCACGAAAAACACAATGTGAACGGGACTTATGAGCCATATTAATCACTAGTATTAATGTGTATAGTTTGAATGGTCCAAAAATATTAGATTCTTGGAAAAAAAACTATTATATTTTAGGATATTATCCTAAAAAGATAAAACTAAAAGTCATTTAAAAGAAAATACAAGTGATGTTTTAGTTAGTTTTGGAGATTTTATAAAAAGAGAAATAAAGAAAAGTGACTGACAAAATCGCATGTGCCACGATTGCAATCTATAGGCAGTAGACAGCACTTCGAACAGAGAAAAGAATAAGGAGTGAACTAAGGGCTTTTTAACCAAGCATCTTGGGGTTTTACCCCCCTTTTTGGAGCCAATGCAACCATCAGATTTATGATCTGAGCATCAGATCATTGAGTCTTCTAAGAGCCCCTCCACTCTTGTTCTCAAACTTATCCCCTCCTCTCTAATTTATTATAAATATGAGGCATGGGGAGGCACAAGAGAGCATAAGGAGACCCCAAAAGGCTGCAAGAGAGAGGGAGAGAGAGAGTATACCCCTCCAAGAGATTGTGAGAAAGAGCTTGAGAGAGAGAGAGAGAGAGAGAGAGAGAGAGAGAGAGAGAGAGAGAGAGAGAGAGAGAGAGAGAGAGAGAGAGAGAGAGAGAGAGAGAGAGAGAGAGAGAGAGAGAGAGAGGAGTTACCTTGAGAGGTTGCACAATTTCCCTCTATCTCGATCCTCGATTTAACCATCTTCTCTTACGCTCTCCCATCTCGAATCTATTCCACCTTCTTAATCTCTTGAGTCTACTTGTGGATGATGGCCTCCAAGCGAAGAATCCAATTGCGGATGATGGCCTTCTTAATCTTACAACCAACAATAGAGCTTCGGCGGGTGAAGGCATCACTGTCAATCCAATTGCGGTACCGGTCGTAAGTAATGCATTTTCAAATTGATAGATGCTTGTTTTAATGCTCACAAGAGATACATTAGGTTCCGTACCCTGTGGTGCTAGAATAGGTCATTGAAAAAGATAAATCACATCTCAAATATTCAAAGATGAAGTTTATGAAGTGCTTGTATCAAAGGGAGTTAAATTGCACCTAGTTGCTATGTGATGAATCCATGCATAGCATAAGCAACATATGGGACACTAAAGCATTGAGCATTGACAAGTCTTTGATTAATCTTTACTGAGGATAATATTATTTAAAGTTTGCAAAAGCATATACACGATATATACATAGGAGAGATTATGTAAATTTTACATCGACGACATGCGACTCCTTGCCTTAGGAGAAATGAAGATAAAGCCAAGAAAAAAATGTTGCATAGTAGGGAAATGCTAAAAGATAATTGTCACTTAGAGAAGAGGCATAAATGTTCTTGCTAGATTGATTAATTTGCATTGGAATGATAGGACTTACGTCATATATAGTATTGGAACCTTTAGCATACGCCTTGGGCTAAAGGAGGGAATATTAAGTAAATTCTACTCTTCGATCCCAAGGGGGAGAGCGAGTATACGATGGAGTTATTGTCGCGTCTATTATTGTATTGTTTGGAAAAAATACAATTAGTTTTGTTGGTTGATTGAACAACACCCTAAATGTTTTCTTTCAAGATTCAATCAAGGGATTGTTGCATCGTGATTTGGATAAATATTCCAAGGCTTGTGTGGATGGCAAATACATGGCAAGGGTCTCTAATGACAAGTTTGTCAAGATTGTGGGAGAGAAGGAAGGAGTCTCACTTGTAGCTTTCTCACTTACACAATGGGGGAATACACACAAAGGTGGAGGCTGAAAATAGTTTTCCTCTTCTTAGTTGTGTAAGCCAAAAAGAACTCTAGTACAAAGAAATAGAAAAACCCTATATATGGGTCTCAAACCAAACTCAACTAACTAAGGTGGCATACTAATTGAGCCAGGAACTAGAGAAGATAAGGATAGCTATCATCTAGCTATTATTCATGGGCGGTGTACCAACCGCATCTGCAGCTAACAAGTCAGTGACATAAATGCATAACGGTCACCCTGGCATATCACGAGTGGAGCTCGATATCTCAACACTGCCCCTCGAGCTCAATCCCAATTCCTGCACACCAAGCAGGTCTCTGAACTTGCGCAGCTTCTCTGCGTCCAATGCCTTCATAAATATGTTAGCTACTTGATCCTCTGTGCTGACATAAACTAGATCAATAAGACCTAGTAAAACCCTCTTCCGCACATAGTGATAATGCACCTCAATGTGCTTTGTTCTAGCATGATAGACTGGGTTATTTGCCAAGTGTATACTACTCATGTTGTCACAATAAATGACAAGTGGCCCATCTGTAGGCTGATGCATATCATAAAGTAGCTTATGCAACCAAGCTACCTCACATGCAGCATTGCTGCGCCCCTGTACTCAGCCTTTGTGCTCGACAAGGCAACTGTAGGCTGTTTCTTGTTGCTCCAAGTGACTGCAGCACTCCCAAAAGAGAACACATATCCACTGGTAGATCATCTATCAGAAATACTACCAGCCCAATCAGCATCAGTGTATCCATGCAACTGTATCTGAATCCCAGTCTCATAAAGTAGTCCATACTGCAATGTGGACTTCACATACCTGAGTATGCATCTAGCCGCATCCAAATGCAGTTTCCTTGGAGCTTGCATAAACTGGCTTACCAATCCAATAGCATAGCTCAAATCTGTCCTGGTAATAGTCATATAAATCAAACTTCCTACTATGCATCTGTACACAGTAGGGTCTTCCAGAAGCTCACCTGCATCTACACTCAGCTTCACATTCTGCTCCAAAGGAACTGAAGTAGGCTTACAGCATGTCATCCCATATTTGGATAGCATGTCCAATCCATACTGCCTTTGCAAGAGCCGTATCCCACTTGGTGATCTAATCACCTCAATGCCCAAGAAATAACATAGCTCGCCCAAATCCTTCATCTCAAACTTCTGCTTCAATAGCATTTTCACATGAAGGATATCTTCATCACTGTCACCTGTCATAATCAAATCATCAACATAAATGACAAGTAGCATAATATCTTTCTGTGTTTTTCTCACATAAAGTGAGAAATCTGCCTTGGAAATCTGAAAGCCAATAGTGACAAGATGCTGTCCTATCTTGTCAGACCATGCTCTAGGTGCTTGCTTCAAGCTATACAAGGCTTTCTTCAACCTGCAAACAAACTCAGGATGAACAGCATGCACATAACCTGGTGGCTGCTCCATATAGACCTCTTCTTGCAAATCACCATGCAAGAAGGCATTCTTTACATCCATTTGATGTAAAGACCATCCCTTTGATGCAGCCATAGCAATGACTGCTCTTACGGTTGCCATCCTTGCAACTGGACTGAATGTTTCTTCATAATCAATGACATATGTTTGTGCATACCCCTTGACTACTAATCTTGCCTTGTATCTATTCACAGAACCATCTGCATTGTGTTTGACCTTATAAACCCACTTACAACCAATTGCATTCTTATCTTTAGGCAAAGGTACCAATTCCCATGTAGCATTTGCTTCCAAGGCATCCATTTCTTCATCCATGTCTTTCTTCCATTTTTCTTTTCCCATGGCTTGCTCAAAAGAAGTGGGTTCTGGTTCCTGTATCACTTTGACCATATAGGCATAGTGAATGGCTGTAAGTCCATCATATTTTAATATATCCATAGGATACCCTAGCTCTAGTAGACCTGCGCAAAGTAGGTTCACTCCCAGGTGCTCTCAAAACATCCTTGGTCTTCCTTACTCCCTGGTCTTCGCCACTGGATTCACCATCCACATAAGAGTGATCTGCATTCACATCAAGCATGGGCTGATCTACCTTCTCTTTTCCTTTTCGTGATACCTGCATACCACTATCTGCATTGCTTAGAGAAGATTCTCCTGATCTCAATCTGCCTATCCATAGCGAAGAATGTGAACCACTGCTAGAGGACGCTCCAGGTCCACTAATATATTGTGACTGCTATTGTGAATTCTGTGCAGCATTACCATTTTGTGCATCTACATTATCAATCACATTTACTGGTTTATACCAGCTATTCATCTCATCAAAAACAACATCTCTGCTCACTGTAAACTTATGAGTAGAAGGGTTATAGCATCTATACCCTTTTTTGCTACAGAGAGTAACCAATAAAGATGCACTTCTCAGCTTTTGGATCCAACTTGGATCTCAACTCATCTGGCACATGAACAAAGGCAATGCAACCAAAAATTTTCAAATGAGAAATATCTGGTTTCCTACCAGTATACCTCTCCTCTGGAGTCATGCCATGTATTGCTGCAGTGGGAGTCCTGTTCATTATGTAGACTGCTGTAGCAACTGCCTCAGCCCAGTAAAAATTTGGCAGGTCTTTTTCATTGAGCATGGAATGAGATACCTCTCCAATATGCCTATTTTTTCTTTCTGCAATTCCATTTTTCTGTGGGGTATGACTACATGAATATTGCTGCTTTATGCCATGCTCCTACAAGAACCTTGCAAACTCATTTGAGAGGTACTCTCCCCCTCCATCTGACCTTAGGCATTTTATTTACAGGCCTATTTCTTTTTCAACCATAGCTTTAAGAGTTTTGAAATGCCCAAAAACTTCACTTTTCTTTTTTATAAAATACACCCAAACTTTTCTGCTATAGTCATCAATAAAAGTGACAAAATAATGACAGCCTACAATAGATGCAGCTTTAGTAGTCCACACATCAAAGTGGATTAATTCCAATGGCTTCTTACTCTCTTGAACATGTCTAGGAAATGGTTTCCTTGCCTGTTTTCCAAATTGACAGGCTTCACATACCTTATGCATTTCTACAACCTTGAATTTAGGCAATCCTGCAACAATATTTTGGGCTTGCATTGATTTAAGTTGATGTACATTAACATGACCAATGCGTTTATGCCAGATATCAATATCTGTAACTACACCGGTCCCATGTGCAAACGTTGTTGCACTCAATTCAGGCATGTCTGCATCCAACGTAAACATTCTGCCCTTTTTCTTTCCTTTTGCTATCAAGCGACCTTTATTTTTCATATCCTCAACAAAGCATCCATGAGAATTAAATCTGATCTGCAAGCCCTGCTCAACCATTTGACCAACAGAAACCAGGTTCTTTGTGATATTTGGGACATGAAATACATCCGACAGGTATTTCTTTTTCCCATCCTGCATAGACAAAGGAAATTTTCTCAATCTGCACAATAGGTTGTGCAGTATCATCACCAGTCTCCACAAATCCTGGTTTTTCCATTTTCCTTGCATCCTGCATCCATTCTGCATGACCTGTCATGTGGTTCGATGCACCTGAGTCAACATACCACACATCATTGCTTTCTTCTGCACTTGTCACAGAATTGGTCATGTGCTACACCATAAACAAATGCTCATTTCTGTCATCACCCTATCTACTAGAAGATGCATAATTCCCTTGTTGCAAATTTCCATTCATGATGTCATTCTGGTTTTTATAGCAGTCTTTAGCCGTATGACCCATTTTACCACAGTAGTAGCATTCAACATTGTTGTTTGCATTTTGGCCTCTTTGCCATCCACCACGACCTCTTTGGCTCCCCCTGCCTCTAGAGTTACCATGTCCTCGTCCATAGGACTGGTTTTCTTGAGTTTGCTGCATATTCTGATTTCTACCACGGCCTCCAGATCGGCCTCCTCTACCTCTGTCTCTACCTCTTCCAGCATTTGAGTAGAAGATAACTTCTTTTGAAGTTCCTCCTGAAGAAGATGCACCACCATTTCTCTACTCCTCAGAAATTAGAAGAGCAATCAACTCCTCAAAATCAGGAAATCTTTCACGGACGAAAATCGATGTTTGGAACAGTGCATAATCCTTTCCTATACCATTCAAGGTCACAGTAACTAAATCATCATCTTCCACTGGCGACCCAATGGAAGCAAGTGCATCTGCAATCTTCTTCACCTTCATGTGGTAGTCATTGATGCTCATCCTTTCTCTTTGCACATTGTGCAACTCTTGCTTGAGCTGCATTTTCATGGCTTGCGTATTTGTATACATTTTTGACAAAGTATCCCATGCCTCCTTTGGTGTACTTGCATTCTGAATATGCACAATCATAGAGTCTGAAATACTGATAGACAGCCAGTACATAACTTTCCTGGCTCTCTCATGCCATCCTTTAAATGCCTACATTTGCTATTGATTGGGAACATCAGGAAGAACTGGTTCTTCTTCATTTCCTGCAATGAATTTCCAATATCCTTTTCCCATAAGGAAATTCGTCATTCTAAACTTCCATGCTTGGAAGTTGTTCTTGTCAAGCTTTTCAGTGACAATCTGTGAAAGAGAATCAGACGCCATTACAGAACACTGCAAAAAATTATGTCACTGCAAAAAGCACAGCTTCAGCCTCACAAGGGCAAATCTGCAAAACTTACGAAAGTGGTATTTGACCACACAGTCACTTCCTAGTGACGATTTTGCATCAACAGGCAACAAGGATGATTCTGTAACTCCCAATGTCTCTGCGCACATGCATACAATGCAATTTCTACAGTAACTTTTCACTGACCTATAGAACAGTGGTCGCACAGCAAAAAACAAGGCCTTTTCCTGAGTGCGTGCGGAAAACTTCCACCTCCAAAACAGGCACCGAAATGTCCTCGAATCAAAAAAACAGGTCAACCAATGGCTAAAGCCCTTTCCCGCAGCATATACTGCCCTCTTGCTACACCGCGAAGGGTCTCTCAATCTGAGACAATGCACTCTTGCACTTTCCGGTTGTGCTACCTGTAGAGACTTGCTCCCAAACTCAAAAAATGAAAGCAACACTGGTCCTCTTACCAGAACACCGCGAACTTGGTTTTCTTTCTTAAGCTCCTTACCACGAACCAGGCTCTGATACCATGTCAAGATTGTGGGAGAGAAGGAAGGAGTCTCACTTGTAGCTTTCTCACTTACACAATGGGGGAATACACACAAAGGTGGAGGCTGAAAACAGTTTTCCTCTTCTTAGTTGTGTAAGCCAAAAAGAACTCTAGTACAAAGAAATAGAAGAACCTTATATATGGGTCTCAAACCAAACTCAACTAACTAAGGTGGCATACTAACTGAGCCACGAACTAGAGTAGATAAGGATAGCTGTCATCTAGCTATTATTCATGGGCGGTGTACTAATCGCATCTGCAGCTAACAAGTCCGTGACATAAATGCACAACGGTCACCCTGGCATATCGCGAGTGGAGCTCGATATCTCAACAAAGTTGCCATGGGAATAAATGAATATTTTTCTAGAATATGATATTAGGGCTGATTGCTTTGATTGTGCTTGAATTTTACTTGGATTAATTAAGGAAGGATATTTTGCACGCGTGGATCATCTCCAAGATCACATTGCGGATTATCCCGAGAGGACACTGCTTGATTCACAGGCCGATGGTCGAGTGGTGAAAAGGCCAACCACGGAAATGGCATCTCACTCCTAAACCGCTTGTGGGTCAGGTGGAGCTCTGGACACCCCTTTCCTATCCAAAATGGAGTTGGAGATACCCGTGAGCCCAATGTCTGGGATGTTGGAAGATCCTATTCTAGATAAAGGACGGAAATTTCGGTGCCATGAGATTTGGACCGGGTACTTCTATTGGACAGAATGGATACATAATTCTCCTGTATGGGCAGGAGACAAAGATTAACTTAAAGATAAGTTAAGGAACTTGTTTGATAAAAGGACTGCTTGTTTTGTTTTTGTGTATGTGTTGTAAATTACGTGAACGAACTCTGTGTCCTAAAAGGCTTAATTAATGAAGCTGATTTTAAATGTCGCACATAAATGTGGTAGGACCTAATTAGACAACTAAAGCTATCGAGGAAAGTGCGGTGGACATGACTTGGGTCCATCCTACGGAAGGGTGGTCCCAGTTAGCTGGGAATTTTTCTCAAAAGACATAATAATGAAACTGTGAAGACCTGGAGTCAGTAGAGTTAGAATCCCGATTTATGCTGTTTTAGGGGAGCGGAATGGGATTATGCCTTATGGGAAGAGAGGTTGAGCTTCGCATCCCTCTCGTTTCCCATTCTCTATGAACCAAGTGCAGCATAAATATGCTTCGACTCTATTGTTCCTACTCAAAGTGGGTCATTTGGAGCTCGACACTAGCTACTTCGTAGAGACTTGGCTGATAGGGAACAAACCCTGACTTCAGGTCGGTCCTAAGTGGGAACGGCCGGATACTTCCACTTTGGGGCAGACTCGAGAAGACCTAGATCGCAAACCCTGTGACATTCCTTGCGAGTGCCAGGTGGTGCTTTCTAGACTCCCCTCCCGATGGGCTACTAAGACGTGTCCCACAAGTAGACAAGCGGACACGTTACATTGGGATTATGAAAAAACTAATAGAATCAATCATACCAGCCTTCTTCTCCAAATTTTCACTTTCTATCACTTGTCTCCATGTGAAGAATGCCTACCAATTGTAGAGATTAGAATTCAATATTTCTCTCTCCTCCCTCTCTCTCCTCTAAGAGGCAATTCATGCAAGTAAAAGAAAGTGAAGAATGGGATGAAGAATGCTTGTTTGGCATGCACTAGATTGTTGCAAGATGCTAAGAATTGATGATCCATGTTTTGTAGAGATCGATGGTGGGTCCGATGGCTATCCATGCATTCAATTTCATGACTTGAAACATGCAATTTAGCACTATGTCAATTTTATAAAGAAATTTTACTTATTCTTGACCGTTTATGATCCAAATGAAGTGCATATGGAATGAAAATTTGTATGAACCTTGTTTGACATGTCGTTGAGGGTTGTGAGTGATAATACTTAGAATAAGTAAATAAATGTGGTCATTATTAATAATTAAAATCTTGAAATACAGTATTTAAGTGAAAAAATAAGGTTTTTTGTTGTTTCGGATGAAAAAATCATGTTCTCATGGAATGAGATGAAAGATAATGGTGAATCTCAGTAATCCTAATCAGGTTGAATAAAAAAATCAGGAAATAACAATATTTATTAATAAATAATTAAAACAAGCAATAAACTGGGAAAAATAGAGAAAAATTGGTTTTATTTGCAAAAAATTTACAATAAATTATGAATGTGTTTGTGGAGGTATGGTGGGCCTAAGGCATGAGGTTTGCCCATTTCCTTGTTTTAGTGTGTGATTTATTACTCTTTGAATTAAAAAATAACATGGAAACACTATGTATACCTACCACCGCAAGCATAACATTAAACGGTAGGGAGAGGACATGCAGTGAAGCAAATGCATTAGGAGTGTATTTTTTTTGCGAGCTTTCGATTTTGTGCTTTTGCAATTGAAACTAATTTTTCGAGCTTTTTGAAACAATCTTGGATTTTTCCTACAAATGACAAAAGAAAACTAGTACTAAATCTGAATCACACTTCAAAAATTTTCCAACACGGAGGGTGCAAAAAGTCAATGTGAACCCAAGTTGGTCCAATACAAATCTATTCCTAGAGATAAGTAGTTACCATGGTAACTTCATAGAATTGACACATAGCTATTGTGCCAACATAAAAAAGGAGATTTGACATTCTCACATAATTGGGTGGATCTTTTGTGGTTGTCCAAGCACAAAGGCAATGTTTGTGGATGTGAGTATTGTCTAATGTATCGTCATGTTCTCCTTTGGTTTGAGACCAAGAATGTGCACATACAGACAATACCTGTGTTTGCAACCAATGAAATATTTTTGTGTACTCTCTCTTTTTTGAAAATCAAGATAGGTGCAACTAGGATCTTCTTTAATGTGAACACATATGAACTCTCTATGAGTACCCGAAAATACTACATGCTATTTGTGCACTTTACATAATATAGGCTCCTTGTAAACTTGAAAATTTAAAGTTGTTAACAGTCAGACCTACAACCACCAGTTCACAATTCTCAATCATATATATAGGGAATAGAGTACTCTTCCAGGTTGATGCAATCTTCTAGCAATGATGGTGTCCATTTATACTCATTTGTGTATGTTGAAACCTTTTAACTATAGACTTGCTAGTGGTATGATATACTTAATTGCTGTATTTTAAGCCCAAACACATGGCATGCACCAAAGTCCTCATTGGTCTTATGCTCAATGGGTATACCGATCTTTAAAAGATTTGCTCAGCACACTTTTGGTGTTGTATTACTATTCTGATGAATCTATGTTGACATGAGCTTTCCAAAAGTTTGAGTTTGCATAGATGTTGGACATCCAAACATATGCAGCTGTGGGATCAATCTCATCTATATCCAACATTACAAAATTTAAAATTTTCTTAGCAAGATCCACATCACCCCACTTTCAAGCCCCAAAAATTGTATTCGATGCAATAGATTATTCAGAAGTTAGTTGCAGATCAGGGATCTCCCCCTCTCTCTCTACGTGGTTGAGCATTCAAGAGGCACATACATCCCAAAAAAATGGTGTGTCAATCAAAAAACACCCCCTCCCTGCATCTCGACATGTTTTTCTTGTTTTTTTCATTTGGACTTACATTTCATTTCATTTGTAAAATGATCACTTTATAAAAAACCACTTTCACACTATTGCAGAAGGGTTTTCGGTCTATTTGGGGTTGCAAACGGACTCTGATTCGTGATATGACTGAACGGTTGACTTTGTGACATCAAAATCTATAAAATTGGGCCCCATCACACACTTTTTGGCTCAAAAATCCAGTGGCTACTTTACAACACCAAACCTTGCAGGGATTAAATGAGGGGATCAAATGACCTCCGATCGACAAACTGAGACTTGCGTTGGATTTTTGACGTCGAAATCCATCTAGGAAAGCTCTTGGCCATCTGCCACCGTTTGATTTTTTATGAAAATTGGCTCTTCAACGCCTCTCGAGCACTTTTCGGCTCCAAAAACGGGCTCCAGCACTTCAAGAACGGGTTCAAATCCAATCCTAAAATCCAGCTCTCATTGGCGACCATGGGATAGTGCAACTCAGCCCTGTCGAATCCCATGAATGAATCTGCACATGCTTAATCATAAAGAGCATCAAGTTGATACAAAATAGATACACAACAAAAGACATATATGTATCAAGTTGAATGAATCCCATGATGCTTAACCAAGGCTTGAAATCCACAAGGAGTAGGCCTAGCATAATCTAGCAAAAGCCTAAAGCTAGTCACTAAGCAATTGTTCCAACATGGCCAAGCCAAAGAGAACTATCAAAGAGGTCATCCTAAACTGGTGGTCTGAACTACTTTTCGAATTGAGGACAACACAAGCAAGAGCTCCTCCTATGTGAGAACTCCTATTGCATGATCAAGATATATTGTCTTTAAACACATTTTCCTTTTGGGCTTTTATTTTTCATGTAAAAAGGAGGGAGCTGAGCGCAGTGACCCAAGGAGAATAGGGCATCGGCCTCAGGTCCTATCTCGGTACCCAAGAACCTACCAAGCCCTCGCAAGGTGACACTTAAACCTTTTTTAATGCTCACTTTTATTTTTCTTCCAACCATCTCTTATTCTTATTCTTTTAGCTAGATGCTACCCCAAGGAACACAAGGCATCGACCCCAGGTCTTGTCTCATTCCCAGGAACCTACCAGGCCTTCGCAAGGTGATGAACAACTGCTCAAGGATTTTTTCTTTCTTTTCTTTTCTATTTTTATAGGGGTTAGAACTCGTTTTTACACACCTCCGTATATTTATTGTTAGTTACATTCAAAACCTGTTCTTCTCTTGATATTTAAGTGCAGGTTTCTCTAACTACCTCACAACTAACAGAAAATCCTAGAACGGCCGCCTAGTAGGTCAGCAAAATAGGGTCTCTAGGATTGCCTTCTAAAACAGGTCTTTCAGTGCGTGACAATGCCTTTGCAGAAGGCAATGACTACTTAGACCTCCCACAAACATACATAACCT
This sequence comes from Lygodium microphyllum, assembly GCF_053477565.2. NCBI lineage: Eukaryota > Viridiplantae > Streptophyta > Polypodiopsida > Schizaeales > Lygodiaceae > Lygodium > Lygodium microphyllum. Next base: position 75,773,649 of record NC_141152.1, read on the forward strand.
AAACCTGGTACTTCATGCCTTAATCACCGGTTCCCAACAAAAAAAAAGAAAGTACCCTTTACATGCACATACATCATTATTTGCTTAAGGGAAAAGACTTAGAAAGGGGGACAAAACCACCTGGAATGGCCATAAGAAAATCTTCTGTAGCAAAGGCTCCCTCTAGTGTATTGGTCAACCTATATGATGCAATCACTAAAATAGAAAACCATTAAATGTACTTACACCAAACATACATATGGCCCTCTTGGCCTAAAAATGGATAGGCAATTCTAATCCATGCAATACATGGTCTTTTTGGCATATATATTGCACCTGATCAGGCTAGCCAATACCAAAGGTATCATGAGATGTGAGGGCTAGCCACATACTACTTATGCGATTCAGCTCAAAGCTTGATCTTGGGCTTTTGTAGATCCACTAGCCCAAGCCTTTCTACTAATATCTCAGTAATAATGGCCATCTCTTCTTGGGTATTGTGAGCTGAATGAATGACATCATTAGGTTGATATATCTCATATTCTTGGTCATGATTCAAACGGATCGCTTGTCCCAACTTTCCAGTAACTCCTCCTATAGGGAGAATCGTGGATTAATGATCATTCAACTCTTCACTAATTGGACCATTACATATGTCAATGATATGATCCAAACTAGACAGAGCTTCAAGCCTAGGCACATCACATAGATGCATCTCAGGGTGGTCCCTATTGTCAGATGTAGCATTATGGCCTTTAGTCACATCCTCTTGGGAATCCATCAAAGCATGTCCACATGCAATTCCTGGCCCTTCATCGGACACACCAACCACACATTTATAAATTTTGGGTCTCCAAATCCATCTCATATTCCTTTTCATATTCTTAGACTGCCTCATTTTGCCACATCGGTCTAATGGACTCAAAGTGGACTTACAGTGCTATAGCCAGATGGCCTCACATCATTATGACTTCCATCAAGCACAAGTGGACCTTGGGCATGGTACATCTTCTTCATATGAGATGTCTTCCCTTTCCTTTGTCCACTCTGCAATTGCCTATTTATAGAAACCATTCTCCTACTGATAGGAACAACATCTACTCGAAAGCATGACTCATTTTAAGAGGGCAAAGGTCTCTTTAGACGCTTTCCACTGGCAAAACTAGAACCACCCATAGGATACTTATCCACACTCACAGGCCCAATGGTTTTATCAATGTTACTGTCACAACTATCTCTCATTGGAGCATTGCAAATTGATGGGACTTACTGGGCTTGGATTATTTTTGTCCCTAGGGGGTATATTATCCTTACGATTGCCATTTTATGCTCCCTTGGTATCAACAAGTGAGTTGTCTCCTTGTAGAAATGGTTGGAAGCTAGGATGCACTTATACTGAGTGGGAAAAACTCCAAAAGTTTTCCCAACACCTCTGAATATGTCTCTCATAATCAATGGCATGCATCTTTACTTCCCTTAATGACTTAGGATTCCGCATTCCCACTTGGATTTGCATGTTAATCTCTAAGCCACTCAAAAAGAGTTCACATAGCACATCACCTAGTAATACAGTAGCTCTTCTTGGCCAAAGTCCCAAGATATCATCAAAGGCTCTAGTGTATTCTTTAATAGAAGGATAGGACTCATGCCTAATCTGCATCAGCTTCCTTAAAACTTGGGTCATATGCACCTTCTTTTCATATTTATCTAAAAATTTATTGTGCAGCTCCTCAAACGATTTAATTGACCCTCTTGGGAGGCTCGAATACAATTTTCTAGCCTCTCCCTTTAGGGTACTTGAGAATACGAGCATCCAATGAATATCATCATACCCACTTGTAAGGCAAGTTAGGCCGTATTCTCGTAAATGCACCATCAGATCCTCATTAACCAGCCCATGAAACACCGGGAGATCCCTATAAGGAGGAAGGCATTTAGTCATTTCCTTCGGGATCAGCACTGGGCATTAAAACCCTTGTATTCCTCTTGACCTAGTACCAGCATGTTAGGGTCTTTAATTTCTTCCACTTCCACCTTTGGTTGGTGTTGAAAAGTCATTGGCTCCATGAACTTCCCATTCTGACAACTCATAAAGTGGTTTAGGGAGGCCAACACTATGCAACATGGAATCTATCCCATCATCTGCTAGTGGTTTAGTGAGCCTATCCTCATTTGCCCCCACTTTGCTCAATAGATCCTAATAAAGTCTTCCGTGCTAACAATGGTGTTCCACACCCATAGACATCATCAAATGCTTTATGGATCTTACCAATCACACTATGATACCCAACTGCGTCAGACACTAGTATTGGATGTTTCTTGAGATCATAGTCAGCTTGTCCTCCTATGTGCATATTGACCATCGTCGTCACAGTATTTTCTTCTAGGACATTATCATCATGAATTATCATAGATGATTGTGCCATCTTAGCATTACTTTCACTTTCTCATTTCTCTAATCCCCATGGGCTATTAATCTTAGGGGTAGCTCCATGGATGTTTTCCCATAGTGACCCAAACTCAAGCATGGTGTCACTTTCGGGGCAAAGGCTAAAATAGTCAATTACATACCGCATCCAAGATTCCACTAGACCATTCAGGATAAACAAAGTAACTTTTGGGTTCTGGGGATTTCTTGGATTAGTCTTCATAATGATGACCAAATTTTTAACTAGTCTAACTTGACATCAACAGCTTCAAGGCGGCTCTCAATTAAAGCATAAGGCTAACAAGTCCCATATATGACCCCAAGATTCGAAAATCGCCACTTCTAGGAAGCTCTCGACAAATGCACCACATGTCAGGACCTAAAATGGGCCCGACACTAGCTCTCTAGCACTAGCCAGACCTCTAAAACACATAAGACACCCCACATGGCCTTGTGGCCAAGAGTGTCTAAGGCTCACACTACACTAAACTCTAATATCGATTTTGTGTTTTTAATAGGACATAGTCCAACGTTTACCTTCCCTTCTCCTCAGAGGGAGATCCCATAACATATAGGTATAACACCTCGTATCACAAACATAGGGAAGCGCCTATTGGCTAACTATCACAGCTCCACTACAGCTCTCCCACATCAAGGGGATTAGCCCCAAGATGTGCTACCTAACATATGAAACATAATGCACAAACTCCACTCTTTTCTTGTTTTGTAGAGTCCAGGAATATATAGATCCTCCCAAACAATCCCAAGGAAACCGTATAGCTAACCTAGAGCTTAGGACCTCCTCACACTCTCAGCATTGATCAATGTTCAACATACAAGTGCTATGCATCCAAGAGATTATACCATGTCATGCATCATGCATAGTGCATATGATCCTAGTGCACAAACAATATCTATCAAATCAACATTTTGTGATGTGCAAAACTAGCCCTTTCATGATCTTCACTAAACATATGCTTTGATATATGGATTTCTCGTGCTACTAGTCCCTTAAAATTTAAATTATTATTGTCATCTATGATGTGCATAACCAAAAGATCATCCTTTACTTTTTTTTTTGTCATTTTTAATGTATAAAGCAATAAAAACTCACTAAAACATACAAACAAGGGTGAGCTGAGGCTATAGCTCATGCCTCAACCTTGCCAAACATGCACAGACATTATCCATATTTTTCCCTATTTTTTGGAGCACAAAAACCTAATTTTCCTCTTTTTTCTCTATTTTTTCATATTATTTATCAAGAATATAGAGCATTTACTAATTTTTCTAGTTTTTTTGAATATGACAACTGAGAATCACTCATTTTCCATATTTCATCCCTCATGCATCATTTTTATAAAGCCCGAAATATCAAAAGCCCCATTTTCATTGTAAAATGCGTAATTTTCGGATTTTAGAAAATTATATTCAGCATTATCACATTATGTATTTTGATTTTTTTTCCACACAACTCTCAAAAAAATAGCAAACAACATGTCTACCAATTTTCATTAAATATGAATATCATTTGACCAATAAAATATTAAAAAATAGCCATTTTCCTTCATAAAAGAGAGTTACCGATTTTTTTTCCTTATTGCGGGTTTTTTAAAGTCTGATTTGGAATAGCAAAATAGTCCACCATTGATGCTCAACCCTTCTCCAATCATCCATCTTCAATCCCACTTGATTTGGAAGCAATTCAGTACCATGTGTTGGACAAGCATTCATCAATCGAGCTTCTTCCACATGAATTGCCTCTTAGGGGATAGAGAGGACAGGAGAGAAAAAGGCTAAAAATTAGAATTCTATTCCCTTCATCATATTACACATGGTTACCATCAAAATCTTGCCTTCCCTGCATAGATGAGGGATCTTCCCCTCTCTCTCTACATGATTGAGCATCCAAGAGGCACATACATCCCCAAAAAATGGGGCGCCAATCAAAAAACACCCACTCCTTGCATCTTGACATGTTTTTGCATGTTTTATTCATTTAGAGTTTCATTTCATTTCATTTGTAAAATGTCCACTTCAAAAAAATCCAATTTCACACTATCGTGGAAGGGTTTTCGGCCTATTTGGGGATGCAAACGGACTTCGATCAGACTGGATGATTGGCTTCATGACATCAAAATCTATAAACTTGGGCCCTATCGCACACTTTTCGGCTCTCAAATCCAGTGGTGGTTTCTTTACAATGCCAAACCTTGTGGGGATTAAATGGGGGGTCAAACGACCTCCGATCGACAAACCAAGACTTGCATTGGATTCCTAACGTCAAAATGCATCTAGAAAAACTCTAGCTCGGCCATTCGCAACTATTTGATTTTTTATGAAAATTGGCTCTTTAACACCTCTCAAGCACTTTTTGGCTCCAAAAATGGGCCCCAACACTTCTAGAACAGGTCCAAATCGGGTCCTAAAATCCAGCTCTCAGTGGCATTAGGTGGGTAAGTGAGTATTTTTTTTAAACTGGGAGGCTCGTGAGGCCATTGATGTAGTTCACTTTCTAGCTCATCACAACTATGTGCTAGATGGCTTTGTCTATCCTAGAAGGTGCATGGGATTCCTACAAGGGTTGATGCGGAGAGATTGTTATTTTTTTCCAGGTGATTGTTATTGTTTATGGAGTGTGGTGGTTTGGCCTGGGCCAATGTAGAGGAGATGAGACATTACATGTATCTAGAGCTAGATGATGCCCTCTATAGGGAATGTTTGTCCAGCATAGCATGTGGACTGGTACTGTGTTGAGAGGGAGAGTGTTTTTCTTGAGAGACTCTAGACATTTCATTTTGTTGCTACTCTTATATGTTTATTATGTACTTTATCATGTGACTATAGCTTTTTTTATGACTATGTCATGTGACTATGTAGCTATCTTGAGAATATGCCATGTTGATTTTGTTTTCTTGATGTGTGTTCATGTATTGGACACAAGCAAGAAACACTTTTACCCTAAATTGGTCGGTTAAATCTCTTTTTGTATGCATGAAAATTGTGAACTAGGATATTTTCTATTTTGGTTGATCATGCTAAGAATCTATGCATGAAATTCATGCATGACCTAGGATATTTCCATATAGGGGTATGCTTCATAGAGATATTTATATATATAGAATGGGTACATTGCATGAAAAAGCTTAAAAAAAAAAGATTGATTGCAAAAGAATAAAAAGGAAAGCTCACAAAAATAAAATACCCGATCCAAAAGACCATCAAGTCAAGCTTTAGAAGCAAGAAAGAGCTGAAAGGGCTAGATGGTGGGCCGAGATTATTAGGAGATATTCTCCTCAATGAAGCAATCCGATATTCCTACAAGGGAGGGGTCTTAGCAACCCTAGTTCTACGAGAAATTCTTTAGGAGGAGGAGGAAGCTCTAGTACTTTCCCTCTCCTAGTTGATCAACCCACTCTGAGTGGGGTAATAGTTCCAATATTCGAGAAGCCTTAACTAATCTGGTTGTCATCATGGCACAACCCATTACAATCCTTGCACGGACACAAGATCTACCAACCTTAGGATTCCCTCTATCCATTTTTAATGGGTTAGTAGAGGAAGATGAGGAGCTCCACATTAATGAGTTCCAAAAGTTAATATTCAACTGTCGAATCCAAGATGAAGGACATCTAATTATGTTCTTTAATATGACTCTGAAAAGGATGAGCTATGGTATGGTGTCATAGCCTAGAAGTTGGAACCATAACTACAATTGATCTATTTTTTATGGCCTTTCGAAGAGAGTTTGCCCCTAAAAGAGGCGGTCAGTGTTGGCTACATGTTCTTAATGTAATACATCAAGAACCTCATGACAATGTTTGAGGATATGCCAAGAAATTGAAAGAAGTATTTTGTAAATTGCAAACTTATATTCCCATTCTAGCTACTGCTCAACTACAATACTTTTTGCATGAGCTGGGCTTTAATATCTAGTTGCAATTGAGCAATGTTTCTCTTGCTAACATTGATACAACTATTACACAAGCAGAGGAGGTAGAGTCATGATTACAAGCAACCTACGCCTCTGGGGAAAACTTAAACTCAAGTTTCGGGCTTGGAATTAATTTGGTGGTGACTAGTGGAAGTCAAGGAGTACCCATGACCAATTTAAATGGGAGAGGAAGCATAATGCAAAGTGTGCCTATGTTACCAATTCTCCCTAATGCGACAATGCCGATAGCTAGCCAAATGGCTCCATTGAATAATGGAAGCCAAATGACAAATCCTAATGTCATTCCAATTAATCAATAGCATCCAATCCCTAATCAGTAGGTTGGTCAGACCAACTGAATGGCAAGTGGATGATTGTGGCTATAACTGTAGTGCATCAAATGTTCTTGGCGAAGTCAAGGACATGATGAAGCATTATACTGATATGATAATGGAATAGTATAGATAAATAGCCGTATATATTAATTTCATTTGATCGTCGGCCAGACCTGCTACCATGTGTTGTGCAGTTTGCATTCTAGCAAAGCTCACGAGGCTTCGCCTCATTCGCTTTGCTTTTTTGTGGGCAAAGGGAAGTGTACAACCAATTCCTCTTTGCCAAAAAAAGAACTAAGATTAAGAATAGTGTGCTTCACACATAATGCACAAAGCACTCTGTGTCCCCGGGGGGTTCATTGTAGATGTTGTATGGTATCACGTGAGTGTAAGGGAGGGGGGTTTTTGGAAGGGGACACTTAATCGTATACATTAGAGGTAGACCCCTCTTAATTTTATATACTGAACTCAAATTTAAGGAGGGGATAGAGGGAAAAAAGAAGGGGAAGGGGGGGATGCATTTGATCACCTCTCTCCATAGATTGGTTTCTCCGTGGCATACAAGAGACCTTGACAAGTAAGGTTAAAACCCTAAACCCTCACATAGTAGGGTTGTTGAATTAATCATAGTGTGGGAGGGGGGGAGTTGGCACTCTCCCATGGTTTTGGTAGAGATATTCAACTCCCCTTCTTCCAAAGAGAGCTTGGTGTCCGCTTGGTGTTCGCTTAGTGTAGTCTAAGTATAAAGGGGTTTGATTCCCCTACTCTCTCTCCTCATGTGGTAAGGGGGCACGGGCACTCAAAAACATTGCGACACATACTTTGATGGTATCCAAGTGCCACTACATAAGTCACTTTGTGATATGACAATTTTGATACTTTTAATTGCTTAGGATAATTCTAACTTTTAAAAAGAAAGTTAGTATATGTTCTATGAAGACTTACATTTAAGAAAGGGGATACATAAAAAGTCATACATGTATATATCTTATAAGCTTAAATAGGGGGATATATTAGTCTTACAAGCTTCATAAATAGGGGTTTTTTTAGAAGTCCTTGCATGCAGGTGACATGTCTTCTTTACTATGAGTGAACCCCCTATGTTTGTCTCTAAACAAGGTCTAAACTATTAAATTCGACAATAGTAGAAAGGCTATTTGATGAGATTATTCATAGAAGCATGTAACTAAACTTATATACTAAAAATCTAAAATAGAAAACATGCATTTGTATACATGCAACAATCCATTCATTTGTGAGACGTTGATAGTGTGAACTCTGTGTGTGTGTGTGTGTGTGTGTGTGTGTGTGTGTGTGTGTGTGTGTGTGTGTGTGTGTGTGTGTGTGTGTGTGTGTGTGTGTGTGTGTGTGTGTGTGTGTGTGTGTGTGTGTGTGTGTGTGCGCGCGCGCGCGCGCACACACACACACACACACACACATTTTATTGTAGTATTGTTACACCTCCATCTATCTTTGTTAATACATCTAGTTGTATATGTCATACATTTACAATTAGTTCCTTACAAAGCAAGATTTCATTTAAGGAACTCAATTATATATCTTTTCATGCTTTTTAAAGGAAGACTAAGCAAACAATGTATCAAGTATTGTCATAGAAATGGACTCTCGATGTCAAGTAAACATAACTCTGCAAAATAAAAACTATAAGCTCACTTTCCAAATAAGATTCACATACATATCATGAAGGTTTGCAAGTGCAAGATCAACCAATGTCGAGCCTTCTTAAACCTCATTTGATCCTCAAATTGTTGGAAGAGAGGGAGAGAGTCAGAGTGGAGCGGAAGATGAGCCTCAGCTCATTGTTGTTCTTCTTTCATTATTCTTCCATCATACTAACTGAAAGATACTTACACACATAGGTATGACTAACCAAGACTAGCTATGGTTAAGTCACTAACTACACCGAATTATTGAATGTCACACACGTGTACTGATGCATCCAGCTAATGTTGGTCACACACATAAATATAGACCGACTGAAGAGTAATGGGAGATTGATATTCTAGCACTCCCCCTCAAGCTCAAACCATTTGATAAACTCCAAGTAGATATCGGAAGTATATGAGCTTTTCTTTACTAAGAGACTTGGTAAATATGTCTGCTACCTAGTCTTCAGTCTCTTCACATAAATCAAGTCAATCTGCCTTGTAAGAACCATTTCTCTGATGAAATGGTAGTGAATCTCAATATGTTTGGACCTAGCATGGTAGACAGGATTGCTAGCCAACATAAAATTGCTAAGGTTATCACAAAGCAATCTCACTCTCTACTTTCCAGCTGTATTCCCAAGTCTTTCAGCAGTTTTGTCAACCAAACTGCTTCGCAAGTCGCTAAGGCATCTCCTATGTACTCAACTTATATACTAGACAATGCAACACTAGGTTGTTTCTTACTCTACCAACTAATCATACTGTTGCCCAATCCAAATGCATAACCATTGGTTGACCTCCCGTCATAGGCACAACCAGTCCAATCAACATCAGTAAACCTTGTCAAGTCAAGAGATTTTCCATATGCATAAAATAGCCCATAATCTGTAGTGCCCTTTACATATCTCATGATCCTCCCTATTGCATCTAAATGTGGTTTTTGAGGATTCTGCATGAACTGACTAATCAACCCCACTGCATAACATAAGTCAAGACGAGTAATAGCCAAGTATATCAAGCTGTCCACCATTTGTTGCTACATGGTCACATTCTCTATGTCATTCCCAATATCAATTTGCAGCTTGACATTCTGATCAAGAGGTGTCTCCATAGACTTGCATTCAGCCATACCATACTTCTGTAACATGTCATGAGCATACTGCTTCTGTAGCAGCCATATACCTTGAGACGTAGAGACTATCTCAATCCCAAGAAAATACTTTAGTTCACCAAGGTCTTTGACTCTGAATTCAGTCTCTAAACATGATTTAATTTCAGCAATGCCCTCTTCATCATCTCCAATTATGATAAGATCATCTACATAAACCACTAGAAACACATATCCATGATCTGCCTTCTTCGTGAACAGACTGTGATCTGCATCACCCAATCTAAATCCATGTTGCTATAAATAACTATTAATCCAAGCATTCCATGCTCTAGATGCCTATTTCAGTCCATATAAATCCTTTTTCAGCTTACATACATGTGTAGGAAAGTCTAGGTGAACATAGCCTTTAGGTTGCTCCATATATACTTCCTCAACCAAATCATCGTTCAAGAAAGCATTCTTGACATCCATTTGCCATAATTTCTAGCCTTTGCATGCTGCCAAAGCAATGACAGTTCTGATTGTTGCCATTTTAGCCACCAGACTGAAAGTCTCCTCATAGTCAAGGCCATATTGTTGTGCATACCCTTTTGCAACCAGCCTGGCCTTATAGCGTTCTAATGAACCATCTGACTTGCACTTAACCTTGTACACCCATTTTCAGCCCAATGGGGACTTTTCCTTCAAGTAACTCAACCAATTCCCATGTCTCATTTTTAGCCAGGGCTACATATTCCTCATCCATGGCAACACACCAGTTATTATATGTAACTGTATCATCAAACTTTGTAGGTTCTTTGTAACCTATCACACTAGCCATATATTCATAATGGCGGCCTAACTAACCAGTGTATGTAAACCTGTCAACTGGTTTTTTGACTCTCTCAGATCTCCGTAACTATGGCTCACTCTGAGCTTGCCTCTCATGAGGCGGTACATAACGACTCTACCTTGCTCCAGGCGTTATCATAGACAGAATGCCCAACTGACTATCCAAACCATCACTGCTAGATGAATCATAGCTTGTTGTAAGTGGACCTATCACATCCTCAATCATCGTTTCTTTTCCCTTATCCAATCTCCCCCTCGCTATCACTGCTAGATGACTCATAGCTTGTTGTAAGTGGACCTGTCACATCCTCAATCATTGTTTCTTTTCCCTTATCCAATATCCCCCTGACTAACATATCCATGTCTGTGGACATAGGAGTACAACTTTGCAAGCGTCCTAACCAAGGACTTACTGTAGGTGACCCATCACCTGTAGGACCACTCATAGATATACGCACTATAGGTGTATTTTTAGCATTACTAGTGCTGATTGATCCATCAGTAGCCATTGCAACTAGATTACCATACCACAATGCCAGCTCATCAAAAACAACATCTCTGCTAATCAATGTCTCATGTGTAGATGGTACATAACACTTGTAAGCTTTCCGGTCTTGTACATAACCAAGGAACACACTCTTGACAGATCTAGGATCCAATTTCTTCCTCTTTTCATTAGGAACATGCACATATGCAATGCTGTCAAATACCTTCAAGTGTGAAATGTCAAGCTTATGACCATAAAATCTCTCATATGGAGTTACATCATGAATCCCTGCTGTAGGGGTTCTATTCAGCACATAGATAGTAGTCACTACTGCTTCAGCCCAATAACCATTTGGCAAACTCTTCTCATTCAACATAGCTCTTGCTGATTCCATCAGTACCCTATTTTTCCTTTCTACTACACCATTTTGTTGTGGTATATAGCTACAAGTTAGCTATCTTCCAATCCCATATTTAGCAAGGTACCTATCAAAGTAATTAGAGACATTTGCTTCACCTCCATCTGATCTAAGACATGAAATTTTACAACTCAACTCATTTTCAGCATGCTTCTTGAAGTCCTTGAATGCATCAAACACATCATCCTTATGTTTCAGTATGTAAAGCTAAGTATACCTGTTGAAATCATCAATGAAGGATACATAGTAATGAGCACCACCAAAGGAAGCATTATGAGACGGACCCGATACATCTGAATGTACCAACTTCAAGGGTCATGAGCTATTCCATACATGTCTCATTAATGAAAACCATGCTTGCTTTCCAAACTGGCATGCATCACATACATGTCCAAAGTCGTGATACTTGAACTTATGCAGTCCAAGCACAATCTCCTTCTGCTACATAGATTTCAACTTTTATACATTCACATGGCCAATCGGCTTATGCCATATCTCAACATCCCGTATAGCACCATCATCATGTGCAAACATGGCTGCTTTCAATTTTGGAATTGACGCATCAAGAGTAAACATTCTGCCATCTCTTCGGCCTCTAGCAATCAATTTGTAGCCATTACCATATTCTTCACCAAAGCATCCATCTCTATTAAATCTCACTTGCAAATTCTGCTATGTCATTTTTCCAATTGACAAAATATTCTTGGTTATTGTAGGTACATGTAGTACATCATGCAGGCTCTTTTTCTTGCCATCAGGCATCAACAACGGAACAATTATTGTGTGTTGAATGTCATGTTGAGTGTCATCCCCAATAACCATGTGAACCTGCAACCATCTCATCAAACCATTCTCCATGGGGTGTCATATGATTTGTGTCAAGAATCGCATGGTGGGGGGATTTGCTTGAGCTGTTGCACCAAACACACACTATATACACAAGAGGAAGCTCACTCAAGAATACAAGAAGAGAGATGGAGGCCAAAACGTTTTCTTGCTGGTTTTTTTTTTTGCTTCTTCCACACACTATACAATGTACACCAAGTGTAGATAAGATACAACATAAAGAATAGTGGCCTACTAAGTCAAATAGTTCATAACTGACTACACTAATCGACTGGTGCTATGTCTTTGCCAACTGTAAGTAGGTGTAACAAACTAAATATAATAAGTCAATGGCCATGTGAGTATCATAATGACCACCAACGTGCTAAGTGTAGACATGTGGACTCATCTAGCCAAGCGGTCCATCATCAATGTCCCCACGTGTTGAGCTTGCCATCTCAACACTCCCCCTCAAGCTCAACTCTATCTCTGCAACTCCAAATAAGCTTCAAAACTTTCGAAGCTTCTCTGCACCCAATGCCTTTGTGAAAATGTTAGCTATCTGATCCTGTGTGCTGACATATACCAAGTCAATCTCTCCTGCAAGTACCTTCTCTCTCACAAAGTGGTAGTGCACCTCAATGTGTTTTGTCCTAGCATGGAACACTAGATTCCTAGCTAGCTATATGATGCTCATGTTGTCACAATGAATGACAACTAGACCATCTCCCTGCACATCCAAATCTTCTAATAACTTTTGCAACCATACCACCTCACATGTTGCCATAGCAGCACCTCTGTACTCAGCCTTTGTACTCGATAAAGCAACTATAAGTTGCTTTTTGCTTCTCCATGTAACTGCTACACTACCAACGGAAAACATAAATCCACTTGTAGATCTTCTGTCTGACATGCTACCAGCCCAATCTGCATTTGTGTATCCAAAGACCTGTACATCCTTACCTGCCTCATAAAAAAGTCCATAATGTAAAGTGGACTTCACGTACCTTAATATACGTCTAACTACTTCCAAATGAGGCTTTCTAGGCATCTGCATAGACTGACTGACAAGGCTAATAGCATAGCTTAAGTCTGGCCTTGTGATAGTCATATAAATCAAACTCCCTACTATCCTCCTGAACATAGTAGGGTCTTCTATCTCATCCCCAACATCAACACTCAGCTTCACATTTTACTCTAATGGTACTGAAAGAGGCTTACATACTGTCATTGTCAAGATTGTGGGAGAGAAGGAAGGAGTCTCACTTGTAGCTTTCTTGCTTGCACAATGAGGGAATACACACACAAGTGGAGGCTGAAAACAGTTTTCCTCTTCTTAGTTGTGTAAGCCAAAAAGAACTCAAGTACATAGAAATAGAAGAACCCTATATATGGGTCTCAAACCAAACTCAACTAACTAAGGTGGCATACTAACTGAGCCACGAACTAGAGTAGATAAGGATAGATATCATCTAGCTATTATTCATGGGCGGTGTCCAACCGCATCTACATCTAACAAGTCGGTGACATAAATGCACAACGGTGACCCCTGGCATATCACGAGTGGAGCTCGATATCTCAACACTCCCCCTTGAGCTCAATCCCAATTCTTGCACACCAAGTAGGTCTCTGAACTTGCGCAGCTTCTCTGCGCCCAATGCCTTGGTGAATATGTTAGCTACTTGACCATGCAATTGTATCTGAACCCCTGTCTCATAAAATAGTCCATACTGCAATGTGGACTTCACATACCTGAGTATGCGTCTAGCCGCATACAAATGCGGTTTCCTTGGAGTCTGCATAAACTAACTTACCAATCCAACAGCATAGCTCAAATCTAGCCTGGTAATAGTCATATAAATCAAACTTCCTACTATGCGTCTATACATAGTAGGGTCTTCGAGAAGCTCACCTGCATCTACACTCAGCTTCACATTCTGCTCCAAAGGAACTGAAATAGGCTTACAACCTATCATCCCATATTTGGACAGCATGTCCAATCCATACTGCCTCTGCAAGAGCCGTATCCCATTTGGTGATCTAATCACCTCAATGCCCAAGAAATAACACAGCTCTCCGAAATCCTTCATCTCAAACTTTTGCTTCAATAGCATTTTCACATGAAGGATATCTTCATCACTATCACCTGTGATAATCAAATCATCAACATAAATGACAAGCAGCATAATACTTTTATCTGTTTTTCTCACATAAAGTGAGAAATCTGCCTTCGAAATCTGAAAGCCAATAGTGACAAGATACTGTCCTATCTTGTCAGACCATGCTCTAGGTGCTTGCTTCAAGCCATACAAGGCTTTCTTCAACTTGCAAACAAACTCAAGATGAACATCATGCACATAACCTGGTGGCTGCTCCATATATACCTCTTCTTGCAAATCACCATGCAAGAAGGCATTCTTTACATTCATCTGATGTAAAGACCATTCCTTTGATGCAGATATAGCAATGACTGCTCTTACAGTTGCCATCCTTGCAACCGGAATGAATGTTTCTTCATAATCAATGCCATATGTTTGTGCATATCCCTTGACTACTAATCTTGCCTTGTATTTGTTCACAGAACCATCTGCATTGTGCTTCACCTTATAAACCCACTTACAACCAATTGCATTCTTATCTTTAGGCAAAGGTACCAATTCCCATGTAGCATTTGCTTCCAAGGCATCCATTTCTTCATCCATGGCTTTCTCCCATTTTTCTTTTCCCATGGCTTGCTCAAAAGAAGTGGGTTCTGGTTCCTGTATCACTTTGACCATATAGGCATAGTGAATGGCTGTAAATCCATCATATTTCAGCCTATCCACATGATACCTAGCTCTGGTAGACCTGCGCAAAGTAGGTTCACTCCCAGGTGCTCTCAAAACATCCCTTGTCTTCCTTACTCTAGGTGTAACAATAGAAGGAATACCCAACTCATCATCAATGCTCTGTTCTGAGCCACTGGATTCACCATCCACATAAGAATGACCTGTATTCACATCAAACATGGGCTGATCTACCTTCTCTTTTCCTTTTCATGAAACCTGCATACCACTATATGCATTGTTTTGAGGAGATTCTCCTGATCTCAATCTGCTTGTCCATGGTGAAGAATGTGAACCACTGCTAGAGGACACTCCAGGTCCACTAATATTTTGTGACTGCTACTGTGAATTCTGTGCAGCATTACCATTTTGTGCATCTACATCATCAATCACATTTACTAGTTTATACCAGCTACTCATCTCATAAAAAACAACATCTCTGCTCACTGTAAACTTACAAGTAGAAGGGTTATAGCATCTATACCCTTTCTACTGCAAAGAGTAACCAATAAAGATGCACTTCTCAGCTTTTGGATCCAACTTGGATCTCAACTCATCTGGCACATGAACATAGGCAATGCAACCAAAAATCTTCAAATGAGAAATATATGGTTTCCTACCAGTATACCTCTCCTCTGGAGTCATCCCATGTATTACTGTAGTGGGAGTCCTGTTCATTATGTAGACTGCTATAGCAACTGCTTCAGCCCAGTAAAAACCTAGCAAGTCTTTTTCGTTGAGCATGGCACGAGATACCTCCCCAATATGCCTGTTTTTCCTTTCTGCAATTCCATTTTGTTGTGGAATATGACTGCATGAATATTGCTGCTTTATGCCATGCTCCTACAGGAACCTTGCAAACTCATTTGAGAGGTACTCTCCCCCTCCATCTAACCTTAGGCATTTTATTTGCAGGTCTGTTTCTTTTTCAACCATAGCTTTAAGAGTTTTGAATGCCTAAACACTTCACTTTTCTTTTTCATAAAATACACCCAAACTTTTCTTTTATAGTCATCAATAAAAGTTACAAAATAATGATAACCTCCAATACATGCAGCTTTAGTAGTCCACACATTAGAGTGGATTAATTCCAATGGCTTCTTACTCTCTTGAACATGTCTAGGAAATGGTTTCCTTGCCTGTTTTCCAAATTGACAGGCTTCACATACCTTATGTATTTCCGCAACCTTGAATTTAGGCAATTCTGCAACAATATTTTGGGCCTGCATTGATTTAAGCCGTTGTACATTAACATGACCAATGCATTTATGCCAGATATCAATATTTGCAACTACACCGGTCCCATGTGCAAACATTACTGCACTCAATTTAGGCATGTCTGCATCCAACGTAAACATTTTGCCCTTCTTCTTTCCTTTTGCTATCAAGCGACCTTTATTTTTCATATCCTCAACAAAGCATCCATGAGAATTAAATCTGATCTGCAAGCCCTGCTCAACCATTTGACCAACAGAAACCAGGTTCTTGGTGATATTTGGGACATGAAATACATCCGACAGGTATTTCTTTTTCCTACAAGGAATTTTTCCAATCTGCACAATAGGATGTGCAGTATCATCACCAGTCTCCACAAATCCTGGTTTTTCCATTTTCCTTGCATCCTGCATCCATTTTGCATGACCTGTCATGTGGTTCGATGCACCTGAGTCAACATACCACACATTGTTGCTTTCTTCTGCACTTGTCACAGAATTGGTCATGTGCTGTACCATAAACAAATGGTCATTTCTGTCATCACCCTGTCTACTAGAAGATGCATAATTCCCTTGTTGCAAATTTTCATTCATGATGTCATTCTGCTTTTTATAGCAGTCTTTAGCCATATGACCCATTTTACCACAGTAGTAGCATTCAACATTGATGTTTGCATTTTGGCCTCTTTGCCATCCACCACGACCTCTTTGGCTCCCCTTGCCTCTAGAGTTACCACGTCCTCCTCCATAGGACTGGTTTTCTTGAGTTTGCTGCATATTCTAATTTCTATCACGACCTCCAGATCGGCCTCCTCTACCTCTGCCTCTACCTCTTCCAGCATTTGAGTAGAAGACAGTTTCTTTTGAAGTTCCTCCTGAAGAAGATGCACCACCATTTCTCTGCTCCTCAGAAATTAGAAGAGCAATCAACTCCTCAAAATCAGGAAATCTTTCACGGATAGAATTGGATGTTCAGAACTGTGCATAATTCTTTCTTAGACCATTCAAGGTCACAGAAACTAAATCATCATCTTCCACTGACGATCCATTGGAAGCAAGTGCATCTGCAATCTTCTTCACCTTCATGTGGTAGTCATTGATGCTTATACTTTCTCTTTGCACATTATGCAACTTTTTCTTGAGCTGCATTTTCTTGGCTTGCGTATTTGTGCTATACATTTTTGACAAAGTATCCCATGCCTCCTTTGGCATACTTGCATCCTGAATATGCACAATCATAGAGTCTGAAATACTGATAGATAGCCAATACATAACTTTTCTGGCTCTCTGATGCCATCCTTTAAATGCCTGCATTTGCTGTTGATTGGGAACATCAGGAAGAACTGGTTCTTCTTCATTTCCTGCAACAAATTTCCAATATCCTTTTCCCATAAGGAAATTCATCATTCTAAACTTCCATGCTTGGAAGTTGTTCTTGTCAAGCTTTTCAGTGACAATCTGTGAAAGAGAATCAGACGCCATTACAGAACACTGCAAAAAATTCTGTCACTGCAAAAAACACAACTTCAGCCTCACAAGGGCAAATCTGCAAAACTGACGAAAGTGGTATTTGACCACACAATCACTTCCTAGTGATGATTTTGCATCAATAGGCAACAAGGATGATTCTGTAACTCCTAATGTCTCTGTGCATATGCATACGATGCAATTTCTACAGTAACTTTTCACCGACTTGTAGAACAGTGGTCGCACAGCATAAAATAGGGCCTTTTCCTGAGTGCGTGCGGAAAACTTCCGCCTCCAAAACAGGCCCCGAAATGGCCTTGAATCAAAAAAACAGGGCAACCAAGGGCTAAAGCCTGGTCCCGCAGCATATACTTCCCTCTTGCTACACCGCAAAGGGCGTCTCAATCTGAGACAATTCACTCTTGCACTTTCCGACTGTGCTACCTGCAGAGACTTGCTCCCAAACTCGAAAAATGAAAGCAACACTGGTCCTCTTACCAGAACACTGCGAACTTGGTTTGCTTTCTTGAGCTCCTTACCACGAACCAAGCTCTGATACCATGTCAAGATTGTGGGAGAGAAGGAAGGAGTCTCACTTGTAGCTTTCTTGCTTGTACAATGGGGGAATACACACACAGGTGGAGGCTGAAAACAGTTTTCCTCTTCTTAGTTGTGTAAGCCAAAAAGAACTCAAGTACATAGAAATAGAACCCTATATATGGGTCTCAAACCAAACTCAACTAACTAAGGTGGCATACTAACTGAGCCACAAACTAGAGTAGATAAGGATAACTGTCATCTAGCTATTCTTCATGGGCGGTGTACCAACCGCATCTACAGCTAACAAATCGGTGACATAAATGCACAATGGTCACCCTAGCATATCACGAGTGGAGCTGGATATCTCAACAGTCATACCATACTTGGATAATATATCCAAGCCATACTGCCTTTCGGACAGCCATATACCACCATCACATCTTATCACCTCAATACCAAGAAAGTATCTCAGCTCACCCAAATCTTTCATCTCAAACTTCTTCTCAAAGAAGTCCTTAACTTTAGATATCCCATTGTCACTGTCACCTATAATAATCAAGTCATCCACATAGATGACTATGATGACCAACCCTGCATCTCCCTTTCTCACATAAAGTGAGTGATCAGCATCAAAAATACAAAATCCAATATTGACAAGATACTCTCCAATCTTGTCAGACCGTGCTCTAGGTGCTTGCTTCAAGCCATAGAGTGCCTTCTTTAACCTGCACACATATGTGGGATGCTCTAAATCCTCATAACCTGCTCGTTGCTCCATATGCACTTCTTCTTGCAATTCACCATGCAAGAAGGCATTCTTAATATCCATTTGCTGCAAACTCCAACCTTTGCCTGCTGCTGCCAAGGCAATCACACATCTAACAGTTGCCATCCTAGCAACTGGAATGAATGTCTCTTCATAATCTATGCCATATATTTGAGCATAGCCTTTTGCAACCAGCCTAGCTTTATACCTGCTAATTGAACCATCTGCATTATGCTTGACTTTGTAAACCCACTTAAAGCCAATATCTTTCTTACCCTTAGGTAAGGGTACCAAATCCCAAGTCTTATTGGCTTCTAATGCAGCCATCTCCTCATCCATTGTTGCATCCCAATGAGCATGACCAACAGTATCCTCAAAACAAGTGGGCTCAACATCCTCAACTAGTTTCACCATATAAGCATAATGGTGAGCTACATAACCTTCAAAACCAAATCTTTTAACAGGGTATCTGACCCTACTAGATCTGTGTACCACCAGATCACTCAATGGAGCCTTTACATTACTATGAGCTCTCTATACACCTGGTGTCCTGACTGAAGGAATACCAAGCTCATCATCCAAGCTCTCCAAACCACTAGAATCTCCATCCAATCCCAAATGATTGATAGATGCATCATTACCATCCAGCACTTTCTTCTTTCCTTTGTCCTCCCTGCAACACTTATAGATCCACTTGAAGATGTGGGGCTACTCTTTAGTCTCCCAGACCAAGGGCTCACTGTAGGTGTAGTACTAGATGATGTTTCTGGTCCACTAAGACTCCGTGATTCTTGTTTATCTTTCTGCACATAGCTGTCCTGATCATTATCATCATCCAAAACATCACCAGCAGGTGTATACCAACTTCCCATCTCATCAAAGATAGTATCCCTACTCACTCTGAACTCACCTGTGACAGGGTTATAACAGCGATACCCTTTCTGCTCTAAAGAGTATCCAATTTAAAAAAAAAAATTATACCTTTGGATCAAGCTTCTTCTGTAGCTCATCTAGCACATGAACGTATACAACACAGCCAAATACCTTCAAGTGCGATACATCAGGCTTCTTGCCAATAAAGCATTCTTCAGGAGTCATCCCATGAACTGCAGCTGTGGGAGTTATGTTCATAATGTAAATAGTAGTATGGACAGCCTCAGACCAAAAATGTTTGGGCATATTATTTTCAACCATTAGTTCCCGTGCAACTTCTACAATATGCCTATTTTTTCTTTCTGCAACACCATTTTGCTGTGGGGTATACCTGCAAGTAAATTGCCTCTTTATCCCATGAGTCCTCAAGAAGCCATTGAACTCATTAGAGAGGTACTCTCCCCCTCCATCTGATCTCAAGCACTTTATTTTAAGCATGTTTCTATTTCAACAGATGCCTTAAAAGATTTGAAGTGCTCAAGCACATCACTTTTTTCCTTCATGAAGTATACCCATAACTTTCTTGAATAGTCATCAATAAATGTGACAAAGTATTTGCTACCACCAAGAGATACATTCTGTGTAGGCCTCCAAACATCTGTATGTACTACATCAAGTATATTTCTGCTCACTTCTCTATCATGCGAGAAGGGTTGTCTCGCCTGCTTACCAAACTGGCATGCTTCACAAACTTTATGCAATTCTGCAACTCTAAAAGAAGGCAACCCTGTAACCAATCCTCTGGTCTGCATTAATTTCAGCCTTTGCACATTTGCATGTCCAATACGTTTATGCCATATTTCAATATCTACAACTACTCCTTTTCCTTTAGCATACATAGCAGCATCCATTGCAGGAATTCCAGCATCTAAAGTGAACATTCGGCCAACTCTACTTCCTTTTGTGACTAACCTGCACTTATCATTAAAGTCTTCTACAAAACAACATTTTGCATTGAATCAGACCTGCAATCCCTACTCTACCATTTGGCCAACAAATACTAGATTCTTTGTAATTGATGGCACATGTAATACATCTATCCCAGACTCTTTGTCTGGCCATCATACAAGGACAAGGGAACCTTTCCAATGTGTGAAATTGGGTGGCATGAATCATCACCTGTCTGCACATGACCTGGGTTTTGTAAGTCCTGCATCTCTCCAAACCATTCAACAAGATTGGTCATATGATTAGATGCACCTGAATCGACATACCATACATCATCATATGTCCCCTTTCCTGTAACTGCATTCATCATATGCTGCATAATAAACAAATGCTCATTTTTGTCTTCATTCTGTCGTGAAGTTGATGCATAGTTTCCTTGCTACAATTTACCACTGCAAATATCATCCTTCTTTGCATAGCAATGGGCTGCAATATGGCTTGTTTTGCCACAATAATGGCAAACAGTAGCAGAATTTCCAGAACCTCTATTCTGCCATCCAGCTCTTCCTCTAGAGCTCCCCTACCTCTAAAGTTTCCTTTGCCTCCTGAAACCTGCATTTCACCAAACTGTTGATTGAACCTGTTTTGCTAGTTATCACCAATACGTCCCATACCATGGCCTCTCGAAGAGGATCTTCCACGTCCCCTTTCTGAACTCGAGTAAAATGCTTGGACCTGTTCACCATTTCTTTTAGATGAATCACCCTGCATATTGAACTCTTCAGTAATCACATGAGAGAGATCAGCTCATCAAAATCTGGAAATGGCTTCCGTACATATACTGAAGTAACAAATGATTTCCATGCCTTCTCAATGTTAAGGCCACTCAGAGTAGATGAAACCAAATCATCATCATACGGCATTGCATCAATCACTGCTAAGGCATCTGCAATGCTCCTCATCTTCAACACATACTCATTGACAGACATTTTCCCTTTCTTCAAGGCATTCAACTCTTGCTTGAGTTGAATCTTTCGTGCCTTTGTATTTACTGAAAACATGCTCTCAAAAATTATCCAAGCTGCATGTGAAGTTTCTGCATTCCTGATATGTCCCAGCATAATATTATCAATGACTACAGATAGCCATTACATCACCTTTTTGTCTTTCGCATTCCACTCTTTCCATGCTTTTAACTCATCTGCAGTCGGAGGGATACCCAGCTCTGGCTCCTTTTCTTCACCTGAGACAAACTCATAAATCCCTTTCCAATAAGGAAGTTCGTCACACGGAACTTCCACGAAGGGTAGTTGTTCTTGTCGAGCTTCCCAATAATGGGATTTCCACTGTTCTCTCCCATTATCACAAACAAGGATATAACATAGCAAGCTAGCCTTCTACAATCTTTCACAACATGTGTACAGCAATACACCAAGCAACCTTTTTCACTGATTGCTCAATAGTACATGTAATCTGCAACCTGTTTGCAGATAAACCTTATGTTTGCTTCCTGCAAACACCTCAAAAATTACAGATTCTCAATCTATAACCTGTGCACCCACTTTTGGTCAATACAGTCGAAATCACAGTGTACCCTGAAACTGCTGTCCGCAACCTTATGGCTCTAAAATAGGGCCTGAAATAGTCTCAGACGCCCAGAATAACTATGGGAAAGTCCTATACACAAGAGGAAGCTAGAAGAGAGATGGAAGCCAAAACATTTTCTTGCTGGTTTTTTTTTTGCTTCTTCCACACACTACAATGTACACCAAGTATAGATAAGATAGAACATAAAGGATAGTGGCCTACTAAGTCAAACAGTGTATAACTCACTATACTAATCGATTGGCGCTATGTCTTTGCCAGCTATAGGTAGGTGTAACAAACTAAATATAATAAGTTAGTAGCCATGTAAGTATCATAATGACCACCAACGTGCTAAATGTAGACGTGCGGACTCATCTAGCCAGGCGGTCCATCATCAATGTCTGCATGTGTTGAGCTTGCCATCTCAACAATTTGAAGCCCTTGAATCAATGTACCATCTTTCATCTTTGTTCTGCCTAGATGCATTCTTAGACACATGCGGCATGGCAAACAATCTATCAA
The DNA here is from genome assembly GCF_053477565.2 of Lygodium microphyllum. Classification (NCBI taxonomy): domain Eukaryota; kingdom Viridiplantae; phylum Streptophyta; class Polypodiopsida; order Schizaeales; family Lygodiaceae; genus Lygodium; species Lygodium microphyllum. Next base: position 75,796,409 of record NC_141152.1, read on the forward strand.
CCTGATCATCATGACACTACTAGAAGATGCATATTTCCCATGTTGTTTGCCCTTTGCCTTCATATCTCCCTGCTTCTTGTAACAATCCTTTGCAATGTGTCCATATCTACTGCAGTAATGATAGTCCTTATCTCTATTTGACTGATCATTTGATTGACTAATCATTTGATTGCCATGAACTAGATCCACCACATTTGCCATGGGGTGATCTCCCTCTGCCTCTAAAGCCATCAGATCCACGCTAGTAGCCCTATGTATTTGTGCCATGCTAGACATTCTGCTGATGCTGTCCAAAAGCATTTCAAGTGTCTCCTCGACCTTGAAAAGAGCCACGGCCTCTGCCACGCTGGCTAGAGTAAAGAACTGTGTCTATGCTTTGAGACGTACTAGAACCTATGTTTAGCCCAAGCTTAACTTCCTCATACAGCAGCAAAGCAATAAGCTCATCCCAATCAAGGGATTCAGCTCTCATAGAAATAGATGTATCAAATGCTTTATACTCTTTGCCAAGTCCATTCAATGTCACTACAATCATATTATCCTCAGACACTGAAGATCCAATGGTGGCAAGCTAATCCTCTATGTTCTTGATCTCTATAGTGTAGGCCTGAATGCTTCTGCCATTCCTAGACATGTTATTGAATTGTTGCTTCAGCTTAATCTTTCTTGCATGTGTTACATTTCCATAATTCTTCATGAGTATGTCCCATGCATCCTTTGGTGAATTGCATCCAGTAATCGGTATAACCATAACGTCTAATATACATAAGGAAAACCAATGTAACACCTTGCATGCTCTCTCAGCCCATAGCTTATGAGCCCTTTTCTGATCATTTTTTGGATTCCTTTCATGTATTTCACGTTTAGCTTCATCACACGTACATAAGTCCCAATAACCTCTACCAACCAAAAAATTCTTCATACAGAACTTCCATAAAGATTTTTTTTTTTATCTAGCTTTTCTCCCACAATTTGAGTGATATTGTCAATGCCTTGAGCATTTTCCATAGTTGCAGCTTAGGTATTCAGTGATGTATACAACGTGTAAGTATCTGACTCCTTTTCCTATAGTTCAGGACCAATTTCTTGCTATTCAGGACAGTTTTTTGCAATTCAGAACAATTTTCGTAACAACTTGCTTGCTGTAAACTGTACTCCAACAATGAAAAAACATAGTCAACTAAGCATAAACCAAGCTCAAATCACTTCAAAACATTCTATGGTAGTGGCAAAACATCTCGGCAACAAACTATATCCATACAAGTATTAATGTTTGTACTGTATGCAAGTAGCAATACTAAATACAACTAGCCCATAGCTATAACCAGCAGTATTTTCTCTATTAAAACAAGAGTATTTAGACCTCAAAACATCCCCAAAACATCTCATTCATTCGCCACTCTATGCAGGAGTTGATACATGTCCAACCGGTCAGAATATATTGCATGTATGTCAAGTGAAGATGATATGTATCCTTCCTGCATATAATAATTAGTCAATACCCTAGTATAACCAGCAACAAATCAGTCCAAAATTTGGACTTTCAACACTCACAATATCCCAAAAAGCATCTACCACTCAAGTGGTATGATCCAAGAATTTTTCAATAGCAAATAAGCATCATAGATACTTCAACCCTGTAGGTATATTGTTTCCCAATTTAGGACAGCAACTAGTTCACTATTTCCAACCTGCAAATAAGCTCCAAAACTGAGCATTTAACACTCCAATATCATGCTCAAATGCATGATAATAAGGGCATATGCATTATTAGGATGAAAGCCACTAGTGCCCTGGAATCACTTGTTGTTTACTGCAGTAAACAACTAGTCTGCATAGATCCCTGCTGAATATCTCAAAATCTATGAGGAATTTGAAAAAAATTTCTTCCGCAAAGTTGTAGACCACGTCAAAAAATTTAGGAAAACTTAGGTAGTTTCTCCAAAATCCATTTTTGTAGCAAGATATAGCTTCTGCAAAAAAATGGGCTGCATGCACAGTCTCCTTTGATGACGTTTTCTTGAGATTTGATGTCTTGATGTCAAATGGCCACTGCCAAGCCTTCATGCTTCAAGCATTCAAGCTTTGATACGATGTTGGTAGAGAGGGAGAGAGACAAAGTGGAGCAGAAGATGAGCCTCAGCTCATTGCTGTTCTTCTTTCATTATTATTTCATCATACTAACTGAAAGAGACTTACACACCTAGGTATGACTAACCAAGACTAACTGTGGTTAAGTCACTAACTACACCAACTTATTGAATGTCACACACGTGTACAGCTGTATCCAACTAATGTTGGTCATACACATAAAGATAGACTGACTGAAGAGTAACGGGAGCTTGATATTCTAACACAAATGGCACAAAAGACAACAAAAATCACTCCAAGTTCCATAATGTAGACGAGTCACAACAATGAAATGAAATCATCAAAATTTGTGGGCAACACAAAAGCAGTACATGTTTGCATTAATCTAAAATTCTCTCAAAAAATATTTCTTTTTTTGGAGCATATTTTTTCTAAAACCAATGATGCTTCAAGAATATTATACACCAAAGGAGCATTGAACCTCTCATAACAATGCTTGGAATGATAAAAAATGGCATCCTCTATCATCTTAAAAATATTCATTTTACCTATGCAAACATGTGTACCTAGTACTTACCGACATAAAGGACCACAAAGGGCAATGCAGTGTCTAAAAAATAGCAATATTACCTACCAACATTTGAAGAATAAACATGAATCTCTATGACACATGATGACTTGATTGGATACAACTGCAATTGATACACCCTAACTAAGCACAACAAATCAAAGCACTCATGATGTTGAAAGGAGAATGGGATTTGCAAAGAATGTGCTTCTGAAATCAAGAAAATGTTAATGAGGCTTGGGACATGAAAACATTGGACGTTATTGTACCTCTACAAAAGCATGTGTCAAAGGATCCAAATATAGTAATGTGAAAAACCGCTCAACAATGCAAGCTAAGCTTCTACTGAAACAGGAATAAACATGATCCTATGAACAAAAAGTGTTTCACCAATATTTTTTCCAATAATCATTTCCACTTCCAACACCTTACTATGAAATTGTCTATATAGCAACCTAGTTCCATTACACAAACCCATTGCAGGATAACATGGGCATTCTTTTTAGGCACCAGATAATGGGGAGAAAAACCACCACCAAGATCAATAGAGTTAATATACTCAATCGAGTAAAGGAAAGAACTAGGATCATTTCTCGATGATGAAATCAGCACTATAGTGGTATTGAGCATCTCCAAGCATTCTTTACAGGGCTACAAACATCAATGCATCAATGTTTTTGTTTCGTAAAGCCAAAATAGGTCGATTCTACCAAAGAAAGTTGCAAAGTTTTGCACAAACTGTATGTCCATATAGACATGTGAAATTAGGTCTTCGATGGTAACATTATACAAAATATGTGCAAGGGAACAAGAACACAGTACTTGCTAGGAAAATTTTTATCACAAAATCCAAGAGAAAGAAGTTAGTCAATGAAGCTTTCATTCCCCACAATGTCCCCCATTGCCACCCACATAGCAGTGAGATAACTTTAACATTTGCATATGGTTCCAAAGAGCCTAGAATGGAAAAGAGTTAAGTTCATTGTATCTTCACACCTAGCCTTTGGAATGACTTGTAATATTTGATGAAAATCACCACAAAAAAGAATCATCTTTTCTCCAAATGGTAGGTTACATTCCATGACATCTTTAATATTGATGTCTAGTGCTTCAAAAGCCAAATGATTTATCATGGAGCTTCATCCCAAATAATAAGGCTAGTGACTTGTATCAAGTCTGCAAGTTATCCTTGAACATGGATATTATTGCATGATGTGCTAGATAGCTCGAGGGGTATCTTGAATCTAAAGTGGGCAGTACGACCTTTGGATAACAAGAATGCTACAATTCTATATGATGTCGTCGCCAACACAACTTTTCCCTCCCCTTGCAATTTTCTTTGACCCTCTAGGGCCATCCTGTTGAGATATCGAGCTCCACTCGTGATACGCCAGGGTGACCGTTGTGTATTTATGTCACCGACTTGTCAGTTGCAGACGCGGTTGGTACACCGCCCATGAATAATAGCTACATGATAGCTATCCTTATCTACTCTAGTTCCTGGCTCAGTTAGTATGCCACTTTAGTTAGTTGAGTTTGGTTTGAGACCCATATAGAGGGTTCTTCTATTTCTTTGTACTTGAGTTCTTTTGGCTTACACAACTAAGAAGTGAAAAATTGTTTTCAGCCTCCACCCTTGTGTGTATTCCCCCATTGTGCAAGCAAGAAAGCTTCAAGTGAGACTCCTTTCTTCTCTCCCACAATCTTGACATGGTATCAGAGCCTTGTTCGTGGTAAGGAGCTCAAGAAAGCAAGCCAAGCTCGCGGTGTTCTGGTAAGAGGAGCAGTGTTGCTTTCATTTTCTGTTTTGGGAGCAGATCTCTGCAGGTAGCACAGCCGGAAAGTGAAGGAGTGCATTGTCTCAGGTTGAGACGCCCTTCGCGGTGAAGCAAGAGGGCAGTATATGCTGCGGGACAGGGCTTTAGCCCTTGGCGACCTTGTTTTTTTGATTTGAGGCCATTTCGGGGCCTGTTTTGGAGGCGGAAGTTTTCTGCACGCCCTCAGGAAAAGGCCCAGTTTTATGCTGTGCAGCCACTGCTCTACAGGTCGGTGAATAGTTACTGTAAAAATTGCATTGTATGCTTGTGCGCAGAGACATTGGGAGTTACAGAATCATCCCTGTTGCCTGTTGATGCAAAATCGTCACTAGGAAGTGACTGTGTGGTCAAATACCACTTTCGCCAGTTTTGCAGATTTTCCCTTGTGAGGGTGAAGCTGTGGTTTTTGCAGTGACAGAATTTTTTGCAGTCTTCTGTAATGGCATCTGATTCTCTTTCACAGATTGTCACTGAAAAGCTTGACAAGAACAACTTCCAAGCATGGAAGTTTAGAATGACGAATTTCCTTATGGGAAAAGGATATTGGGAATTTGTTGCAGGAAATGAAGAAGAACCAGTTCTTCCTGATGTTCCCAATCAACAGCAAATGCAGGCATTTAAAGCATGGCATGAGAGAGCCAGGAAAGTTATATATTGGCTTTCTATCAACATTTCAGACTCTATGATTGTGCATATTCAAGATGCAAGTACGCCAAAGGAGGCATGGGATACTTTGTCAAAAATGTATAACACAAATACGCAAGCCAGGAAAATGCAGCTCAAGCAAGAGTTGCACAATGTGCAAAGAGAAAATATGAGCATCAACGACTACCACATGAAAGTGAAGAAGATTGCAGATGCACTTGCTTCCATTGGGTCACCAGTGGAAGATGATGATTTAGTTTTTGTGACCTTGAATGGTCTAGGAAAGGATTATGCACAGTTCCGAACATCCATTTCCGTCCGTGAAAGATTTCCTGATTTTGAGGAGTTGATTGCTTTTCTAATTTCTGAGGAGCAGAGAAATGGTGGTGCATCTTCTTCAGGAGGAACTGCAAAAGAAGCTGTCTTCTACTCAAATGCTGGAAGAGGTAGAGGTAGAGGTAGAGGAGGCCGATTTGGAGGCCGTGGCAGAAATCAGAATATGCAGCAAACTCAAGAAAACCAGTCCTATGGAGGAGGATGTGGTAACTCTAGAGGCAGGGGAAGCCAAAGAGGTCATGGTGGATGGCAAAGAGGCCAAAATGCAAACAGTAATGTTGAATGCTACTACTGTGGTAAAATGGGTCATATGGCTAAAGACTGCTATAAAAAGCAGAATGACATCATGAATGGAAAACTGCAACAAGGGAATTATGCATCTTCTAGCAGACAGGGTGATGACAGAAATGAGCATTTGTTCATGGTGTAGCACATGAACAATTCTGTGACAAGTGCAGAAGAAAGCAATGATGTATGGTATGTTGACTCAGGTGCATCAAACCACATGACAGGTCAAGCAGAATGGATGGAGGATGCAAGGAAAATGGAAAAACCAGGATTTGTGGAGACTGGTGATGATACTGCACATCCTATTGTGCAGATTGGAAAAATTCCCTTGTCTATGCAGGATGGGAAAAAGAAATACCCGTCCGATGTATTTCATGTCCCGAATATCACCAAGAATCTGATTTCTGTTGGTCAAATGGTTGAACAGGGCTTGCAGGTCAGATTTAATCCTCATGGATGCTTTGTTGAGGATATGAAAAATAAAGGTCGCTTGATAGCAAAAGGAAAGAAGAAGGGCAGAATGTTTACATTGGATGCAGACATGTCTGAATTGAGTGCAGCAATGTTTGCACATGGGACTGGTGTAGTTGCAGATATTGATATCTGGCATAAACGCATTGGTCATGTTAATGTACAGCGACTTAAATCAATGCAGGCCCAAAATATTGTTGCAGGTTTGCCGAAATTCAAGGTTGCAGAAATGCATAAGGTATGTGAAGCTTGTCAATTTGGAAAACAGGCAAGGAAACCATTTCCTAGACATGTTCAAGAGAGTAAGAAGCCATTGGAATTAATCCACTCTGATGTGTGGACAACTAAAGCTGCATCTCTTGGAGGCTGTCATTATTTTGTCAGTTTTATTGATGACTATAGCAGAAAAGTTTGGGTGTATTTTATGAAAAAGAAAAGTGAAGTTTTTGGGCATTTCAAAACTCTTAAAGCGATGGTTGAAAAAGAAACAGGCATGCAGATAAAATGCCTAAGGTCAGATGGAGGGGGAGAGTATCTCTCAAATGAGTTTGCAAGGTTCCTACAGGAGCATGGCATAAAGTAGCAATATTCATGCAGTCATACCCCACAACAAAATGGAATTGCAGAAAGGAAAAACAGGCATATTGGAGAGGTATCTCGTGCCATGCTCAATGAAAAAGACTTGCCAGATTTTTATTGGGCTGAAGCAGTTGCTACAGCAGTCTACATAATGAACAGGACTCCCACTGCAGCAATACATGGAATGACTCCAGAGGAGAGGTATACTGGTAGGAAACCAGATATTTCTCATTTGAAAATTTTTTGTTACATTGCCTATGTACATGTGCCAGATGAATTGAGATCCAAGTTGGATCCAAAAGCTGAGAAGTGCATCTTTATTGGTTACTCTCTGTAGCAAAAAGGGTATAGATGCTATAACCCTTCTACTCGTAAGTTTACAGTGAGCAGAGATGTTGTTTTTTATGAGATGAGTAGCTGGTATAAACCAGTAAATGTGATTGATGATGTAGATGCACAAAATGGTAATGCTGCACAGAATTCACAGCAGCAGTCACAAAATATTAGTGGACCTGGAGCGTCCTCTAGCAGTGGTTCACATTCTTCGCCATGGACAGGCAGATTGAGATCAGGAGAATCTTCTCAAAGTAATGCAGATAGTGGTATGCATGTATCACGAAAAGGAAAAGAGAAGGTTGATCAGCCCATGTTTGATGTGAATGCAGGTCACTCTTATGTGGATGGTGAATCCAGTGGCTCAAAACAGAGCATTGATGATGAGTTGGGTATTCCTTCTATTGTTACACCTGGAGTAAGGAAGATCATGGATGTTTTGAGAGCACCTGGGAGTGAACCTACTTTGCGCAGGTCTACGAGAGCTAGGTATCCTGTGGATAGGCTGAAATATGATGGATTTACAGCCATTCACTATGCATATATAGTCAAAGTGATACAGGAACCAGAACCCACTTCTTTTGAGCAAGACATGGGAAAAGAAAAATGGGAGAAAGCCATGGATGAAGAAATGGATGCCTTGGAAGAAAATGCTACATGGAAATTGGTACCTTTGCCTAAAGGTAAAAATGCAATTGGCTGTAAGTGGGTTTATAAGGTGAAGCACAATGCAGATGGTTCTGTGAACAGATACAAGGCAAGATTAGTAGTCAAGGGGTATGCACAAACATATGGCATTGACTATGAAGAAACATTCAGTCCGGTTGCAAGGATGGCAACCGTAAGAGTAGTCATTGCTATGGCTGCATCAAAGGGATGGTCTTTACATCAGATGGATGTAAAGAATGCCTTCTTGCATGGTGATTTGCAAGAAGAGGTCTATATGGAGCAGCCACCAGGTTATGTGCATGCTGTTCATCCTGAGTTTGTTTGCAGGTTGAAGAAAGCCTTGTATGGCTTGAAGCAAGCACCTAGAGCATGGTCTAACAAGATAGGACAGTATCTTGTCACTATTGGCTTTCAGATTTCCAAGGCAGATTTCTCACTTTATGTGAGAAAAACAGAGAAAGGTATTATGCTACTTGTCATTTATGTTGATGATTTGATTATGACAGGTGACAGTGATGAAGATATCCTTCATGCGAAAATGCTATTGAAGCAGAAGTTTGAGATGAAGGATTTGGGAGAGCTGCGTTATTTCTTGGGCATTGAGGTGATTAGATCACCAAGTGGGATAGAGCTCTTGCAGAGGCAGTATGGATTGGACATGCTGTCCAAATATGGGATGACAGGCTGTAAGCCTATTTCAGTTCCTTTGGAGCAGAATGTGAAGCTGAGCACAGATGCAGGTGAGCTTCTAGAAGACCCTACTATGTACAGACGCATAGTAGGAAGTTTGATTTATATGACTATTACCAGGCCAGATTTGAGCTATGTTGTTGGATTGGTAAGTCAGTTTATGCAGGCTCCAAGGAAACCACATTTGGATGCGGCTAGACGCATACTCAGGTATGTAAAGTCCACATTGCAGTATGGACTATTTTATGAGACTGGGGTTCAGATACAGTTGCATGGATACACTGATGCTGATTGGGCTGGTAGTATTTCTGATAGACGATCTACCAGTGGATATGTGTTCTCTTTTGGGAGTGCTGCAATCACTTGGAGCAGCAAGAAACAGCCTACAGTTGCCTTGTCGAGCACAGAGGCTGAGTACAGGGGTGTAGCAATTGCTGCATGTGAGGTAGATTGGTTGCATAAGCTACTTTATGATATGCATCAGTCTATAGATGGACCAGTTGTCATTTATTGTGACAACATGAGTAGTATACACTTGGCAAATAACCCAGTCTATCATGCTAGAACAAAGCACATTGAGGTGCATTATCACTATGTGCGAGAGAGGGTTTTACTAGGTCTTATTGATCTAGTTTATGTCAGCACAGAGGATCAGGTAGCTGACATATTCACGAAGGCATTGGGCGCAGAGAAGCTGCGCAAGTTCAGAGACCTGCTTGGTGTGCAGGAATTGGGATTGAGCTCGAGGGGGAGTGTTGAGATATCGAGCTCCACTCGTGATACGCCAGGGTGACCGTTGTGTATTTATGTCACCGACTTGTCAGTTGCAGACGCGATTGGTGCACCGCCCATGAATAATAGCTACATGATAGCTATCCTTATCTACTCTAGTTCGTGGCTCAGTTAGTATGCCACTTTAGTTAGTTGAGTTTGGTTTGAGACCCATATAGAGGGTTCTTCTATTTCTTTGTACTTGAGTTCTTTTGGCTTACACAACTAAGAAGAGAAAAACTGTTTTCAGCCTCCACCCTTGTGTGTATTCCCCCATTGTGCAAGCAAGAAAGCTTCAAGTGAGACTCCTTTCTTCTCTCCCACAATCTTGACACATCCAAATAATAATAATATTTTGTAAATTATTCACAATGGTAAGAACTTCTACAAATGCAATCATTTGACAACCATTTAAACTAGACTCCATCAAATATGCCATACTCTGCAAGTGCACAATGTCTATATCTAATTCATTACGAATCAAAGGGTTGCCAAAAGCTGAAACCAATGCTCTATCTATCTTAGGGATTCCCTCAAATTGATCAAGTCTTCATCCATACTACCACATGATGGCTTCTATACACATCAATCTAATATTGAAAGCCATTTCCTGAATAGCAAAAATATAACCATGGGTGTTGGGGGTAAAGGTGCTTGTGCCTAGCCACCCATGTATTAGTTACACTGACAATACTCGCACCATGTATTAGTTACCCACAAACCTATACAATGCAAGTGGAGGGCGCCCATCAATGTCACTTTATTCTTTATTCTTTCAATGACATTTGAATAAAGGGAAGGCCAGTCACACATTGTGATTGTTGGAGTTCCCACATCTTGTGTGTCTCTCTCATGCTCTTGCTTCTTCCGCCATAGCTCTTGCTTGTACTCCGTGTTTCCACTTTAGGGCTCTGTTATTCTTTTAGTGACATTTGAATAAAGGGAAGGCTAGTCAAATAGTATGAATATTGGAGTATACCTCTAACCATGACTCGTTTGCCATCATTTCTTCTCATATAAATAGGACAACCTTGTTCATCATTCATTGTGGCAGTTGTGAAGCTTCATGAATAATGCCTTGAGCATTTTCCATCCCCCATGTATGAATTATCTTTTCTTCATTGTTGATTGTCATATGATCCGTGCATGTTTCAGGCAATTATAGTCTCAAACAATTAAAGAACCTTCTCTTTATTAGAAAGCTTGGCACAAACCAATCTATCATGTTGTTCTGCATCAATTTGCTTATAATCACTCTCCATGATCAACAAAGTATTTGAGTGTGGCAAGCCACACTTTTGAAACTCTACCACAAAAACGTATCCTACAACTTTTCTATACAAGTTTTTTTTAAAATAAAATCTATCACATATTTTTATTTTTAGTGAAAGACACTTATTGTCAAATCTGACCTATTATGTACCGTTTGCTTGGGAAACAACACATCATCAATCTATGGCCATTGTGGATTGCAAGTAAATGTAACAAAAATATCAAGCTTACCTCTACAACAAACAATTGCCATTGCATCTTGGTATAACTTGTACATGTGGTGTGGGCCACTAGTAATTGAGGACGGAATAACAATGCACTTACCAATAGATCTTGCAGATATTGCATGGTGTCCATCATTTGCGGTGACTATATTAGCAAGGCCAGAATAGACCTCTGCATATAAATTGGATTGATTGAGGTGATACCAAGTCAACCTAGACTATTGTATGCTGCAATAAGCATCCACCATGTACTATTACAACAATCGTCCAACTGCACAACAAACACGTGATTGTATCTGATCGGTTATGAATACGAAATGTATAATATTGCATCTATGTGACATATTCCTTGTTGGATGCCAGCTCCAGGGAGAGATATCCAAGGGTATATTGTTGTATGAATTTTCATGTGCAATCTATATTTTCCATTGGGAAATAGAAAAACATAAAGTGATGGCATGTAGCTTCTATGTAAGTTGGATATAGACATGAAGGAATCATTCCCTATATGCATCTTTATGTCACAATGTTGCAAGGTATCATGATCACCCTGCCCAAACAATATGCCAATAACTTCACTATGAGTAGACATAGAGTAAAATTTTGAGTGCCTTGAACACAATATTAGTGAGTTTGGGAATCTCCCAATTCCCATTTTTTGAATACTAAAAAGGTGGCACTTGGATAACATGCCCATAAGTTTCTCGAAACCATATGATGAAACGTATCATTGGAAAGCACTTGAGAAATGGAATCTATTGAGCTATAGAGCACTCGATTTGGAGTTATAGTGTTCAAATTATGACAAAACCAAATATTTGACCACGTGTCTCAAACTTATGGGAAATTCCTATATTCCCCAATATGGTGTTCTTAACATTTTGTAATAGTCATTCTTAACTCTACCACAGGGTTTTGAAGCAAGATCTTAGATAATGAACGAAATGCATGAGAACAAACCTTGTGAGTATTCATCATTGCTTGGAGCAATGCCAAGAGTTCATAGTTTAGGTTTGGCATTAGATCATTCCATTCAAAAGTTCATGCTTGGTATCAAATATGTATAATTGAGCAAACCTTGACTCGCATGGTATCAAGCATCTGGCACCAGGCTAGCACAAGTGAACCAATACAATGATAAACCAAAGCATGGACATGAAAAGTGTAACCATTTCATATAGCAAGCAAGGACTCATATGTTTCAACACCTATCAACAAAAAAGCAAGCACATCATTGTATGCATGAATGTTTTTCGTAAACTGAGTATTGTTTACATGCTCATCATGCACAAACTTCACAATGGCTCTAGTGGTGCTTGTAGGGGTGGCAATGAAACTTTTCCATTCCAATAACAATGCTTTACCAATGAATACATGTGCACTCGTGTGGCATTAGAGTGGTTTGCAAATAGTGTAATATCTTAAGGCTCTGTGTCTTTCTTTGTATGCAAGGTGATTTCTCTAGGGTGGAGTACACTCATGCATTACAATAGTGGACTATGATAATGTACTAGTGGGTGGTGCTTCAATGTATTGTGCAAGTGCACTAGGGATGTGGATAGGGTGTGTGCACTATAGTGCTCAAGGGGAGTGCACTAAGATGTGATGTAGTGTACTTGTGTAAGATTCCTCTTCCACCTCAACATCGTGTGAACTCCCTCCTTGCCATATGGATGAGAATCAAGGAGATTGAGATAGAGAGACTTTTTGCAAGAAGCTATGGTGTTCCTACGGATGCTACAATCAATCCTTTTACAGGGGATCCCCATACTCTCACTTAGGCAAATCCAAAATTCTAATGACCTTAGAGACAAAAATCTTGCCAATTATGTTCTATGTGCTTCCAAATCAAGAGCATGTTGGAAAGGAAATTCTACTTCGAAGGGCTTTCAAGTGTGCCACTGAGGAGTGCAAGGTGGACTACAAAGCACATCAAATACACTTGAACTTACCTAATGTCAAGATAATCATGACTTTTAGCAAAGGAAACCATGTTGATACACAAGGAAAAGGCAAGCAACCGATCTCTAAGCCACTATAAAACTCTAGAGAGGAAAGTCACGAAGTCCTTAGGGAGCTACTGAAGGCACACAAAAAAAAGTGAGTTTCCATTATAGTAGGGACTTCCCCTATCCTAGTGTGATGGATAAAGCATCTAATAGCTCAAATATAGTTCCCATTACTACTAGAAAATGATGTTCATGTAAAAAAAGGCAAAGATCTTGGAACTACTACCACAAATGCCAACGGATAATTGGCACAATGGCATGCTAGTTACCCAAAGAATTGCTACATGCTCTAAGGTATTACATAGGTAATCAATGGATTTGGGTACCTAAACCATCTATGCCACCACGTCTATCAACAAAAGCCTAGATCTCACCACCCAAAGTAGGGAAATGAAGGAGAAGACCAAAACACAGCTCAAGGTCAAGGATAGAAACCACTAGAGAGATTTATCCCAGATCTCACCTATCGCAAAAAAGAATCTCGACTTCACATGCCTAAAGTGAAACCACTTGATTCAGTTGTGCCAAGTTTGAGGACAAATTGACAATGCTTGATGATCCATCAATCTTAAAAGAGGGAGCAAGGGCCATTCACAAGGTGCTACTCAAGCTACAGAGGAATGCTCAAAGAAGGAAAATATTAAGTCAGCTATGAAAGAAAGCAGCAATTAGAGGTAGTAACTAGCCCACTTAGGAATCCCAAGCCTCCGAAACCTTCTTCACCTAAGCACAAATGGGAAGAACAATAGTAGCAACCTAGTGTAGCTACTCAACCTAAGTAAGAAAATGTGCAAAGTGTAGCTAAAGACACCATCTTCCCCTATCAACTTCAAGAATCACCCAAACAATTAGCCTTGATGACTAGCCAATCCAATGACTCAGTCCACATCCTTTGGCCGTGAGAGCACCACATTTGGGTAGATGCTTCAATTTGCATTTCACTGCTAATGTGCCCTCTCCTTCTGCAATGGTAGCATTCTTTAGGTTCCCTCTTTGTCAAGAAAATGGTGTCTTTGGTTGTAGATACATCAAATTTCCCTTTAAGTTCATGTTCTTTTTGTGAGAAGCACAGATCTAGAGCATGGCGGGAGCTATGGTGGATGGAAGATGAATATATAATTCATGTTGACCTAGACTTAGATAGAGTAGTTGTTACACAAGTGAATTAGGTTCCAAGATAGATTAGCTTGGACTCATAAACACAATCTTGTGTAAGATGAACAATGACACTGACAATGACTCAAACTGATAGTTCCAACACACTAAAATGAGTATGAAGTACATGCCTTTATAGCTTTTTGGATATACCACTCTCCTCACTGTGCATGTGGGATTTTGAACCCTCTTCCTGGAAGCATACATCTAGCCTCTATGGGCAAGCATCATTTTCTATTCTCAACACCCCCTTTCAAATGATGAGTCTCTATCCTTGCTAGCTTTTTCCCCCCTACATAGTGACATGGCCCAAGAGACTAGCTCTTTGGCACCCTAGTCAAATTAAGTCTTGAAACTTTATATTTTTGGTGGGGTTTTTACAATATCAACTATGGGAAATAAGATCCACTACGGGAAATAGAGATCCACTATGGGAAAACATGATCCCCTAAGGGAAAATTTCTTTGTTGTTAGCAGTGGAATTTTCTTTATCTTCTTCATGCTTCTTTTGCATCCTTTGCTTTTCTTGATCTTCTGGGCATCTTTGATCTTCTTGGACTCCTTCTTGGTCTTCATGCTCTTCATATTTGAGTTTTTCTTCATTATCTTATGCTTTAGTCTTCTTTGTGAGGTCCTTTTGGTTTTCTTTCTCAATGAGTTTGAGATGGGTACATTGCTTTGACTTGACCTGACTTGTTGAACCATGACATAAATCTTGGGATACATAGATTTTGGGATTTCATATGGCTTTGACTCATGGCTTGACATTACATTGGATTTTCTTATGAGATCATACAACATCTTATCTTTCATTTTGCTCACTTTGTCACTCTTTACTTTGCTTGTAGCTTCTTTGACTTTGACTTTGCTCTTCTTGTCCATGTGCCCCTTTAGCAAAGTTTTCATCATTTTTGAGGTAGTAGAAATGTCTTCAAAATCTTCTAATAGATTCATTGTTGATAGCTCTTTAGAACAAGGAGATCCATCACCCATAGGAACTGAAGGCTCCACATTCATTTCTGTCACTTTTTTAACCTTTTTCTCTGAGATCTTTCCACAACTTGATGGTTTTGTCATTTGTTGAGAGCAAAAAAAAGAGCACCATTAGCTATTTTGCACCACCTTATCTTGTTGATCTTCTCTTCTATCTCCAAACTTTTTAAGTAGTCAAACTCTAGTTCATGACTTTGAAATTTAGTTTTGTACCAATATTATGGATGCCTAGAGACTGTGACATCTGTTCTCTCTAAGGTAGCATGAGGAAGCACCTCTTTCCCATCAGTCCTTTTGAAAAGGACAACACGACCTCCTCTGTCTCTTTGTTGCAAGGTGCTCCCCAAACTTATCAAACTCGATGGTAGAAATTATATCTTCTCCTTCTGCATGCTCCCCAAATACTTGAGAGAATTTCCATTCAAGAGCCTGTATCACTTGTCCGAATTCTAGCACAGGCACACCTGCTCCCTCACAAGGGACCATCACAAACTTTCTCCACTGCTCGTTGTTCTACTAAAATGAAATGCTTTCAGGTTCCACCTATGGAGGATCTTACTTTCAAATGAACATTGTCATTTGTTGCAAGGTTGTATCCATATTGATATCATTTAGGCTAACAGATCATTGCTTTCAAGATTTTGGGGCGAGAGGGTGGAATAACCAAAACAATAAGAAATCTGTCATGGATTTCTCTATCCATGGGATGTGCCACCATATCTCAACTAGCTATCTCATGCAAGAAGTGTTGATACAAAAGGTGAGAAGGAAATTGTACTGCTATCATTGATAGCCTACTTGCATAAACATACTTCAAGAAATCCCAAGATTGATGATAATATGTTAGTCAAACAGAACCTTTGAAGGAGAGCCTGATGGTTTGCAAATCATTCACGTCAAAGCACTTCAATTGTTTGCAGTTTTCATGTTACTAGCACCTGCACTCGCGATTGTATCATGCATATGCTATGGTGGCCATTGGTTTCCCTTGAATCAAAGCTAATCTTCATTGTCCCTTCAATCAAAGCTAACCTTTCCTGGTAGCTTCAGAACTTGAACCCTTGACCTAATCTATGATGGGGAAGAGAAATAATGCTAGTAGTGAAGAAGAGACAGACACACAAACACAAACACACAGAATGAGAGAGAGAGAGAGAGAGAGAGAGAGAGAGAGAGAGAGAGAGAGAGAGAGAGAGAGAGAGAGAGAGAGAGAGAGAGAGAGAGAGAGAGAGAGAGAGAGAGAGAGAGAGAGAGAGAGAGAGATGAAGGCTCCAAGTGAAGTAGGTCCTGTTTGGCTATGGTTGCCAAATAGTGACTGCGAGATTCAAGTGAAGAATGGGGGTCATACACTCAAACTAAGCTTGACTGAGATGAAGAGGAGCTAAGAGGAGTGAAAGGAGAGCTAGGCCATGCTCAGCTAATCTCTCATACCATGTGAGAAGCACGGATCTAGAGTGTTAACCTTCAAACGAACAAGGTGGAAAATCCAAAAAATCTAAAGCAAAAGACAAAGCCAAGGCAAAAGCGGAATGGAGAATGAAGGCATGCTAAGAAAATTTGGGAATCACAAGAATTGTGAAAAAGTCCTAAATCAAGGAGAGGCGCTTAAGAAAGAGCACAAGACAATACTTCATGCCCTTGGCTTGGACTCCTCCTTGATTCCTGGAAGTTTTGGTAGCTATTAGCAACAGCTATCTTTCAAGTTTTGGGCAAATAAGTGATCAACAGACGTTTTAGCCAGCGGAATCGGACGCCCCCAACAGTGTCCGATTCCCAGAGTCGGCGGATTGAGCAACATGTCCGATTCCTAGGGTCGGACCAACAAACAAACCTACCCGGTCCGATCAGACACCCCATCTAATTTTGAAAATCGGACAACCCATAATTGGACCACTCTTTCTCAGACCATCCGATCATGACGATCATAGCACAAAATCGAACTAACCCATCTTGTTTGATTCCATAATAATCGCTCCATCTACAATCGGACATCTGCCAAATTGGACATTCGATTTCTAGGATTGGACTCCCAAAATTAGATAGTCGGGCTGTTCGACTGTTGTGAGAGTTGGTGGACCATACCTTTTGGGCCAATCGGACCAGCTGTCCAATCGGACACCCGCCTATTCAATCGAACACACAACCGTTCGATCGGACATATTGAATTGAATCCATGTGCAAATGGAATGAAATAAAGTAATGTCAACTAAATACCTTTTATTATTTACACAAGTTACTCAATTTGGATCTCTTTTTTGTGATAGAAGTGAAAGCACATGAAAACTATGAATGTTCTGAAAAGAAAAGTTCAATATTCCGCACCAAAGGACCTTTATGATATAATTATTATATGTGGGCAACAATTAAGAAGTTTATATCCATTTCATGCTTTTGAGATAAAATTATGCCGAAATCGCTATAAGATCGATTAATTCTTTCAAAATAGATGAAATATTTTATATCCGAAACAATCGTAGAAGAACTGAGGATTCGTGGCTTTTGGATACTGATATGCTTTAGTTTGATATGGTTTATGTTTTATCTATTTCCGGAAGAGCTTATTTTTTTACTGGCCAAACCTTTGCTTTATTTAGACTTGTTTTTTATTTGTACACAATTAATGGAGGCATTAAGTGCATATGTAATTATATCTTTAATATCACGTCCTTATTTTGTATCTTTTTGTTCGATTCATTAAATCTGGTGCTCTTTGATTTCTAGTTGTTACGAGAGCAGGAGAGAATTTTATAGAAAATTGCTCTACTTAAATGCTTTCTGTATTTTTTTATCTCCTCTCGTTACTTTTGTCCGGGTAGTTTTTAGTGTTCGGCACTTTTTTTACTGCTTAACCACCATATTTATTGATTTGCTGACAACTAAGTTGTAATCTAAGATTTCTGACTACGCAATGCCAACCGTTTGTACCTTGTTGATTCCATTTATGTGCCCTTAAGCCCTGATAATAGTGATTGCTTTGTTAGGATCAAATGTTATTTCCTTGAGGAGCTGTCCAAATCATCGTCATATTTTAAAAGTCTGTTTGTCGTTTGTAGTGGCTCCGTTTACACTTCCAGATATTCGGTGTTTATTTGCAATCTGTTTACTTTCCTATGTTTCAATAGAGTTGACCCTCTTTGCAGCCTTAATGATAGCGGTTTGTGAGAAGTAATTATCTGGGCCCTTGTAAAGGAACTGGTTTGTTAATCATAGCCTTAGCCAGGCCATTTCTTTTGCTTATATTGAGAAATTTTAGCTAAACGGAAGAATTTGTCATAGCGAACAAGCAAATTCGTGCGCGACAACTAGCCATGCATTCATACAGTCTAAAGTTAATAAGATATCTATGGTTGCAATTTACATCTAATTAAGCTATGATAAAAATATTAATATATCAAGCTTAGCAGCATCGCGAAAGAATATTTTTATGCATGTTATCTCTGCTTTGCCTTGATAAGTAACTCCTCAAGGCTGGATGTGGGATTGCAGTTTAGGGGTGTGAAATATTGAATGAAACAGGGCCCAAAGGCTATAGCCCGGAAACTCGATAAACGTAAAAAACGACTGTCTCTTGTGTTGAGACAAACTCTTTTAATTCATCACGGCTTATAGTCCACTAGAATAATTTGCCATTATTCCATTGATTCCCATCCATGTAGGAAATATTTATCTTTTATTTATCAATCCCTCTTTGTTCATGTTTCCCATGATAGGTTTCGTATTACTTTTAGTCCATTTGGCGGTTTTGAATGGAGGACACTTGGTACTGAATGCTTGGTAATTTTTAGTGGAGATGATCTACGAATTTGTGCCTAATTTGGTGAACGAATAGATTAGTGGTGCCCCGAAACAGCAGTTCTTTTCATTGATTTCCGTCACTTTTACCTTTTTACTATTCTGTAACTTGTAAGGTATAATATACTATAGTTTTACAGTAACTAGTCATTTTATTATTACTTTGGGTCCTTTATTTTCTTTTCCCTTTGGAATCATCGTAGTAGGGTCCTAAACACATGGGCTTCATTTTTTCAGCTTTTCACCACCGCCGGGAGTACCTTTGCTGTTAGTACTTTTTCTAGTATTTTTGGAGCTAATCCCTTATTGTCCCTGTGCATTAAGCTTAGGAATATGTTTATTTGTCAATATGATGGCGGGTTACAATTTGGTCAAGATCCTAAGTGGCTTTGCTTGGACCATGTTATCTATGAGAGGCATTTTTTTATTAGCACATTTTGCCCCTCTTTTGATCGTATTTGCATTAATTGGTTTAGAACCAGG
This sequence comes from Lygodium microphyllum, assembly GCF_053477565.2. Lineage (NCBI taxonomy): Eukaryota > Viridiplantae > Streptophyta > Polypodiopsida > Schizaeales > Lygodiaceae > Lygodium > Lygodium microphyllum. The sequence continues at coordinate 75,815,595 of NC_141152.1, forward strand.
CGTAGCTATTTCATAGGCTTATGTTTTTATAATTCTGATTTGTATTTATTTGAACGATGCAATAAACCTTTATTAAATGACCCTTAAATCGGTTTGGTTTAATCACCAAGCCGATCATGTCAAAAACGGTTTAAGCGTCGTGTTAAGCAAGAAAGAAGAATAAAAAGTTTGGCAGTTTGTCCAGCTAACCTTCTTTCCCAAATGCAATTTCTTACCTAAACGTTATCACACAGGTAGATCGTTAGCCAAAAGGCTACTAAAATAACTAAAAAAACAAAAGCAACACAGCGTTGTTTTTTCAGTTCCAATAATCTTATCTGTTAATTTTGCGTGGTTTTCTTTATAGAAATTATGGCAGTATTGCCTCAGTTACTAAGCCTATAAAAGTGCCCTTTTCTACAATAAGCACCTATCTTAATCATAACAGTATGATCTTCTGAGATTATGCAAGTATCCGTATTTTCTATTAGTTTCCAAAGTTTGCGGTATATTTGTTTAACGTTTATAACCTGTTGTCTTTTTTCATTATACTATAAAGTCAAGATTGCCTGCAGTTGACTAATATGTTTAATCATAGCCATGATATGGAGACCGGCAGACCTTAGCCGGTATGATAGTGGTTAAAGACATTAGGTGTCTGCCCGACTTCATTACCGTACCATCAACCATTAGGCTTGAATTTCTTTCTGAGAACTTGCATACTAAGCCAAAGTGCAGGCACTTATTTTTGTCAGTGCATGCCATTTAGTACTATATGCTATCAGCAAACGATACAAACAGTTATAAATATCAAAAATAGACCTTATGTTGACGGCCAATTTTCAATAAAAGTTATTGGAATGTGTGCTAGACATGTCCGATCCGACACAGACTTGTCCGATCCGACACAGACCTGTCCGATCCGACACAGACCTGTCCAATAGTAACAACTGGATCCAAACTTGTCCGATTTTCAAAATCAAAAATTAGTAAATTGGACATAGCCTGAGTCAAAGAATTTGGGAAATTGACAAACCCTAGCTAATGAGAAGTGTGACCCACAGTGAAGGAACCCACCGAACGCCTCATATGTAGTTACAAACCCAAAGATTGTGGTTGAATAGTCTGAAAGGGTGTTTGGTGTTGAGGGCTAATTGCAAGATCCCAACTCGACCTTGACCAAGCCAAAAATGAGATAGCGCAGGAACTAAACACACGACCCTATCAAGCCAACCCGTGGACAAGAGCACCAAAGCTACGCGCACTTTGTTTTTTCACTCACTCTGAATCGAAGGTCAATTAAGGAAAGCTAAAAACCTGATTTCGCACAACGCATAGAAAAGAGCACACACGGGTACCCATGCACAAGGTGAGAGTAAGTTGAGGGCTGATTGTAAGTAACAAGGAACACACCTAGACCTAAGGACTTGAAGGAACCCACCAATGAGAGAAGACTCAAAGTCTTAGAAGGGAGATCGAGTCCCCAAAGAGTAGGACCAAGTGAAGGACACAGCCTAAAATCTGAAAGGCATGCAATATCACGGAAGTGGATCTACCCAGCCTTATCAATTTGATTGAAAACTTGGCAGAATAGGAGGTCCTAGACATGGAAGGAGGCAGCTCGGTCCACAGAAGCGACAAGGAGCTTAACCTGGGAGACTTTCTTAAGGTTGTGCAACAGTTAGTGAACCAATATGATGCTCAAACCCAGCTCGAACACCGTGATAGATCGGTAGAGGACATCATAGCAAACCTAGAAGAGGAGAGGAAGTTGGCCCGCAGGGCTCTGCAAGGCCTAGCTGCATACAACCAGGACCAACAAACTAGGAACTTACGCTAGAGTTTAGAAATGCGAGAGATCCAGAGAGTGCTATTCCTAACAGGCAAGAATCGGTTAGAGAGCAAGAGAGTGCTAGAAAAAGATCTCACACTGAGTGAGCTTTTGACAAAGCGGCTGCTAGATAACAGGGCCGTAGAACGAAGCGCTGCAGCATTGGCAACATTGCTACTGATAGGGTTAGGAGACAACTAAGACTCTAAGAGCCAATAAAAATCCATGTGGTAGCAAAATAGTTGGACAAATACAAAGCTACCGATGACCCATACAACTTCATGGAATAGTTTGAGCAAGTCTACGAGGGCAACGGCCTCACTGATCCTACTCAGTGCTCCCAAGCCTTCAGATTGTGATTAGGCGATAAGGGTCAGGCACACCTGGTACATGAGTCTGGATGTTGCAGAGCGTACCCATTTCAATGGCTTGAAAAATCTCTTCATCAAGAGATTTTCCAAACTTGGATACTCTGATAACTTGCTAGTGCGACTTATGAACGTCAAGCAAAAAGAGAAAGAGTATATTCGAGATTACGTTACCCACGTGAGGAGCCTCTTCAAGAGAATCCCCATGGGTGAGAGACCCAATCGATGTTGAGACTCAAGCTCATTTGTCTTATGTCAGTTGTTTACCTTAGTGAATAAGGTTAAGTCACACTGACTTAACCATGATTAGATTTAGGTCAGTTTATCTTTGAGTGTGGATTGTATATACAGTTGACTTGTGAGTGACTGTGTGTGGATAATGGAGAATGAACTGAAGGGAGCTGTCTGCTACCCTTGGGCCTGAGCCTTTGTCTCCCACTTCTCTCTCTCAGAATCTTAATATGGTATCAGAGCAGTCGTGCTTGTCATTGTATCGATGAAGTGACAAGAAGATATTGCCACAGTGACACTTGAATCTAGTCAAACCCACTTGCTTGCTACACATGAAGCACCTATTTGACCTTGCAGGCTGTTTCTTTGAAGCTGGCTTGTCCTTGGATGCTTCAGTTTTCATTAGCCTGAGTCGAAGTTCCTGCCTCGATGTTGATCACCTACAGTTGGTCTTGGCTCTAGCCTTGTTACTATAATAGAGAGTGTGGTAGCCGCATCTGAAGTAGTCTTGGTCTGTTTCACTATGAAAGCATAGCATTGAGAGCACAGACGCATGTTTCAAATTTGATGTAGCCTGGCGCAAACAGTGGCAAAAGGAGAGCGGATCAGGCCTTAAAAAGACAGCTGATTGTACCTTCTCTGACGTATTTTGAAAGCACTCGACTAGTTTGAACTTGTTCGCAGACCTTGTACCGATACAAGCAGCACAATGATATAGGTTCTGCCCATAGAACACTTGCGGCCTCAGAAGCTGAGAGCCTACTTGGCAGGACTTCCAAGGTTCATCTCCGTATTGGCACTTCGCCCAACTGGATGGACGTATTCTGAGAAGATTGCCTCGAAAGATTATTTCTACAGTGAATGTAGGGTGGCCGTAGGAGAGGGATCGTATGCAGTGACATTTCCGTCACTGGTTGAAGAAAAGCAACTGAAGGGGTTGCATTAGTACACGCAGAGCCCCATTGACCTAGATAGAGACCACTAGTCTGGGGACTATTGAAGAACATGCTAGAAGTCTGATTGCCTGCTACAACTGGCAAAGGGGCCCTACTGTACCTCCATCAGGTAAAAATTCTCGACTTGACAGCAACTCCCTTGGTTTGAGGGCGTCTGTAGAGAGGCCTTGCGCTGCATCACATATGGTAGATGCGAATGCCATGGAGCTTGGAAGCAATGTGGCACCTGATGAGCTACCTAAGTGATGTGGAGATGCAGTAGTAGAACAGTCCTCAGCTGTGAGCTCAATTGGATTGGAGAGAGAAAAAATAAGAGGTTTCTCATTGAGGGCTGTTGGAGCATCTGAATTACCAACTACATTTTAAGGTTAAGCTTGTCTAGTGCGCAGTAGTCTACTGATCAGCAAGAGCTGCATGCTTTACAGCTATCTGAGCATGTATAATTGTGTACTTTGGAGAATAACCATCAGTATTCAATATGGACAGCAAGAAAGAAATGCTTCAGTTTTTTTTCTACGGACTATGAAAACAATTCAGCAAGTTATGTTTACTTTCTGCAACAAGTCCTGAGCAGTAAATTCAAGGGTATAATTGGTATCAATATTTGAAGCTTGTATTTGGATCATGGTTGCAGCTGCAGTCAGTTGAAGGAATACTGAGTATTTACTTCCTACATGTATTGGATCTTATGCAGTCATATAGGCTGAAATCTGTGCAGTTTTTTTTTTTTGGAATTGAATGTACTTGTGGATTTCAAGGGTTCTTATCATAGATGTCGGTAGTGTGGCACTAAATGGTCAGTGATAGACGTGTGCATACTCAAGAGCATTGTATGCTCAAGTTTGACTTCTATGAGGCTGATTTGACATACTACTGATTGCAGTAAAAACTAGTTGTACTACAGATCATGGAAGCGTATTGCCTGCTGGCATTTTTGGAAAATTGACTATTTTTGCAAAACTTAAGGCTTTAAAATGGCAAACACATGAGAGAAGGATACTATCACTCAGATAGTTGGTGAGAAGCTAGACTATAACAATTTCGTTCTATGGAAATTCAGGATGTCTAATTTTTTAATTGGAAGAGGCTATTGGGACCTAGTCATAGGTCTTGAAGATGAGCCCAAGCTACCGGAAGATAGACCTCCAACATAGGATCAGTTGAAGGCACACAGGACTTGGTTGGAAAAGGCCAGCAAGGTCTTGCATTGGTTGTCACTATGTGTGTCAGACACAAAGGCTATGCAAATTGCAAATTGTACTTCCCCAAAAGCTGCTTGGGACTTATTGATGAAGAATTATGGGCATGTCACTCATGCAAGAAAGACACAACTGAAGCAAAAGTTCAACCACATATCCAGAAATGGAAGGTCTATTGAGGACTATGTCAGTGAGATCAGATCCATTGCAGAACAACTAGGATCAATTGGAGCTGAAGTTGAGGATGATGATTTGGTAGCTACTACCCTCCATGGACTTGGACAGCAGTTCATGCAGAAGCCTATGAAGCCACACTTGGATGCAGTGATGAGGATCTTGAGATATGTAAAGGCTACATCAGATTATGGTCTATTCTATGAGCATGGTAAGCCTTTGGAGCTTACAGGATATACAGATGCTGACTGGGCAGGAAGTACCTATGACAGGAGATCTACTAGTGGGTATGCATTTTCCATTGGTAGTAGTATGATCAGCTGGAGCAGTAAGAAGCAACCTACAATTGCACTCTCTAAAACTGAGGCAGAGTATAGAGGTGCTGCACTAGCTGCATGTGAGGCAGCATGGCTCATGAAGCTTCTTGATGATTTAGGCATGCAGGAAGTCAGGCCTGTCACACTCTATTGTGACAACATGAGTAGTGTGCTCCTAGCCAGTAATCCTGTCTATCATGCTAGGACTAAGCACATTGAGGTACACTATCACTTCATCAGGGAAAAAGTGATTGCAGGTGACATTGATTTGGTCCACGTGAGGACAAAAGACCAAGTTGCAGATATCTTTACCAAGTCATTGGGTAAAGATAAGTTTGTGTATTTCAGAGAGTTACTTGGAGTCAAATATCCTACTTGAGCTTGAGGGGGAGTGTTGAGACTCAAGCTCATTTGTCTTCTGTCAGTTGTTTACCTTAGTGAATAAGGTTAAGTCACACTGACTTAACCATGATTAGATTTAGGTCAGTTTATCTTTGAGTGTGGATTGTATATACAGTTGACTTGTGAGTGACTGTGTGTGGATAATGGAGAATGAACTGAAGGGAGCTGTCTGCTACCCTTGGACCTGAGCCTTTGTCTCCCACTTCTCTCTCTCAGAATCTTAATAATCTAAAGGGCGGTATCCACTGTATTCATCAATGGAATACGAAGCGAGGAGCTCTACAAAGCCTTGGCCGGCAACTCAAGCTTGCAACGAGACGCATTGGCAAGGGTCTTTGAAGAAGCTATTAGAGTGGATGACCAGGTTAAGGAAAGAGACTCCAGAGGATCAAATCGAGAAGAGTCTAGTGCCAGGAGCTCTAAGAGAGCCCTAGCACCAAGTGAGAGAGTAGACTCAAGCACTCAAGACAAGGGGAAGGGCACTGAGCAGAGACAAGAGCTAGCTGAGATTAGGATGTGGACATAGCCAAACTACAGGAGATGATGAGACAGCCAACGTGCTCACATGCCTAAGCTTGCCCACATGAAACATCCCATCTCAGAACCACTCAAACCACAAGAGACTCAAGTCACTAAATCCATGGAACCTCTAGAGCCTAGCTCAGCAGGGCATTAGCCAATATATTAGCCAAAACCGCAACCTGTTACTAACAAACCGACCCCATCTAGTCCCAGTGATGCCCCCCCCCCCCAACTCTCAAATGTACCAAGTAGTGCCTCACTTGTAGCCAAAACCACGCCCATCAAACATAAGGCCAAGCTACAAACTCATGAGCAAACCAAGCAACAACCATTAGCTAGTGACCTCTCTAGCACTATCAAACCTCAACCACTTGTCGGGCTTAGACCCTCTTATGAGCAGCACTCAATTCTAACCTTTGCCATAGACTTAGCTGAAAATACTGGGGATGACTTGGTTGCTTGCCTCCAACACTTGGATGCTACTTTCATGACATTGGCTAAAAGCTACGATTGACTAGATCTAGGACTTTGGAAGAACCTATAGCGACAAAAGTGCAAACGCTCCGTTGCTCTTGGGAGGAGTCAAAATTTGTATTCGTTAAAGCTTCCAAAGCAACTGCAAAGTTAATTGCAACCGAGGTATCCAAGGAATAAGCAACCAAACAGCATCATCACGTTTGTATAGCAAGAGAACGATTATGGCCACGAACTAGGAAATCAAGAAGTTGCAATGGCTTGCTGACAACAATTCCCCCTTTTTGTAGAAATGGTACACTCTACAATTGTAATGGGAGCTAGAGGGATGCCAAATAATGACCAATGCTGAATAGCAACGTACAATCAAAGCATCTAAATATGACCCACTCCAACTTCATATAGGGTGTTGACTACCCTCTGTAATCAACCCATGGATGACCACATTAAAGAATACCCTTATCTAGATCGCATCCTCACTGAGGAGGAGTTGCATGTTGCCAGTAGAGTGGCCTCTGGTGACTTCTTACTTGATGTCCTCACTTACATTACACATGTGGGCATTTGCCCTTTTGATATGGACCGGTATTCTCGATTAGAATGTAATCTAAGTTTCTATGATTGGCTCATGCGAAAGTAAAACACTAAGATCATGTGTTAAGGCCCTTCATCCTCTAACCATTTCATCCTAGGAAGGATTCTTTCATTGCAAAGGGGGAAGGGGTAAGTTGAATCAAACCAAATAGGGGTAAGGTGAATCAAACCAAACACACAGAGAAAAAAATAAAGAAAAAGCACACATTCCAAGGGTAAAATGCAACAACTTGTGATTAAGAAAAAGGTCGATAAAAGTTAAAATCAATAGACTACTGGAAGGAAAAGTCTACTTCTGCATGCAAGAAATTCAGTTCAACAAGCATGTAGTCATTTTCTGTTGCTTATTCTAAAATCCACTGATGGTGAATATGGCTTCATGACAAGCACCCATCATGGTAGGCCAAGACAAGGCTAGAAAATTGCCTTTTTCAAAGGAAGAACAAGAAAAGTACGGACTTTTGGTGGAAACACGAGCCTTCAACCAGTTCAAATTCTTGCATACCTTCAACCTAGATGATGTGGCCATTGAAGAACGGGCAGTAATGCAAATCATCAAGCAATGCAATCTACAAAAATATGTGGAAGTAGTGAGCCGGGGGGTGGACTACTTCCACTTTGCAGAGTTCTTGAGGACTTTCCATAGAAATTGCGGCACCATAACCGTGCATGAGGGGGAGGGAACTTGCCAAGTGCAGATTGAATTGACCCCGGAGCTAGTGGAAAAGGCATTGGACCTAGTAAACAAAGTAGAAAGGAAGCCTAAAAGAGACGTATATGCCTTGCTAGGGATGGACAAGGTGAAATTCCACACCAGCGATGGCATCAGCTTGGCATACATTCGTGATCCCGAAATCCAACTCCAAGTCAAGATGGTGCACGTGTTATTTTCTATCCAAAGATACAATTCCATCATGAGCCACATCAACATCCCCCGGCTAGTGCATGTCACAGCAAAGTCACTGGTGTTGAGATATCGAGCTCCACTCGTGATACGCCAGGGTGACCGTTGTGCATTTATGTCACCGACGTGTTAGTTGCAGATGCGGTTGGTACACCGCCCATGAATAATAGCTACATGATAGCTATCCTTATCTACTCTAGTTCGTGGCTCAGTTAGTATGCCACCTTAGTTAGTTGAGTTTGGTTTGAGACCCATATAGAGGGTTCTTCTATTTCTTTGTACTTGAGTACTTTTGGCTTACACAACTAAGAAGAGGAAAACTGTTTTCAGCCTCCACCCTTGTGTGTCTTCCCCCATTGTGAAGCAAGAAAGCTTCAAGCGAGACTCCTTCCTTCTCTCCCACAATCTTGACATGGTATCAGAGCCTTGTTCGTGGTAAGGAGCTCAAGAAAGCAAGCCAAGCTCGCGGTGTTCTGGTAAGAGGAGCAGTGTTGCTTTCATTTTCTGTTTTGGGAGCAGATCTCTGCAGGTAGCACAGCCGGAAAGTGCAGGAGTGCATTGTCTCAGGTTGAGACGCCCTTCGCGGTGAAGCAAGAGGGCAGTATATGCTGCGGGAGAGGGCTTTAGCCCTTGGCGACCTTGTTTTTTTTAATTGAGGCCATTTCGGGGCCTGTTTTACAGACGGAAGTTTTCTGCACACACTCAAGAAAAGGCTCAGTTTTATGCTGTGCGACCACTGTTCTACAGGTCGGTGAATAGTTACAGTAAAAATTGCATTGTATGCTTGTGCGCAAAGACATTGGGAGTTACAGAATCATCCCTATTGCCTGTTGATGCAAAATCGTCACTAGGAAGTGACTGTGTGGTCAAATACCACTTTCGCCAGTTTTGCAGATTCTCCCTTGTGAGGGTGAAGCTGTGGTTTTTGCAGTGACAGAATTTTTTGCAGTCTTCTGTAATGGCATCTGATTCTCTTTCACAGATTGTCACTGAAAAGCTTGACAAGAACAACTTCCAGGCATGGAAGTTTAGAATGACGAATTTCCTTATGGGAAAAGGATATTGGGAATTTGTTGCAGGAAATGAAGAAGAACCAGTTCTTCCTGATGTTCCCAATCAACAACAAATGCAGGCATTTAAAACATGGCATGAGAGAGCCAGGAAAGTTATGTATTGGCTGTCTATCAGTATTTCAGACTCTATGATTGTGCATATTCAGGATGCAAGTACGCCAAAGGAGGCATGGGATACTTTGTCAAAAATGTATAGCACAAATACGCAAGCCAGGAAAATGCAGCTCAAGCAAGAGTTGCATAATGTGCAAAGAGAAAGTATGAGCATCAACGACTACCACATGAAGGTGAAGAAGATTGCAGATGCACTTGCTTCCATTGGGTCGCCAGTGGAAGATGATGATTTAGTTTCCGTGACCTTGAATGGTCTAGGAAAGGATTATGCACAGTTTCGGACATCCATTTCAGTTCGTGAAAGATTTCCTGATTTTGAGGAGTTGATTGCTCTTCTAATTTCTGAGGAACAGAGAAATGGTGGTGCATCTTCTTCAGGAGGAACTTCAAAAGAAGCTGTCTTCTACTCAAATGCTGGAAGAGGTAGAGGCAGAGGTAGAGGAGGCCGATTTGGAGGCCGTGGCAGAAATCAGAATATGCAGCAAACTCAAGAAAACCAGTCCTATGGAGGAGGACGTGGTAACTCTAGAGGCAGGGGGAGCCAAAGAGGTCGTGGTGGATGGCAAAGAGGCCAAAATGCAAACAGTAATGTTGAATGCTACTACTGTGGTAAAATGGGTCATATGGCTAAAGACTGCTATAAAAAGCAGAATGACATCATGAATGGAAAACTGCAACAAGGGAATTATGCATCTTCTAGTAGACAGGGTGATGACAGAAATGAGCATTTGTTCATGGTGCAGCACATGAACAATTCTATGACAAGTGCAGAAGAAAGCAATGATGTATGGTATGTTGACTCAGGTGCATCAAACCACATGACAGGTCATGCAGAATGGATGGAGGATGCAAAGAAAATGGAAAAACCAGGATTTGTGGAGACTGGTGATGATACTGCACATCCTATTGTGCAGATTGGAAAAATTCCCTTGTCTATGCAGGGTGGGAAAAAGAAATACCTGTCCGATGTATTTCATGTCCCGAATATCACCAAGAATCTGGTTTCAGTTGGTCAAATGGTTGAACAGGGCTTGCAGGTCAGATTTAATCCTCATGGATGCTTTGTTGAGGATATGAAAAATAAAGGTCGCTTGATAGCAAAAGGAAAGAAGAAGGGCAGAATGTTTACATTGGATGCAGACATGTCTGAATTGAGTGCAGCAATGTTTGCACATGGGACCGGTGTAGTTGCAGATATTGATATCTGGCATAAACGCATTGGTCATGTTAATGTACAGCGACTTAAATCAATGCAGGCCCAAAATATTGTTGCAGGATTGCCCAAATTCAAGGTTGCAGAAATGCATAAGGTATGTGAAGCCTGTCAGTTTGGAAAACATGCAAGGAAACCATTTCCTAGACATGTTCAAGAGAGTGAGAAGCCATTGGAATTAATCCACTCTGATGTGTGGACTACTAAAGCTGCATCTCTTGGAGGCTGTCATTATTTTGTCACTTTTATTGATGACTATAGTAGAAAAGTTTGGGTGTATTTTATGAAAAAGAAAAGTGAAGTTTTTGGGCATTTCAAAACCCTTAAAGCTATGGCTGAAAAAGAAACAGGTCTGCAAATAAAATGCCTGAGGTCAGATGGAGGGGGAGAGTACCTCTCAAATGAGTTTGCAAAGTTCTTGCAGGAGCATGGCATAAAGCAGCAATATTCATGCAGTTATACCCCACAACAAAATGGAATTGCAGAAAGGAAAAACAGGCATATTGGAGAGGTATCTCGTGCCATGCTCAATGAAAAAGACTTGCCAGATTTTTATTGGGCTGAAGCAGTTGCTACAGCAGTCTACATAATGAACAGGACTCCCACTGCAGCAATACATGGAATGACTCCAGAGGAGAGGTATACTGGTAGGAAACCAGATATTTCTCATTTGAAAATTTTTGGTTGCATTGCCTATGTACATGTGCCAGATGAGCTGAGATCCAAGTTGGATCCAAAAGCTGAGAAGTGCATCTTTATTGGTTACTCTCTGTAGCAAAAAGGGTATAGATGCTATAACCCTTCTACTCGTAATTTTACAGTGAGCAGAGATGTTGTTTTTGATGAGATGAGTAGCTGGTATAAACCAGTAAATGTGATTGATGATGTAGATGCACAAAATGGTAATGCTGCACAGAATTCACAGCAGCAGTCACAAAATATTAGTGGACCTGGAGCGTCCTCTAGCAGTGGTTCACATTCTTCGCCATGGACAGGCAGATTGAGATCAGGAGAATCTTCTCAAAGTAATGCAGATAGTGGTATGCAGGTATCACGAAAAGGAAAAGAGAAGGTTGATCAGCCCATGTTTGATGTGAATGCAGGTCACTCTTATGTGGATGGTGAATCCAGTGGCTCAGAACAGAGCATTGATGATGAGTTGGGTATTCCTTCTATTGTTACACCTGGAGTAAGGAAGACCAGGGATGTTTTGAGAGCACCTGGGAGTGAACCCACTTTGCGCAGGTCTACCAGAGTTAGGTATCCTGTGGATAGGCTGAAATATGATGGATTTACAGCCATTCACTATGCATATATGGTCAAAGTGATACAGGAACCAGAACCCACATCTTTTGAGCAAGCCATGGGAAAAGAAAAATGGGAGAAAGCCATGGATGAAGAAATGGATGCCTTGGAAGCAAATGCTACATGGGAGTTGGTACCTTTGCCTAAAGATAAGAATGCAATTGGTTGTAAGTGGGTTTATAAGGTGAAGCACAACGCAGATGGTTCTGTGAACAGATACAAGGCAAGATTAGTAGTCAAGGGCTATGCACAAACATATGGCATTGGCTATGAAGAAACATTCAGTCCAGTTGCAAGGATGGCAACCGTAAGAGCAGTCATTGCTATGGCTGCATCAAAGGGATGGTCTTTACATCAGATGGACGTAAAGAATGTCTTCTTGCATGGTGATTTGCAAGAAGATGTCTATATGGAGCAGCCACTAGGTTATGTGCATGCTGTTCATCCTGAGTTTGTTTGCAGGTTGAAGAAAGCCTTGTATGGCTTGAAGCAAGCACCTAGAGCATGGTTTGGCAAGATAGGACAGTATCTTGTCACTATTGGCTTTCAGATTTCCAAGGCAAATTTCTCACTTTATGTGAGAAAAATAGAGAAAGATATTATGCTGCTTGTCATTTATGTTGATGATTTGATTATCACAGGTGGTAGTGATGAAGATATCCTTCATGTGAAAATGCTATTGAAGCAAAAGTTTGAGATGAAGGATTTGGGAGAGTTGCGTTATTTCTTGGGCATTGAGGTGATTAGATCACCAAGTGGGATATGGCTCTTGCAGAGGCAGTATGGATTGGACATGCTATCCAAATATGGGATGACATACTGTAAGCCTATTTCAGTTCCTTTGGAGCAAAATGTGAAGTTGAGCGCAGATGCAGGTGAGCTTCTCGAAGACCCTACTATGTACAGACGCATAGTAGGAAGTTTGATTTATATGACTATTGCCAGGCCAGATTTGAGCTATGCTGTTGGATTGGTAAGTCAGTTTATGCAGGCTCCAAGGAAACCACATTTGGATGCAGCTAGACACATACTCAGATATGTGAAGTCCACATTGTAGTATGGACTATTTTATGAGACTGGGGTTCAGATACAGTTGCATGGATACACTGATGCTGATTGGGCTGGTAGTATTTCTGATAGATGATCTACCAGTGGATATGTGTTCTCTTTTGGGAGTGCTGCAGTCACTTGGAGCAGCAAGAAACAGCCTACAGTTGCCTTGTCGAGCACAAAGGCTGAGTACAGGGGTGCAGCAATGGTTGCATGTGAGGTAGCTTGGTTGCATAAGCTACTTTATGATATGCATCAGCCTACAGATGGGCTAGTTGTCATTTATTGTGACAACATGAGTAGTATACACTTGGCAAATAACCCAGTCTATCATGCTAGAACAAAGCACATTGAGGTGCATTATCACTATGTGCGGGAGAGGGTTTTACTAGGTCTTATTGATCTAGTTTATGTCAGCATAGAGGATCATGTAGCTAACATATTTACGAAGGCATTGGGCGCAGAGAAGCTGCGCAAGTTCAGAGACCTGCTTGGTGTGCAAGAATTGGGATTGAGCTCGAGGGGGAGTGTTGAGATATTGAGCTCCACTCGTGATATGCCAGGGTGACCGTTGTGCATTTATGTCACCGACTTGTCAGTTGCATATGTGGTTGGTATACCGCCCATGAATAATAGCTAGATGGCAGCTATCCTTATCTACTCTAGTTCGTGGCTCAGTTATTATGCCACCTTAGTTAGTTGAGTTTGGTAGCTCTTGTGTGGTGGAGGTGGTGGTGGTGGTTTGAGGTGTAAGAGTCGAAGGGAGGGGGTGCAACGGGGCCTTGCCCTTTCCCGCAAGGACTGGGGCTACTTCAGTGCTACCGCTTGGTTTGCCTTCATGCTTGGGCTCAAGGTGGCCATTCCTCTGGAACTATAAGCCTCCTCCACAGACCTGTATGCATGGCCTTCGCCATGTCTTCATCCTCCTTTATTTTTAGCTCTTGTGCCTCTCTCTCGGCTCTTCTCTTTCTCTCATTTTTTGGCCCTCTTGGACTCTTTTTGGGCCTTCCTCAACTCAGCCCATTCCTCCCTTGTTATCGTTTCTTTTGTCTCCTTTTGCAACTTTGGTGGGGTTCCCTTCATCTGTGCCTTCGGCTCTCCTTGGCTAAACTGCATCTCCTACTCTTCCTTATCACTTATAGTTCTTTCGCTTGACTGTACATGTTCATGGTGAGGTAGTCAATCAAGGGTTTCCCCTACTCCCTCTCCACCTTCCTTTGTGTCCTTCAAGGCTTCTTGAATGATGGCCATTAGGATCCCACCAAACCTGATGGTAGATGTTTCGGAGGAGGACTTCATTCCAACTGATCTTGTTGTGGAGTTCGGGGATTCTCTTTCATTGAGCTTTCAATAGTTTTGCGCAAAAAGGCATTCCAATCTATTTTGTCTGGGGATCCTGCTCTGATGCTCTCCAATAACGGCACCCCGATTTAGTTCATAAGATTATTGTACCTTTGACTAGAGAAGAGAGTATGGACCATCTTTACCTGCATCTTGATCTTAGGATTTGGAATATCCACTAAACTGACCCCATCCATTGTGTGTACAACAACCTTGTTCATCCCTAGCATGTTGTACACGTCCCTTTTTGGGCGTCGCTTGGTCCCACTAGTTAAGCCTAGGGCCTTCTCCACCACCTTAGGGCTCAATTCCACCTCTACTTGGTGGGCTTATTCCCCTTTCCTAATTGTCACCATGCCATAGTTCCTTGGTCCCGCTAGTTAAGCCTAGGGCCTTCTCCACCACCTTAGGGCTCAATTCCACCTCTACTTGGTGGGCTTATTCCCCTTTCCTAATTGTCACCATGCCATAGTTCCTTTCAACATTGAAGCTCCTTAGAAACTCTGTGCATTTTTTGTCACCTGCCCAACCTTTTCTAGTGCTTCTGCAGGTTGCATTATTCCATGAGTCGTTTTATGGGTGGCTCTTCCATGATGACATCCTCTAGGTTCACAGCATGCTTGAATGTGAACTGGCTGTAGCCCCTCATTTCTATTGTCAATCCATACTTAGCTTGCTCTTCCTCCGTGAACGGAAGCTTGCTACCTTTATCTTGCCCTACCATTTTAGGTTCTTGTCATATATTACGGCTCACCATTAGTATTCCTAAGACATTTTCTTGCTGGAAAATATACAAGAATTGATCATGCTTTTATGGCAAGAAGAACATGCTCTAAGCAACAAAAATAATTTCCCCTTGAGCAGTTCTATTCATTTCCAAGATCTTATGACACTTTTCCTTGATTTCACCTTTCTTCACCTTTACCCCCTCCCCCCTTGGGAATGAGAAGAATCCTTCCCAGGATTGGACATGGGAGAGGCAATACATTTGAGCACCGTAGGGTGCTATTTACTTGGGCATCAGTCAATTATAGAAATCAAGGTTGTATTCCAATTGGGCATGATGATCGAGATTACAAAGGCTAATGCATACTTGGGTAATGTAAGTCAGGACATCGGTTAGAAAGTCACCTGAGCTAATGCGGCTAGCCACATGTAGCTCTTCTTTTGTAAGGATACAATCAATGTAAGGATGGCCCAAGACCTGGTCGTCTAGGAGTTTGGAGAAAGTGGTGGCCAAGACCCTAAACGAGGTCGGTGCTACGTAAGTCGAGAGTTGTACTCAGTTGCTTGACGTGTTGTTGCTCAGCATCATTCATTATTTAGCAACCCCACCTCTCCCATTGGATGTCAAGATTGTGGGAGAGAAGGAAGGAGTCTCACTTGTAGCTTTCTTGCTTGCACAATGGGGGAATACACACAAGGGTGGAGGCTGAAAACAGTTTTCCTCTTCTTAGTTGTGTAAGCCAAAAGGAACTCTAGTACATAGAAATAGAAGAACCCTATATATGCCATGGACACCACTCAGCTCATGTCCATGATGCAGTTCCTAGTCACAAAAGTATGAGAGATGGCACCTAGGACAAGAGCCAAAAGATTGTCTGCAGCAGATGCCAATTCCAAGTAGGACCCAAAGTGGCAAAAGCTGGAAGCGTCCACCACAGCACTGCCAACGATGCCCCCGACCGTAGACTAGCCTATGTGGCTGAACTTCTAGCCCAATTAGAGAGGGCCAAGGAAGAGAAGAAGGTCATTGTTGTGGAGCTAGAAGTTGAAAGAGAGGTTGCGGTGGCCCTATGACTAGAGCTGACACGGCAAGCCTTTGAGAATTAGAAAGAAATTCAGAGCTTGATAAAGCAACTCAATGCCCAAGAAAAGAAGGCTCAAGAAAATAAAGATTGCCTAAGGCAAAGACTAGAGGATGAAGCCTAAGACTTGGTGGCGGAGTAGCAGGGCCACAAGTGGCTCATCCCGCAATATGTTGAGCTCCAGCAACAAATGGCACGGGTGGAAGCTATGCATGCAGAACTACAGGGAATCCCACAAGAAGGAGACCATGCACCAAAAGAACAACTCCAAGAACATGAGGATGCCCTGGTATTCCAACTGTGGACAGCAATGGAACAGCAAAGAAGGCTGGAAAGAGAAATAGAAGCCATGTCAGAAATGAGGGATGAGGCCATCAACAAAGCCACATGAAGCCTACAAGATGACCTGAAGAAGGCTAGGGAGGAAGTGGAGGCACTAAGGCCATGGCCATGACCGAAAGGAAGCTGCACTGGGTAGAGCTTGAAAGTTGTGCGCAAACTGGTGAAGATCTATTAGAATGGATTGCAAAAGCCTACCAATAGTACTCTGTGGTGGCTGAGCAATGTAGGAGGATGATCGAGGAGCAATTGAACTATCGGGATAAGGAGAAGACCTAGATTATGGAAATCTGGAGCAAGCAACAATAGGTGGTAATGATGATGTCTTAGGAGATGGAGAGGGGTAAGGAAAACATGGAAGAAAAGGCACAGTAGTGGGAGGAACACAACCTTGAAAGAGTGCGGGGACTGACAGAACACTTGGCAGTATCAGAATGTGAGAGGCTGCTTGCAGAGTCCAGAGCTGAGGTTGCTGAAGCATGCTCCAACACGCAGAGGAAAGCCTTTTTTAGCACTGTGCTTCATGTCACACAAGTTGAAGGCGAGGACTCCGTGGAGAGAATGAGGAGGAAGCTAGAACTGACAACCAGAGCTTTAAGATATGGCATGTAAGAGTGCACACTTCCAATCAGCATGGGCATAACCAAGGAGTAGCAACATAGCTACTTTCGACAAGCTGGCATCTCCACCGATGAGCTCATGGAACTTGGATTCGAGGAACAAGAGCAGCCCACCCACCCCCTATCCAAATCCCTATGGAACAAGACACCGAGAAGGGCCCCTACATTCAAAGAAGAACCGCAAACCAAGGAGGCTAGTCCACCCTTACCTAATCTACCCCTAGAAGAGCCGAAGGGTACCCAGGTTCCCGAGCGCGTTATTGTTGCAAGAACAAGAAGATGGGAACTTGTGGAGCAAGCCCAATAGAGGGCGCATGCACGGCCAGAATAGTTTCCTGACGAGCCCATGCCGCCACGCGAGGATCACTACTAACTGGCCGCAAGAGCTAACTATTTGGCAACAACAAGAGCTCCAATCCCAACCCTTTGAGTTCTCTTTCCTCTACCCACGGGCCTTAAATTGAGTCTTACCCCTATAAGTAGTGGAAGGAATCATTCATTTGGGCAATACCCCAGCAAACCGATGGGTCAAGGAGCGAAGCATCATCATCACCCAATGGAGGCAGAAGCCCACGGACTACTGGTAGGACAAGGTCTATCAAGTTCCCAAAACCATCCGCTATGAGGCGCAACCAAAGTAGCGGAGGAGGATTTGGGAAACAAATTTTCATGCTTGGATGGCTTTTTGTGGCACGCTATAGGAAGAACGGAATGATCCCACCTACATGCCCTACCCTCACAGACACGAAGTGGATTACGATAGGGGGGTGCATGGCATGTATGACTTTCCGAAGATCTATAATGTCAATGCAGCAACTCCCGGGGGATGCATGACCCTTAGAGTAGGGGACTTTTTCCCTTCTATTAATCGCTTCCTCGAGGATTTCTCTTCCTGCCTAGACCAGCCTTCATAACCACTTGTAATTACCTGAGGATCATTAGGTTTCTACTTAAACAAAAGCCAGTAGCTGAGGAAGCCCACCTCCCCCCGCTCTTTTTTGACATTAACTTAGGAATAGATAGTTGTGCTATGGCTAGGCTCATGATGAGGGCAACCCTGCTTCCCTCGTTTTGCATGGGGATCCTTGAAGACATAAATGATAGCCACTTTACAAGGTGCAACTGACCTTTTTTGTCAACCACACCTCTCAATGCGAGAGCTAACATCAAGGAATACCTGCAGAGTCGCACCTTCTTGACAAAATCCCTAAGACCACCTCACAACTTGTCCAAGGAAGATCAGGTTAGATTCTGAGAGCACCCCTGTGGCCAAAAAAAAAAAAAAAAACTTTGCACACCACAAATCACTGCACCTAGTGTTTTCATACCTAGCCCTACCCCCCACGACACATGCTTAGGGCACAACAAGGGTAGGACACACCTAGGGAGGTACCACTCAAACATGCCACCCTAAGCTCCACGCACCACACCCTTCATCTCCACCAATTGGATCCTCAAATGTGGGACACCACCAAGGGCTTGCCCAAGGTAGACCCATCTCCCAATTCCATAATATCGGCACCATGCACTCCACGGTCAAGCAGACACACCCCACGTAGTGCACCTTCTTTTCCTTCTAGGTACAATCGAAGGCCTCACCACTAGCTTCAAAGACCCCCTCATCCATGCAATGCCCTCCCCATCCTACACCATGTGCCATCAGAAAAATCACAACCAACCAAGGGGCAAACGCAATAGCCACGATCAAAACGTGAATGAAGAAGCTCATTTGAAACAATGCAGGTGAACTCAGTCACAAAGAGTTACATGATGGATCCGTCTAACACCATCTTAAATTTCAAAGAAGGATCTATCCACATGCCATCCTCCAAGCGTGGATCCATCTAACACATTTTGAATTTCAAAGATGGACCCGCCCCTCAACATCCCTCCAATACCAGGACCCCTACCCAACCCAAGGGCCTCCCAGTTCCATAAATCCCTCTAACAGTCCATAAATCCCTCCAACACCAGGGCCCCTAACCAGTTCAAGGGCCTTTCAATTCCATAACTCCCTCCAAGTGGTCCAGAGATTCCTCCAACAACACTCCCCCACCACGATATGTCCACAACCTCAAGAAACCCTTGGCATCCCAGCATCACCATCCCCCTCACCACCAGCAACAAGTGCCATGGGACTAGCACTCGTCTAGGAAGGGGATAATGTTAACTCTCATACAAATAAGGTGAAAAATCGAAAAAATCTAAAGTAGAAGATAAGGCCAAGGCAAGAGTAAAACGGGAGAGAAATATGGAAACACAAGAAGCGCAGAAAAGTCCTGAATCAAGGAGGAAGGTGCACAAGAAAAAGCACAAGTCAATGCTTTTGTAAAAGAATGCAAGGCGCACTATGATTTATTTTAAGAGTGCCCCGGGCTCTCGTGCAAATTGTAATGGTAGATGGATGGTAGGAAGGAAGCTAGGAAGATAGAAGGACAATGGAAAAAAGGGCCTAGGCTATGGCTGACCATGTAAAAAGGGGATGACTGCCCAAATGGGATTTAGGGCTTATATATAAAGTTCAAAAGATGAATGAGATCTCATTCTTGTGTGTGACCAAAAGTAGCTCTCTTCTTCTTCTTTCTTGCTTTCTTGTGCTTGTGCTTGAGAGAGGGAGTGTGAGAGTGTGAGGGAGTGTGTGTGTGTGAATGAGGGACCAGGGTGGAGAAGCTCTCCATCTTCTCCTCTCTTCTTCTCTTCTCTTCTCTTCTCTTCTCTTCTCTTGCTTAGGGCAATGGATCTTGGAGCTTGGAGCATGGAGCTTGAGGATGGAGCTTGCTTGAAGATTGCACTTGGATCGTGGAGCTACCAGAGTGCTCGGGAGCGGAGGCAACTTGATCGAGCATGGAGGTAAGCTCACTACACTCGTAGAGATGGATAGCGTGTCGGCTATGTGAGAGGTATCCATTAGTGCTCGGCTTGGAGCACTTGAAACAATAAGTGGTCCATGGGTCTTGGCAGTTAGAAGTAACGTGCAACATGCAAGCCAAAAAAAAAAAAAGAACGAGCCTATTTTTTGGATTATTATCCACAACATGATGTGCAAGAAGCAATTGCACATTTGAATTGCCAAGAGGTCACATCAATTGTATTACTTTGCCATGTAAATCCATAGATTTGTAATGTTGTAATAGACTCATGTGGTAAAACCATAAAGGTTCTATTCTATTCTCACCATAGGAAAAGCATGTGATAAGAGATGACTAGTCTTTTGGCCCAAAAGATGGATTGGATGCCCACAAGGGATGGGGAAAGCCTAACCCCAAAAAAGTATATAAAGAGGATGAGAATGAATAGAATAAGCTATTCACGTGTGTGCAAACTTTGTGCACTTGCCTTCTTTCTTTCATAGTGAGAGAGTGAGTGAGGGTAAGAGAGAGATTGAGAGCAAGAGAGTGAGAAAGTGAGGGTGAGGGACCAAGAGGGTGAAGCTCTTCTATTCTTCTCTCCAAGCACTCTCTCTTGCCATACCCATGCTTTCTCTTTTGCATGTGAAGGCTGTAGAGGGTTGAGGGATGAAGGAGCACACACTTGGGTTGTGAAGTGTACAAAATACATCATTCATGGGATTGAATGAAGGCCAGGCCACTCACTACAAACAAATTTTGATCCATGTGGAGAGGCTATGTGAGAGGTAGTCATTGATTAAGTGGTCAAAGCTCCTAAAATAATAGGAGTGCATCCAAACATGCCAAATATGTTGAGTGTGTGTTGCCGAACACAAGAACACACATAACAATAGATATGTGTTGCAAGTCACAAGGTATCTAACACATGTAAGAACAAGTACCTCATCTAAATAACCTCAAGGACAATAAGACACGATGGTTTTCTTTGAGAAAGTCTATTTATTCAATCTTTCAAAAAGTTGCTCACACATGACTCACTCCAGACTTTTTGCTCACATAGTTATTCTCTCTCTATGGTGAAGATTCATTTGCAAACTCTTAGCCCCTCAATTATTGGCCCCTCTACCCTAATTCTATCTACCTTCAAAGCCACTAGGTAAGATGGAAACCTTTTAGAATGCAAAAGAGTTGTGTTGTGCATGGTTTCAAAATAGAATCATGGCCCTCATCTCCTTTCCTCCTTTATCCTGTTCTTCTTCCATCCATTTAGTTTACCCAAGGCTCTTGCAAAAGTGATATTTGTAAATCCTTATTGCGCCTAAAAGAAGAGGACTTGCATAGAAAGCACCCATACACAATGAAGTTAACATCTGTGCTAACAAGGTCCCAAACATCTTAGCTCTAGAAATTGATAGTAAGGGAGTGATTAACCTTCCATCTTCAAGCCAACAAGTCCAAGTTTCTTAAAAGGATATGTGGTTGTTGGATCCTTAGGACCAATGCAAGCAATCAACAATTGGACTCATCCCAAGGTCCAACAAAAATGCTGAAGTGAATGTGATAGACTCGAAAGGGTATTGCTTGGTATCTAAGGCTAAGAGCTAAGTGGTGAAAAAGGCTAGGCACATTGTTGCTTCATCACCTTAAGTGAGGGAGCTTCGAGGGGCTTTGGTCTAGTAAATCCCTTGGTGGGCCATGAAGGGCTATAGGACTTCGTGATCCCAATCTCCTAAATAGGAATGGAGGACCTTGAATACTAGTCAAGAGGTGGAACAACCTTGAGGGGTCTAGAGTCCTTCTAGGGACTAAGAATGAATCCTTGTGAGGATGGCAATGAGGAACTTGAACCAGAAAAGAAAATATTTTCCAAGGTTTGTGATTTGTGTGTTGTGCTAAATAATGTGTAATGAACCTTGTGTAATAAGATAGTAAACTACTTTTATATGTCTAACAAAGTGGTAGCATAAAGTACTTTTATATGTCTAACAAAGTGGTAATAAGATAGTAAACTACTTTTATATGTCTAACAAAGTGGTAGCATAAAGTACTTGGATAATGAAAAAAAATTTGAGTACATGTTGTAGAAAACAAGTGGATGGTGGTCCAAACAACCCTATCCTATGGGCAAGTGGATCCAATATGTCAAGTGAATTTCTATATGACTATTTAGGATTAGAGTAGATCAATCATAACTACCTAGATTATAGGTTAGAGCCCAATCTAATATTGCTTTAGGGGAATGGAGTTCTAGTTATAATGGTTGTGGAAGTTTAAAGGCAGCCCGACTCGCTATGAAACAGGTGTGGTGTTAACCACTCTTATCTTTAATTAATCATTTCTAGATTGAGGACTTGAAATTTTGTTGTGAGGTAGACTTTAAGGCTAGATGACCAGCTAAGTTCACACATCTAAATTAGATTTGGATGGTACAACTTGTGATGAGGTGCCCCAATCACTACTAAACATTGCCTCCTCTAGCCTACTTAGGGGTGGGTACATTAAATTATTTTCTTATAATATCTATAATTATAGAAGTACTCAAAAACTTGCCAAATAAATCTTAAATCAAGATATCATTATAGTATTCAAGTACTTTCCTTATCAATTTCGTTTGTGAGTTTCCACATCAAGGACCACAGTCACATTAAGCACCACCAAATCCTCCAAGATTTAGTTTTAGCAATCAATGAAAGAGTAACCAAAGTGCTAATTAATACTACTTTCTTGACAATGATTAAGGTGGGATTGTGGATAACAATCAATAAAGTAATATGAGCAAAGAAACTTGCCAATGTATGTTATGAACCAATAAGAGGAGACAGACTCTGATTATGCCCTCTACAAGAGCCTCACCCTATTCAAGAAGTGCACATAGAAGATGGAGCAAAAGTCCCACCCTATTCAAGAAGTGCACACAGAAGATGCAGCAAAAGAATATGTAAAAAGGAAAGAAAAAGTGAGAAGAATAGCATATCTAAATTAGGCTTCAAAGAAAAGATGGCTCTCTTTAGTGTGCAAATTTTTTGAAAGGGAAACGTTCCATTGAGGCCTTCCAAAAGTTGAGAAAGCAAAAATAAGATTGCAAGTGCGGGACTAACAAAAATGTTGTTATTCATAATCTTAAATGGCCTCTTTCTTTTTGTGCATAAAGATTTTTGTCCAAATGTGTGTGTGTGTGTGTGTGTGTGGTGGGGGGGGGGGGGGGGGGGGGGGGGGGCGCAACTAGGACTTAAAGCAAGGAGGTTTGATGGGTTAGGAAGAGGAGAAGGTTTAGATTTTTATGCATCATATATCTATATATATATATATATATATATATATAAACACATGCATACATACATATGCATATGCATGTATGTATTGACTTATTTATTTATGTTTATACATTTTTGTGTGTTGCATATATTTTGAGAAAAAAAATAAACTTAACATATAATTACATTAGGTTTTTTAGGATGGCAAGGGTGATTACTCTCTCTCTCTCCAAATTTTTTGGGCCATTAGGGGCATTAGGTGGCAATTGGGATTAACATTACACACTTTTTAGTTGGTAAAGCTTAAGCTGAATACTCTATGTGTGTATGTGTATGCGTATGCATATGTGTATCATAGTGAAACCCGTTACCCTATTGTTCGAATGAACACACACACACACACACACACACACATTCATTTTCCATGAGTCACTTTAGGACTCAAGGATTAAGATTTTGAGAGGGAAAAGTTTATGTTCTAGGGGGTTGGGAATCTAGGGCAAAGGCATTTATTTTTCAGAGGGAGAGAGGGGTGTACTCACACACACATGTGCATGCATGCACACATACACATGCACGTGCACGTACACACACACACCCCTTGTGTTTTTGTAGCCTTTTGACTCCATGCATCATTTTCTATGTATCTTTTAGTGTGCTTAGTGACCAAAAGGCCCTTTGCAAGTATTTCAATTCATTAATTTAAACTTCTTCATGAGAGAGGTGGGGGTTGGTTGGGGGGTTTAGGCTTAGGGCATGGTAGAACTCGACTACCGACAAAATTCAATTAGATATCAAGTATTCAAACAGTGTGATTACATGTGAATAAGATTGGCAGAACTATACAATGTCATTGAGAGAGATCTTAATGGCTGAAGAGTACTTTGTCTTGCATTATAATCAATCATGAAGCCAATTATTGTTTGAACGTATTCACAGACAGGTCCCTGATACGAGGGTTATTTTGGGTATTTCCACAGACGATAGATAAGGGCATTGTTGGTAATTTTTCCTAAAGACTGTACATTATAAGGCACTACTTTGATTAATTTGCATAGCAGAGGCACTCATTTAACCAAGAGACTTGGATTTGCCTGCAAGTCTTCCAAGAATGGGTAATCTATATATCCTACAACTGGGTCTTGTGTATAGAAAGTGTCTCTCACATATCTGTTGAGAGGAGCATCGACCTTAAATCTTTTGGGCAAATCTGGGTTTGCCAAGAACCAGCGTCCAAAGACCACCAGGTCTGCACCTCCTGATTGAATTACTTCATTACCATTTTCGCGGGTGTAGCCACCGGCCACTAAGAAGGTTCCTTTAAAAGCTTTTCTTGCAGGTAGCAGAGTCTGATGGGTCTCAATTTCCACACCACCTGTCTTGACCCTGGGTTCTATGTAATGAGCATACAGGATATTGAACTTGTTCAAAGCATTGGCCATGTACAGTGCTAACTCCTCTGGATTTGAAGCTTCAGCATCTGAATGCGACCCATAAGGTGATAGCCGGATGCCTACCCTCCCAGGACCAATTTCTTTTGCAACGGCTTCTACCACTTCTAATGGGAATCTGCACCTGTTCTCCAAAGAGCCACCGTACTGATCTGTTCGATCATTGACACTGTCTTTCATAAACTGGTCAAGTAGATAGCCATGGGCGCCATGGATCTCTACACCATCAAAACCTGTCAAGGACGGAAAGAAAGAGAAAATGCAGAGTCTTTGAGACTGACATAGGGCATAGAACAGTCATTGTCACTGCATTTGCACCAAAAATTCCAATCACATGATCCTCTGCATTCACTACTTGCGACTTTATTTCTCATAACTGCTGATTGCTAAACATTCGGTAGAAGCAGGAAAGGGTTTAGCACACCTGCAGACATGGCATTTCTAGCTGCAAGGCGGAAGTCATTGACAACTTGTGGAATCTCATCTGTTCTCAATGCACGTGGTTGAGAGTACTCTGCAAACCCTTTGCCTGATGGCAGAAAACCTTTCCCATTTAACTTCTTATTTGTCGATGACATTGGGGGTTGACCATCAGGCTGGTAATCTGCAAAACAAGGTATCATCCTATCACGTCAGCAGACCCTGGTTGCTAAAACATGAGCAGACCAACTGTCTTGACATCATCAATCCCAACATGAGCCTTATGGGCTTCATTTACGTAAGAGACAACCAAATAACCAACATGAAACCCTGATGCAACAACCTGTATAACAAGCTTAATTATACCTCTGGCAGGGAAGCCTATCTACAGAGTAGTAGCCTAGTTATAAAGATGCCAGCTCTGTAAAAGTCAGTAGCCTATTTGCAGAGGAGTTACAGCAAGGACTTGCGTAGAATACCTGTAATAGACACCCTTCCAACGTGCCAGATTTGAAGAAAGAAGATGCCCCCTTTCTCATGCACGGCCTGCACAATGGGCTTCCATGCCTCAACTTGCTCATCAGTCCAAACTCCAGGTGTATGAGGATACCTGTCACAACATATTCCAAACAATCCCAGTGAATGGAAGAACAAGGCCATGTTTATTAACATGCTCTGCAATACAACTGCAGCAATGATTTGCTGATGGTTTAGCCTTGCAACTTTTGACTTGCGCTTTGGTACCAAAGACCATGAGATCTGTAGTATGTAAATTTCATGTGAATAATTTGAATCAGTTGTGCTCTTAAGCCGTCGTAAGAAGTTACCCAAACAGTACATAATCTGACATTGATGAACAATGCATCCTTTAAGGAAGAAGAGGTGAATTTACCCTTGTGCAGTGTTGGACACTCCAGTGGCTTCGGAGATGAGAAGCCCTCCACGCGTGGTGCGCTGGCCATAGTAAACGGCAGCATGTGGCTGAGGCACATGGCCATATGATCTACACCTTGTGAGTGGAGCAAGGACCACCCTGTTGAAGGCAGTAAGAAGCACCATTTGTTGGTTGTACAAATACATGATATCATATGAAGAAGGGGAGGCAAATGAAGCTATGGTGGAATGATCGTCATTGTACATGTGATGCCTCGTAAACTAAGGGTCTCATAAAAGCATAATTTCAAAATTTTGATGCCAATGATGGTTTTTGCAGCTGCAGGTTACTAAGACAACTCATAGCCTGGTATGTGATGCCTCCAGAGCAGAAGCTCAAGATGGGTATGTGATACCTCAAGAGGAGAAGCTCATGATGTCACACCAGAAGGACAAAACAAGGGAAAAGAGAGGTTGAACACTAGAAGCTAAAAAGCAAAGGGAACGGAATTTCTTGAGATGGCTTTACAGAAGCATTTAGCTGAATTGTACGAATTATGAAATGAAATCGTTAAAGGGATGTGAGAAATGGATAATCCGATGCACGAGACGGTGGAAACAGCAAGCCACAGGCAGAATTAGTGTAGCAGTGTAGACATAGCTGTACCTGTGGGAAAGGTGAAAAGGGCCCATCTGGTAAGGGGTCAGGAGGGGGATGGGGTGGGGCGATTCGGGGATGGGATCTTCCTCGTGACCGCCTGCGCCGATGGCGAAAGGGCATTGATCAAAATGGAACATTGTAAGGCCGAGCGAGCAGCGATCAGAAGTAATGGAAGAAAGAGATTATGCAGTAGAAAGGCCGGATACAGGGGAGCTGCTGCTGCTGCAAAGGCAAAAGACAGATATGGAGCTGCATATAAAGAGAGAAGAAGCAAAGTTGCAAACAACAACAACAGCAACAATATGAATATCCTGCATGGTCCCTGTATCGCGATACCCACTTACCAAAAACACGATGTCATAAAAAAGCATCAGAATCTGCCCTTATGACTGGGCAGTGGGACGTTCTTCCAACCATCATCATCATCAATATTGCTATTGCTGTCCCTACCACTACCACTTGTAGTGGAGGGCGGGCTCGTGTGACAAAATTGACCTGTGGCGCTCCAGTGGCATTGTGGTCCAAAATGGTTGAAAGTAGATCCTTCTGAACCCGAAACTCTTTCCTAACATGATCCGGTGACTCCAAACGCCAAGTTACACAAGTGTGAGTTAGACCAATACATTATGCACGCGCTGTGAGCAAGCCACGGGGCACAAGAGGGATATCTAAGGCATGACGGCCTGTGATATGACATGACATGGAGGGTGCAGGCTGTGACGCGATGGCGTCTTCTTGGCATATCTTTCGAGTTGGCTTCTGCTGTGTGTTTTTAGACGCGATGCAGTGCTGCATGCCCGCAGGCCATGTTACGCCCGCAGGCCATGTTACTTGTGTGGGTTTCTGTGCTACGGACCCATGGGACCAAGTAGGCATCGTGACACTTGAGCCACCTTATCTTTGGCGATAGTAGAAGACCATCATCGAGTTTCGACCAATGAGGTGATGTGACTACAAAGGGATTGCCCATCTAAGAGCCATGTTGCATCGAGGGCTCCCCCTGCCACCCTACCAGCCCTCGAGTTGTATCGACAGATTATTGGGGGAGAGGGTTCACAGGAACCCAACTAATATTGATCCTCATAGCGCTAGGCCCAACATGACCCTTGTGAGTTTAGGGTGGGTTTAGACCACGGTGTAGGCAAAAAGCTTCGTTGCAACATCTTTCACTTGCACATTCCCACCAAATGATAGAGGCAAGAAGGTAGGGTGATGATCAATGCACATGCACCATGACTACTAGCAAGATCAATGTAGCTCTGCATTACCACTCAAAGAGAGTGATAGAGGTAAATTTTTAAAAGAGAAGTGAGTCACAGAGAGAGAGAGAGAGAGAGAGAGAGAGAGAGAGAGAGAGAGAGAGAGAGAGAGAGATTTCCACTAGTCAAATGCTGCCATGCAAGAAACATACCCCTACAAGCTTCTCTTGCATCCACCCATCTGAACTTGGCCTTACATAGGTCCCACACATATCTCTATTAGAAGCAAATTGATAGATATTTTATTATGCATTTGGGGATGTGGTACAAAGGATTTGAGCTCACGCACCATTATTACTTAACCCAAACCCAAACCACTATGCCATGACCCCATTGTCCACATATGTCTCTATTGGAATACAAATTTCCAAAATAAATCATATAACCATGGACTATGCACAATAACGCTTAACATCGCATTTGTTTTTAATGTGTTTGTTTAAACTAGTTTTGTTTCTTTACAATGTGTTGTTTGATGGTGATGTGAAAACTCCTACAAAGTGGTCATTAGAATAGTTAACTTGAATGCCTATGTATATTGTGCAAGAAAATTCATAAACAAAGGCAATTTAAATATGAATCTAATTGAACAAACTAACTTTTGATACAATTTGATGATGATGAAAAGTGTGAAGAGTACACTGCTACACAATAATGTTCCTTGACCCTAGTTAGAGTATCCGAAACAGTAAACTTGGCATAATATCTATCTACATGGGTACCATACAAGAAGTACCATGGAGAGTTGGTATAAATCTCTCCAATTGAGAAAAAAGCAAGGGCTATGCCAATCCCTCACTACACATAATGTGTATGTGCTTTAGAACACCTTCAACAAACAATACTACATCACGAACCTGATGTTCTTGGCCTCAAAGATTCACATGCAAATTTTTACCCTTGTTCTATAGAAAGTTCAATGGCAAAAATGCCTATGAAGTCTACTAGTAAAACCATGAAATTTCAAAGCATGCATGGTTTAATTTGCAAGAAGATAATAGTATGCAGTTTAGAGATAAGTTACTAATCTAGGGAAGCCTGTGTCATTACCTATGGCAACTCCATTTACACATACATTAGCCAATTAACTTGCAAATATAAACACTAAAGAGTGTCAACAATAGCTACATCTCAATAATGGAGGCTACAATCTCTACAGAGATGAATAAGAATTGACATTAACTTTAGTCACGTGTGTGTGTGTGTGTGTGTGTGTGTGTGTGTGTGTGTGTGTGTGTGTGTGTGTGTGTGTGTGTGTGTGTGTGTGTGTGTGTGTGTGTGTGTGTGTGTGTGTGTGTGTGTGTGTGTGTGTGTGTGTGTGTGTGTGTGTGTGTGTGTGTGTGTGTGTGTGTGTGTGTGTGTGTGTGTGTGTGTGTGAAAGAGGGAACTTATACATTGAATCTTCTTTTGAACTTAGAAAGAGCTTTAAAGAAATACTTACTAAAAATAGATTAAGTTAGCTCTTAGAAGTTATAGCAAGTATTAATTATGATCAAAGCTATAGAGAAAATACTATTAAACTACTACTACAAAAGGTTTGCTTAGCTTTGTTGAATCTTAGCTTTGGCGTTAGGCTTTTTTCTTTAAAAGTAATGAGATAGAGATATATTAATCCAAAAGTAATATAGTTTTTTTAAATGTGCAAATGATTATTGAATTATATGAAAAAATTACAATGATAATTACAAAAGGGTAATACCAACACCTTTAGTAGAAGGGTAATACCAACTATTGATATATATTAATAAAAAAGTTAAAGAGTTTACTTAGCTTTGTTGAATCAAAGTTTTGGCTTTATTATTAGTTGCACAATGCTATATTTGTAGAATGCCTATTGGGACCTTAGGAGCCCTATGGTCAATTGTCATTATACTACCATGACGTTGCAAGGCTTATAAAGTCATGAGAAAGTGCACGCTGTCTCTCTTTCATAAAAATAGAGCTCCAGGACCTGCATTGTTGGAGTGTAAATACACACACACCCTTTCTCATTCAATCAATCATACTTGCGCAAATCAATAGGTTTAATATTTGAAGTTAAGATATATTCTTCCTTGCAATTCCTCTTTCTTATGACCTTTCTCAATCAACCATGATGACATATTAGATCTCGAAAACTCACACACCTCCACTTTTCAATTTCCCTCTCAAGCACTATGTCATTTGTCATGAAAATCTTACCTTTGATATTAATAAACTTTCTATTTGTTGTACATTCATTTAGGCTTATAACTCAAGCAAACCTTTCAACTATCTTCAAAGAAAAAATTGAATTGGACATTTTTGTTGGGGAAGGGGGGGGGGGGGGGGAGTGTATATACTTTTTTCATTCTCTATCATTATCAGGACCGAAAATGGACTCAAACACTGGTTCTAAGGCTCTAGCCGGGGCTCCTACATATACTAAACAATCCCCATAGCCTCGTGGCCAAGAGCATCTGGATAATAATATGAACTGCTCTATGTAAATACTATGTTTGTAGACATGAGTGTCAAACTGTAGTCCAATAGTTTTCCCATCTCAATTCCAAGCATAGGGAGCTTTCCATAGATAGGTGACTACTTCACCTCGATTTACACATATAGAGGGAACCAGTTGAATGCTATGGCCCCTATGACTCTCCTACACCCTAGGGATTGTCCTCAAGATGCGCCATCTTAACACATAAAAAACAATGAAATATAACCTCCTCTTTTGATTCTACATGATCTAGGAGATAGATTTATTTCCTCACACAACTACCCTAGACAACTGATCTAATGTACAACAAGGGAAACCTCTTTCACTCAATCGTGGGCAAATAATGCGGAAGACAAGTACCATGCATCCAGGAGTTGATCATTGATACCATGTTTAATGCATATGCAATGTGGAATGTCCTAGCATGCTCAAACAATCTTTGTATAACAACCAACCATGTGTCGTACAAAGCCAATCTTTTCATGCTTTTCTCTAACACAATGGTGTGATGAGGAAACAGAACTGGGCTATCCCATGCCTCTTCTCCTTTAGATATTCAATGAAACCTAAATGCTACACTTCAATGTGTGATCATTCATTTTTTAAATATAAAAACTTGACATTTCAATCATGTCCTTTGACATTCATCCATTATGTGGAGTGTTCTTTAAATTATGTGTCATTTTTCCATAGATTCACCCCCTAAACAGGCACTTTAACACATAAATGGGTGTAGATTGAGGCTAACCTCATGCTTTACAATCCACCATATCTGAACATTCTCTACTAATTTTTTTCATTTTTCTAGATTCAAATTCTATTTTCTTCTTTTTTTTCTATTATTATTATTATTCTCAATTATTTTTTATATAAATGCTAATAATTTTACACTTTTTTGTCATAAAAAAAGAAACATAGCCATGGCAACCAACATGCATTATTTTGCCCCACATGCACCATTACTTTCACCAATTTTATCAATCACCATCATATTTCTCAATTTTATGTTTGTGTGTATTAGATAATTAATTTTCTGCATTCTGACAGCCACACATTTTGAAATTTTGCACTTGTAGACCTTAACCACAACAATGTCACTTCCATATGAAATTTCAACTCATATGCAACTCGATTTCATGATGAAAACAATAATAGAATTGAGTTTTCTTTAAAAATCATGACTTACTGCAAGAAAACTACTTGATTTTTCATGATTTCAAAGATGTGTAAAATGCTCTCACTGATGCTCCACACAACGGCTCCAACCACCTTCACGCTCACTTGCTCCATTCCTTGCATCTTGTCACAAACCAACACCCATTGCCCCTCATCCTCTCAACCCACGTGAACAACAATTATGGTGAGAGAGAAGAGGAGAGGGAAAGACTACATTTAGATCACTTCAAAGAATGCATCAATTTTTTGGATTTCAGATGCAATGGAGAGCAAAGAATTAGTGCATCTCATGCCCAAGAGGGTCTTGACTGATACAATTACAAAAATCAAATTTCCCCTAAAATGAATATGCACCAAAAAATTTACATCCCCTTCCCCCCCCCCCCTCTGATGGTTGAAATTTTGAGAGTTTTTATTCTCTTAAGCTTCCTAATGACTAATTAGTCACTTATCTAGTCCACCTCCCATGTATTCACACTATGTGCAACTGGTTTGGGCTAAAATCGAAGGGGCAAACAACCTCAAATTTGAAATTTGGAAAGAGACGCACGTTTCTGGTGTCATCTTCTACTATTTCGGCCTCTTTTAGACACTATTTTGACTTTTGGATCAAGTAGCTACTTTATAACGTGTCGAGATAGAATTACCTACCATAGTTTGTGCAAGTGCATGGCCTAGGGTCAAGGCATTCGGCTAGAAGGTGGTTTTCCCCATAATGGATGCATTGTACATGAGGCCACATAGGTCTTCTGATTGCCTCTTCGAGCTTAGCCAATTCTAGTTTTATGTTTGCAAACAATAGTTCTCTCACCATGGCTAGAAGTTAGAAGTGGCACTTGCTAGTTGAATGGCTTTTGAGCTTATTTCCTTCAACCAGTCATCCACACATATTACTTCTTTAAAGACCCCTCCTAGCATGTCCCTTTGTAGACTTGAGTTACTAGCTAGGGCTTTATAGAGCTCCTCATTTCGTATTCGGGATAGGGTGACTCAACCCATCGAACCTATGAATTGATCTACACATACACAAACCATAAAGAGCATCAAGCTACTTCAAATAAAGATACACAACATAACAACACAGCTCTCATTCTACCCCTTGACAAAATCAAGGCATAAATTCCACGAGGGATAGGCCAATCACAATCTGACAAAGATATCAAAAGCCAGTTCCTTATCAACGGCTCCAACACAAACCAACTAAAAGAACTATCAAAGAAGACATCCTTTAAGTGATGGTTTGGCCCGCCTACCTGTCTTAGGATAACTAGACCAAAAACTCCTGCTAGGCAAGTACTTCTATAGTATGTCTCATTTATATAAATTTTTATTTTGTCTCAATCTCTATTCTTTATTATTTTGTACTCGGATGTGTAAAAAGGAGGGAACTAAGCGTACTGCGACCTAAAGAGAACAAGGCATCTGTCCTCTGATACCCGAGAACCTGCTAAGCTCTTGCGAGGCAACACAAAATTTTTCTTTTTATTCCCGCTCACTTTTGTTTTCGCTCCAACCCTCCTTATTTTCTTTTCGGCTAGATGCCACCCCCAAGAAAATAAGGCATCAATGACTCATCCTCGAGAACCTACTAGGTCTTCGTAAGACAATGAACATCAGCTCTTTTGAATTTGTTCATTCTCTTTATTTTCTTATTTCAAGGGTTAGAACCCCTTTTTACACATCTTCATAGTATAGGTATTTCAAATATATGCATCATTCTCTTAAAAAATAGAGTGAAATTTTATAGGAAGTCATGGCCAAGCCTATTCCTCTTGATTTAATTGGCTACAAAACTCTATTTCATGGGGATTGAAGGGGAGTGCTGAAAAATTCCCCCACTCCCCTCTCATGAAAACTTTGAGTTATGCCCCTTCTTAATCACTAATTAGCAAATAATTGATTCATTTTTCCGCGTTCACACTACTGATAAGTGGTTTGCTTAAAATCGGAGGCCAAAACAAACTGGGAATTGAAATATGAAAACATACATGTGTTCTTGGCATTGAAAACTACTAACTTAGCCTTTGGGATGCTATTTCTGGCTTCTGAATCATATAATTGTTTTATAACAACAAACCTTGTGGCCATTAAATGGGGGGTCAAACGGACTCTGATCGCAAACAAACACTTATGTTGGATTTTCGGTGTCGAAATGCACCTAGAAAAACTCCAGCTCCCCCATTTGTGAGATTGATACATTATTCACCAAAACCACCACTTTTAACGCTCTCGGTCCAATTTTGCGCTTTAAATTCACTCTTAAAATCATCTCTTAATCCATAAAGCACAACATTGAGCAACCTATTGTTGAAAGCAAATGCTTGGTCTCTATATGAATCCTACTAAAGTATAAAACTAGACCAAGGGGATGGGCCACTCAAACCCTACACTAAATGCATCAAATTGTGAGCTAAGCTCCCTACATAAATGGCAAGGGGAGTCTGAAAAACATGCCATTGAACGATCCAATGTGTCCATGAAAGAATAGAAAGATGGTCGATCACTACCTAGCTCATAACCCATACTAACCATCGGTAGTCAAAACAGGACATGTTAGCAACAAGTAATCCCCATAGTAGCCCTGGGCTAATGTTAGCATACAATTGTAAAAGCCTCTCAGGACCACAGTTGAAAAAGATATCTTCAACAAAGGCATAATTAGCTAGAGTATGCAAAGTGATTCTATTGACAGGAAATTACTTTGGTAAGTCATTGCCTTCGAAGATCTCAAGGATGTCCAAGGCTATATAATGGTACACCCTTAGAATGGGATCCCGATCGGGATCTAGAGTAGGCCTGACACTGGCTCTCGGGGGGGGGGGGTCACTCATGAATATATGTATATATAACGTGAGTTCAAAATAAGGGGTTTTTAAAACACCATTTTTATACATTTTTTACATACAGAAGGGTGTCATATAAAGGGGTTACTTACAGATTGAATAGGAAAGGGTTGTGTTTTATTGAAGAAAAATTCACATATTAGGATATTTATAAATAGGCCATGAACGCACGTTATATAGAGAATATATATATAGTGAACCCCCTGAGCACTGGCTCTAGGGCTCTAGTTGTTGATGGGCCTCCTATGCTCACCAAACCATCCTCATAGCCTCGTCGCCATGAGCATCTGAATACTATACACTACTATCAATAAATCACCCATTTGTATCAATTGCAATCCAACCATTTTCCCTTCCCAACTCCCACAAAAGGGAGTACCCAAATATACAGATGATCAACACCTCGATTCACATACACAAATAGCTCCTCTAGCAAATGTTATGGCTCCTACTGCTCTCCTACACCCCGAGGATTGGCCCTAGCAGAATGTTGTAGCTCTTATGACTCTCCTACACCCCGAGGATTGGCCCCAAGATGTGATGTCTTACAATAGAATATGAATGTAACAAAGTCCTTTCATAATATAAAACATAATGACCTAGGAGACTATATATATTCGTTACTTAATCAAAATTTCTAAGATATTGAACTACCCTACAACAAAGGGGAATCTTACACTCTTAATGTTCGTCTCATCACCTAGACATACTATTGCAATGTATCCAGGAATTTATCTTATGATACCATATTGAGATTGCATATACATAGTGTATGGCATTCTAAGCTCTAACAACTTGACTAGAAACTAGCCAACGTGAAGTACACAAATAATCTTTTCATGATTTCTTTCTACTAGCATCATGCTACATTACTAAGGAATAGCACCGCGCTAACCAGTGCTACTACTGAATCTCTTAAACTTATATAAACCATGGCCTATATGCTAAGATATGCAAAGAAATCAACAACTTAATCAAATGCCTTTCCATTTTAGCCTCACACCCCCTACAGTTTATATTTAGATTGCTTGCACAAATATAGGACTACTCTCAAAAATAGCTCCTAGAGTGCCCGACAATGTCATTACAGGAGGTGGACAACTGCTCAAACCTCCCTAAACATACCTAACCTAATCTTGGGACTTCATGGCTTCAATGCCAATCCACCAGAATAGAAAAAATTCCCTAAGTACATATACACATAAAGCATAGAGGAAAAGAGGCTGTAAAGGAAGGACATCACCTAGACTTGGCCATAAGAAGCCTTTGGTAGTAAGAGGCTCTCTCCAAGTGCTTCCTCAAATATGTTTAGTGCAATACTAAAACAAAAAACCATTAACCGCACCCGCACTAAACAAACAAATGGCCCTCTTGGCCTAATGAAATCAAACCATTTTCTCTGCAAAACAAATAGCCCTCTTCGCCTAATGAAATTAACCATTAAAGCACACCATTCAACATACTACTACTAAAAACAAACTCTTAGTCCCCCACATAAACCATACTAAAGCACAAAACTAGACCAAGGTGATGGCCATTTAGGCCCTAAAATAAATACATCAAATTATCAGTGAACCACCCTCCATAAATAGCAAGGGGTGTCCTACGAATATGCCGTTGAATGATCCTATGCATCCATGACAGAATAGAAAGATGGTCAATTATACATGGCCTCATAACCCATACTAAACATTAGCGACCAAAACAAGCATGTCAAAAGTAGTCCCCACAGTATCCTTGCACTAACATCAAGAGGTAATTATAAAAATCTCTCAGGACCACAATTAAGAAAAACATCTTCAACAAAGGAATAATTAGGCAAAGAGTTTCCAAAGTGATTACACTATCGAGAAATGAGCTAGCGAGTCCTTGCCTCAAAGATCTCAAGGGCATCCAAGGTTGCACGATGGTACATCCATAGAATGGCATCTCTCATACTATAAGTCCCATTCAATTGGTTTATCACTAATTGTGAGTCGCCTTTCACCAATAATCGGTGAATACCACCTCTAGCTAGATTCAACCCCATAAGCAAGGTCTTATATTCCACCATGTTATTCATAAAAGCAATGCCTAAGTACACCTTCATTTTTAAAATCACTTGATGATGAGGGTCTTTAATGATAACCCCTACACTCTCATGCTTTAGCAAGTCCTTGAGAAGCTCCATCAAAATACAATGTGTAAACCAAGACTTCATTGATATAACCTGCCATGGCAATCAACCTACTCATCCTTATGATAATCAAAGTCTAACCAAGAGAGAGGGTGTAAGATAGGTACAATCTCTCTTTCCTCATTGAACTTGATAGGGACGCTAGTAAGAACCCTATGACGACAGTGGTTGCAATAGACTTAACTATCCCATGTAAAAGATCCATCTTACCACTTAGTAATGTGATAACCCTTACTCCATCAAATCACTTTTCCTTAGTGGTAATATTGCTCTAAATATGGATGCTCAAGATAAGGAATGACTTTTCCCATCCACCAGTCTTAATAATCTCTGCAAGTTTAAATTGGACCTTGAAATACCTACAAAAATACCAAGTCCGACATCAGACCCTATACATAATAGGGCTTCAATTTATTGAAATTTACTTTAATTTTGAACTCTATCCCTCACAAATACGCTAAAAGTGTTGTAGAGCCATTCTTTCCTATACAAGTAAATTTATAAATACCATCCCATTTGGATTCCAACTTGCCAGGGAAAAGCTCACAATGGGCATCATAATATAAAACCAGTTGACCCTTAGCAAATTTATACTTCTTAGTTTGAAGGTCATGAAGCATTTTTATCTCAGTGTCTTCCCTACTTCCTAATGTAACAAGGCTTGTAATAAAATCTCATCAAGATGTGCAAGTGAAATGAACCTTTCTTATAAGCCTCCTCTTCTCCCAAAGAATGGTTTAGAGCAAATCTTACTGTGGATAGCTTAATTTTTAAAGGTAAAACACACTCTTCTCAATATAATAATTTAAAAGAGGTATGGTGTCTAGCTCTTTTAAATGTCATATTATAAGCCCAAACAACCACATACAACTTCTTATCCCAATCACTGCTTACCTTCAGATACAATCTTGGATAAAATCCCCAGAAGCTACTTATTGGTACCCTCTACTTGTCCATTAGCTTGGGGGTTATAAGACGTGTATTTTTATGTTTAATTTTCAGACCTTCCATCAAAGCCTCAATCACTTTATTCAAAAAATTTATCCCAAAGTCACACACAAATTCCTTAGGTGGACCAAAACATTATTACCCTATAGGATCACATGGAGCTAACCCCAATCATTGCATGAAAACCCTTTGAGAAATGGGAAATTGACTTCATCGGACCCATTACTCCTACGGCGCACGGTATTCACAAGCCAAGTATATCATTGTCACCACCGATTATCTAACGAAATGGGAAGAAGCATGAGCTATGAGAAAAAAATGACGTGAGGACCACTGCCAAGTTCTTATGGGAGCAAGTGATCTCATGATTCGGCTACCCCATTGAACTTGTTAGTGACCAAGGCACACACTTTATCAACAAAGTGATAGCTCATCTCCTCTCCACCTTCCTATTCATCCGTCGAAAATCTTCACCTTATTACCCTATTTGTAAGGATCACATGGGGCTAACCCCAATAATTGCACGAAAACCCTTTGAGAAATGGGAAATTGACTTCATTGGACCCATTAGTCCTGCGGCGCACAGTATTCACAAGCCAATTATATAATTGTTACCACCGATTATCTAACAAAATGGGAA
This sequence comes from Lygodium microphyllum, assembly GCF_053477565.2. Lineage (NCBI taxonomy): Eukaryota > Viridiplantae > Streptophyta > Polypodiopsida > Schizaeales > Lygodiaceae > Lygodium > Lygodium microphyllum. Next base: position 75,853,420 of record NC_141152.1, read on the forward strand.
AAAGAATGAGCTACGAGAAAAAAATGAGGTGAGGACCACTACCAAGTTCTTATGGGAGCAACTGATCTCACAATTCAGCTGCCCCATTGAGCTTGTTAGTGACCAAGGCACACACTTTATCAACAAAGTGATAGCTCATCTCCTCTCCACCTTCCTATTCATCCATCAAAAATCTTCACCTTATTACGCTAGGCAAGCGACCAAGCTGAATCCACAAATAAAATCTTGGTGAACGTGTTGACCAAGGTAGTCTCTGCTTCGCGCAGTGACTGGGATAACAAGTTGATGGCGGCCTTGTGGGCCTACCGCATAGGTTAAAACAGTTGTGAATCAAAATCCCTTTAGGTTGACCTATGGAACTAAGGTAATTCTACCCTTAGAATTCTTCATTCCTAGCTTGTGGATAGCCCTTCAAGAGAGATGGGATGGGAAGGAGGCATGGACGAAACACCTAGTTGAGCTTGAACGCTTATCAGAAACTCAGCTTCTAGCCACCCATGAGCTAGTATGCGAAGGCCTGACTCAAAAGCTGTTTTGACAAGCATCTCAAGCAGTGAGACTTTGAACAGGGCAACTTAGTAGTGCTATACTTAGTCAAGGGCCATAAATAGAAAATGAAGTTTAGGAGGTTAGGACCTTTCAGAGTTTGGGCATTAGCCGAACTGGCAATGTGGAACTCAAAACCCTGGAAGGTGAGGGCATAGGCTTCTTCAATGGAAGCTGCATAAAGAAGTGCTACCCTCCCATGCACCCACTGCATGAGCCCCCAATGCTAGAGTCCCCTGTCAATGTACGAGTAGCCACCATCACTGACATGGATGACGAGGATGAGGACGATGTAGAACCATCCTACCTAAGCATAACGGTCACTGCTAAGTACACATGCACCCTCAATGCATTGATCAATGTGAGGGAGTTGACTTTAATGTCTTAACTCATGATCATTGGACCCAAATTAGCAGACTACAATTACAACCCACCAACGCTAAACTCAGCCTATATGGGGACCGATCATACACACTCTTGGGAAAGTGCAAGGCTGTCATTTCTATCAAGTCTAAAAGTATGTCTATGTGTTGCCCAACACTAAAGATGCAGTCAACGGAGTCAGTGTTAGGACAAACCTTTCAGAATAAAGCTTGTTGTAATGTCGACTACAAGTTGCAACGTATTCACCTAGGCATGGGCAACATCTGCATGGTTATAACTTTCAACAAGGGCTGCGTAGCTCCTTCCAAGTCCGCAAAGCCACTGATGGAGAAGCCTACCACCAAGTCTAAGGAGGAGGGTGGTGCTTTGTCACAACCTACCAAGCCTCAAGACCAGTAAATCACTGAAGTCCAAGCTAAAGCCCATGAGCCAAAGCTTCAATGGATGCCTAAACAGCAATAACCGCCACCTAGGGGCAGACGCCCACAACCCCCCAAGGCTAAGAACCCCACCTTGCGCCCTAGGAGGCCAAGACACAACTATAGACATCGATGTATGGTCAAGCCACGATGGGTCCCCAAGACCCTATTACAAGCACAAGGCTATTACGAGGGTAACACCTAGATATGGATTCCTAAGGCCAAAATGGTCCAAGGCACAAATCAAATGTCGCTCTCAGACTTGACTACACAAACCCACATGCCACATCCAAGGCCAAGGCTGTAAAAGCCTCTGGATTCAAAGCCTTCCAAATCACCAACACAAAACCCAATGAAAACTAAGCGAGTCTATCGACCCAAACCATAGCTTGCCTCCCATACATATGCCATGACTAGTACTACAGCTCATGGAACGTCACCCGAATGTAGCAATGCACCATCAACAGCCACAACCCAGTCTACTATACAAAAGGCCCAACCGCAAGCTCATGAACAACCAAAGTGGCCACCATCAGCTGCTACTGAACCCTCTAGTTTAGTTAAACCCCAACCACTTGCCAGCCTTATACCCTCTTATGAGTGACGATTGATTTTGACTGTGGCCTTGGACTTAGTGGAGAACACAAGGGATGACTTGGTTGCCTGTCTTAGATGCTTAGATGCTACCTTCATGTCGCTTTCTAAAAGCTATGATTGCTTGGACTTGGGACTCTTAGATGAGTCTATAGCAACAGAAGTACGGACAGTCCCATGTTCTTGGGAAGAATCAAAATTTGTGTTTGTCAAGGCTTCCAAGGCAGTTGAGGAGCTGATTGCCACTGATGTTTCCCACAAATAAGCGCAGAAACAACGCCTCATCACCTCATATGACAAGTGCACAACTTATGTCAACAATTGTTGCCAACAACTCCCCTTTCTTAAAAAAATGGTACACTCTTCATCTTCAATGGGAGCTCGAGGGATTTCAAATCACGACAAATGCCAAGCAACAATGTGCAATCAAAATATCAAAGTGCGACCCAACTTATGACACTCCAACCTCTTATAGGCTATTAAGGACCATTCGTAATTGACCCATAGAAGAACACATTCACAGACATCCCTACTAAGATCGCATCCTCACCAAGTAGGAACTGCACATTTCTAGTCGCATAGACTCGAATGATTTCCTACTCGATGTCCTTAGTTACAACACCCAGGTAGGCATCTAACCTTTCAACATGGACTGGTACACTCATATGGAATATAATCCAAACTTCTATGCTTGGCTCATGCAAAAGTAAACACTAAGACTATGTGATGAAGGCCCTTCATCCTCTACCCCTTTAATCCTAGAAGGATTCTTCTCATTTTAGAAGGGGGAGGGGGTAAGGTGAATCAAAATCTAATTAAACACCTAAGGAAACAAAAAAAGGAAAAATAAATATTAAAAGCCTCAATCCACATCTAAGAATAGAAAAGAAAGGAAAACATTAAATAGTGATTGAGGAAAATATCACAAAATTTGAAATAAATCTTGGAAGGGAAGTCTATTTTTGTACTAAAAACATTTCAATTCAGCAAGCACAAATGTCGCAGCAAGACTGAGTCCATCGCCTTCCCTCTTCTATGAAGAGGAAAGAGCAAAGTATGGTCTCTCCTTTGAAAACTGGGTGTACAACCAGCTCAAGTTTAGGAGCATTCACAACATTGAAGAGGTGGTGACCAGTGATGGAGGATGTTAGGAGGATTGTAGACAAGTGCAACCTTGCCAAGTACATTGAAAAGTTTGCTGACCACACTAAGTGTGTGGAGTTCCTGAGGATATATAACCCCGACAAGGAGTGTGGGATAGTAACCGTGGGAAGCATAGAAGGAATCAAGTAGGTGCAGGTCCGCTCAGTAAGGCCTTGGTGGAGAAGGTGTTGGGATTGGAACCAAAAGTGGTAAAGAGGCAGAAAAGAGATGTTTATGCCATGCTGAGGATGAGAAAGGAGAGAGTCTTAATGAATGATAGCATAAGCATCCAGGACATCCCCGATGCAGAAGTTAGATTGCATGCCAAGGTGATCCACTCCCTCTTCTCCAACCAAAGGTACAACTTGTTCATGCATAGGATCAACGTGCCCGTATTGGAGAGCATGGTGACTCACTCGCTGGATGAGGTGGATTGGAATGGCTATGTGCGGAAGACCATATACCAATCCGCTAAAGCATTAGCCCTTGGAAGTAGACTAACGGGTGGAGAGTCCCCAGCATCGAAAAGAACTAAGAGGAAGAAGGCTTCAGGCAAAGCCTTGTTTATTGGGTATGGAGGAATCTTGACCGCCCTTATCCAAGAGGTGATAAAAGAAGCACACGACATAGAAGAGGGAGTGGATGAAACACTTGATAGGTCATCTCTTCATCATGACAAAGAACAATCAAGTGAGAGGACAGTTAGTGAAGAGGAGGGAGAGCAAGAAGCTCAATCTAGCAGAAGGAAAGCGAAGGCACCTAAGAAGAAAACAACTCAAACAAAGCAGGAGGAAGAATGGAAGAAAAACAAGAAAGCAGATTTGCAAAAAGCCAAGGAGGCAAGAGGCGAAGGAAAAGAAGAAGAAAGAGAGAGAAGAGTTTGAGAGACTGGTGGGGCAGAGTAAAAAAGAGCCGAAGAAGAGAGGAAGAGAAAGGCCGCTGAAGAGGAGGAGGAATTGAAGAGGAGGACATCGCGCTAGCCAAACGCTATTCATCTACAATGCCTTGCCCAGCGGATTCTCCTGCAAGACATATGGTTAGTCATGTACTGTTGCTTCCCTTTATGTACCACCATGGAGAAGTCATATGGTCAGTCATGTAATGTTGCCTCCCTTTACGTACCACCACGGAGAAGTCAATTTCCAAAAGCAGAAGTAGCCATTAAGCGATGCATCCTTTAGTGCAAGGTTTATTAACAAGATATAGCAAGGCTTGATGGTCAACAAAGAAGGTAAAAGGCGTAGCCAAAAGATAATGCCAAAATTTCTTTACAGCAAATACCATGGCCAAGACCTCTCTCTTTGTTGTTGAGTAATTTCATTTTGTCTCAATGAGTTGTTTGCTAGTAAGGGTCACTCAGTAATCCAGGTTGTATTCACCAGATTGACACAACACAGCTCTTATGGCAAATTTCGAAGCGTGAATGTGCACATGGAATGTGAGTGTCCAATTTGGGGCTCATAAAATTGGTGCCATGGTCAGAGTCTTTTTTAGTTCCTCATACACACGTTGGCATTCCTCAGTCCATTCGAATATGATCAGCAGCTTGTATAGAGGTCTAGCAATCAATGCATAGTTCAACACAGACCACTGATAATACCTTGTATGGCCTAAGATGCACTGAATGCCCTTGTAATCAGTTGGGGATGGAAGATTGACAATGACCTTGATCTTTGAGAAGTCTGTGTGGCAATGCCATTCTTCAACACTATGTGCCCTAAGATGCATCCATGCTTTACCCAAAATTGGCACTTCAAGGGGTTCAACGAGAGACGATCTAGTTGACACCATTCAAAGACCGTTTGTCTAAGTATTTCATCCAAGTAGAGTGAACACACAGGTCATCTACGAAGACCTCTAACTCTTCCTAAGTATGTCTTTGAATATAGTGCACATAAGTCATTGGAAAGTAGCTGGCATTTTAGTCAACCCAAAAGGCATGACTATGTAGGCAAATACGCCCCACTCAATGGCGAATGCGGTCTTATGCCTATCATTAGGATCCATTTGCATCTAATTGTATCCAGAGAAGTCATCCAGAAAATTGTGGGCCTCTTTGCTAGCCACTCTCTCGAGCATATGCTTAGTGTATGACAATTGTAGTAGCATTTTCCTTCTTGTAATTGACGCATACTCTAATCTTTCTATTCTTCTTCAATACAATGACTATGAGTGAAACCCAGTCTGTGTGCTCAATTTTGTAGATGAATCTTGTTTTCATTAGCTTGTCAATTTATTCCTTCATGGTGTGGGCATGCCTTGGGTTGATGGGATACGATCACTGCTTGATCGGCATTGCATCAGGTGTCATGGGTATGTTGTGAGTCACTATACTTGGGTCTACCCCTTTGAGCTCTTCTAGGGACCAAGAAAAGACGTCTGTATACTCTTGTAAGTGTAGAGGCAAGCTCAAGCTCAACCACCAAGACCCATGGACCGCTTATTCTTTCAAGCATTTCAAGATGAGCACTAACGGCTACCTCTCACATAGCCGACGCGCTATCTCTCTCTACGAGTGTAGTGAGATTACCTCCATGCCTAATCAAGTTGCCTCCTCTCTTGAGCACTCCAATAGCTCCATGATCCAAGTGCAAGCTTCAAGCAAGCTCAATCCTCAAGCTCCACACTCCAAGATCCATTGCCATGAGCTAGAGAAGAGAAGAGAAGAGAAGAGAAGAGAATAAGAGAGAAGAAGATGGAGAGCTTCTCCACCATGGTTCCCCACCCTCACACACTCACTCCCTCACACTCTCACACTCCCTCTCTCAAGCACAAGCTAAAGAAAGCAAGAAGGAGAGCTACTTTTAGCTACACACAAGAGTGAGCTTCTCATTCACTTTTCAACTTTATATACAAAACCCTAAATCCCTTTTGGATGGTCATCCCCTTATCCCCTTTTTTACATGGCTGCTAGACCCTTTTTCCCATTATCCTTCTATATTTTTAGCTTCCTTCCTAATACCCATATACTTTTATAATTTGTACAGGTGAGAGCCTAGTGCTCTTAAAATAAATCATGGTGCGCCTTGCACTCTTTCACAAAAGTATTAACTTGCGCTTTTTCTTGTGCGCCTTTCTCCTTGATTTAGGACTTTTTTGCACTTCTTGTGTTTCCATAATTTTCTTAGCGCGCCTTCGTCTTCCATTTCACTTTTGCCTTGGCCTTGTCTTCCGCTTTAGATTTTTCAGATTTTCCATCTTGCTCGTTTGAAGATTAACATTACCCCCCTCCTAGACGAGTGCTAGTCCCATGGCACTCATTGCAGTAGGTAGTTGTCTTTAGCATGCACTGAAGACATGGGTGGAAGGGACATCTATGGTTTTGCGGTGGAGGAGTTTCGGTGGTGGTGTGGATGAAGGTTATTGGGGGCACATTGTTGGCCTAATTGCTGGTGATAGGGTTGTTGAAGTTGGTGATAGGGTTGGTTTTTATTGAGAGTTGCACTCATGGTTGGCACGTGTGTTGATGTTCTGGGGATTTTGCGAGTGACCATTCTTTGGTGGACTTGCAGGATGATAAAGGATAAGAATTCAAAGTTCAATGTTGATGAAGAGTTGATGGTACTTTCGTTGGAGTCCTCAATACTTGCAATTGAAAACCTCTCATATGTGGTCTCTCCCTGGGGCAGTGCTAGTCTTCTTATCGTGCACAAGAAGTAGTTTGATTAGTTTGGGAGATAGGTCGAGAACTCTAAGCAAGCTGAGAGTATTGTCATGCACTTGAGGACCCAAACTATGTATGTATTGTGGTGCAGATATTATGTGAGTGCACATGCATACTTAGATAGTACATAGTTATAAGACTATTGGTTAGGCTTCTTGTAGCAGTGTGTGGATGAAGCAAGGGTTCAATGGGGTGGAAAAAATTGTCAACGTTGAGGACAAGTATAGTTAAAGGCTTCTTGAGACATCGTTTGTGATTTTGACAACATGACGTAGCATACTTGAGCTCATTGACGCCTTAGCTTTTTGTAGCTGGTGGCTACTTGTAGTGGTTGAAGAGTACAGTGTACTTTCCATGGTCTTCTATGCCTTGCTTACCATTGTTGATTGCAATGGTAGTGAGATGGAGTGTGAAAAAGAATTGTGGAAATGGTTCAGGGTAATGTGTCCTAAACAATTGTGGGGGATGTGTAAAGGGCTAGGGGACTAGGGACGGAGCCAGCCAACCAAGGTGACTGGACGTATCTAATTTGAGGACCCCTAGGTGCTGTGTTGTGATCGTGAGTGCCTTTTGTTTATTTATTTATTTATCATTTTTTTTTTCATTTTTTGAACAATCAATGCAATACGTTGAGGTTATCAGTCTTTCATTTGGATTGAGAAATGTCGAGATCCAAAGGCTATGAAAGATGGATATTACAAAGATGATTGTGTTACTAGCCTCGATGCTAGAGGAATAATTGTTGAGATTAAGAGATGCACTTGAGATTGTTTAAACCTCTTTGTAACATATGAGACATCAGTACAATTGAGGTAGTGACTACAGTAAGTCGGATGTAGGGTTTGGCCAAGAAAGAGAGAGTAGCCAATGATTATGCTTTGGGCCATGCTCAAATGCAATGTGTGCTTTTCGTAGGGGTGATTTTCTCTTCCAGCAATTTCCGTCATGGCTATTTTTTCTTGATATTTTTGTTGCTTTTTTTGTAATGGCTCTTTGTGGAGTTGTGTTGAGATAGCAAGCTCAACATGTGCGGACATTGATGATGGACCACCTAGCTAGATGGGTCTGTACATCTACACTTAGCATGTTGGTGGTCATTATGATACTCACATGGCCACTGACTTATCACTTATTATATTTAGTTTGTTACACCTACCTATAGCTGGCAAAGACATAGCGCCAGTCGATTAGTGTAGTCCGTTATGCACTGTTTGACTTAGTAGGCCACTTTTCTTTATGTTGTATCTTATCTATACTTTGTGTACATTGTATAGTGTGTGGAAGAAGAAGAAAAAACCAGCAAGAAAACGTTTTGGCCTCCATCTCTCTTCTTGTGTTCTTGAGTGAGCTTCCTCTTGTGTATACAGTGTGTGTTTGGCGCCGCAGCTCAAGCAAGTCCCCCCACCACGCAATTCTTGACATGGTATCAGAGCCGCGCCACTAAGAGAGGCTAATTTTGAAGGTTGAAGTGAAGGAGAAGAAGCAAGGTTCGAGCAAGCAAGCCACGGGTAAGAAGATCTCCCATTCTTCCACTCTCTCTCTCTTGGATAGTGCCTGTGGAGGCACTAGAAGCAGGATCGAGCAAAAATCTCAGATTGCCCCATTTTAGAGCCGCAAGATTGTGGACAATAGTTTTAGGATACACAATGATTTTGGCTGTATTAACCGAAAGTAGGTGCATAGGTTACAAATTGCGAATCTGTAATTTTTGAGGTGTTTGCAGGAAGCAAACATAAGGTTTATCTGCAAACAGGTTGTAGATTACATGTACTATTGAGGAATCAGTGAAAAAGGTTGCTTGGCATAGTGCTGTGAATGTGTTGTGAAAGGTTGTAGAAGGCTAGCTCGCTGTGTTGTATCCTTGTTTGTGATAATGGCAGAGAACAGTGGAAATCCCATTATTGAGAATCTCGATAAGAATAACTACCCTTTGTGGAAGTTCCATGTGACAAACTTCCTCATTGGAAAGGGCCTTTATGAGTTTGTCTCAGGTGAAGAAAAGGAGCCAGAGCTGGGTATCCCTCCGACTGCAGATGAATTAAAAGCATGGAAAGAGTGGAATGTGAAAGATAAAAAGGTGATGTATTGGTTATATGCATTCATTAATAATACTATGCTAGGACATATTAGGAATGTAGAAACTTCACATGCAGCTTGGACAATTTTTGAGAGCATGTTTTCAGTAAATACAAAGGCACGAAAGATTCAACTCAAGCAAGAGTTGAATGCCTTGAAGAAAGGAAAATGTCTATCAATGAGTATGTATTGAAGGTAAGGAGCATTGCATATGCTTTAGTAACGATTGATGCAATGCCGGATGATGATGATTTGGTTTCATCCACTCTGAGTGGCCTTAACAATGAGAAGGCATGGAAATCATTTGTTACTTTAGTATATGTACGGAAGCCATTTTCAGATTTTGATGAGTTGATCTCTCTCATGATTACTGAAAAGATTAATATGTAGGGTGATTCATATGAAAGAAATGGTGAACAGGTCCAAGCATTTTACTCGAGTTCAAGAAGGGGACGTGGTAGATCCTCTTCGAGAGGTCGTGGTATGGGACGTGCTGGTGATAACCAGCAAAATAGGTTCAATCAATAGTTTGGTGAAATGCAGGTTTCTGGAGGTAGAGGGAACTTTAGAGGCAGGGGGAGCTCTAGAGGAAGAGGTCGATGATAGAATAGAGGTTCTGACAATTCTACTATTGTTTATCATTATTGTGGCAAAACATGCCATATTGCAGCCCATTGCTATGCAAAGAAGGATGATATTCACAATTGTAAATTGCAGCAAGGAAACTATGCATCGCCTTCATGACAAAATGAAACTATGGAGGAAACTATGCATCGTCTTTACCATATTGCAGCCCATTGCTATGCAAAGAAGGATGATATTCGCAATTGTAAATTGTAGCAAGGAAACTATGCATCGTCTTCACGACAAAATGAAGACAAAAATGAGGATCTGTTTGTTATGCAGCATATGATGAATGCAGTTACAGGAAAGGGGACACATGATGATGTATGGTATGTTGATTTAGGTGCATCTAATCATATGACCAATCATGTTGAATGGTTTGAAGAGATGCAGGACTTACAAAACCCAAGTTATGTACAGACGGGTGATGATTCATGCCACCCAATTTCACACATTGGAAAGGTTTCCTTGCCCTTGTATGATGGCCAGACAAAGAGTCTGATAGATGTATTAAATGTGCCATCAATTACAAAGAATCTAGTATCTGGTGGCCAAATGGTAGAGCAAGGGTTACAGGTCCGATTCAATGCAAAAGGTTGTTTTGTAGAAGACTTTAATGATAAGTGCAGGTTGGTCACAAAAGGAAGTAGAGTTGGACGAATGTTCACTTTGGATGTGCTGGAATTCTTGCAATGGATGCTGCTATGTATGCTAAAGGAAAAGGAATAGTTGCCTATATTGAAATATGGCATAAACGTATTGGACATGCAAATGTGCAAAGGCTGAAATTAATGCAGTCCAGAGGATTGGTTACAAGGTTGCCTTCTTTTAGAGTTGCAGAATTGCATAAAGTCTATGAAGCATGCCAGTTTGGTAAGCAGGCAAGACAACCCTTCTCACATGATAGAGAAGTGAGTAGAAAAATACTTGATGTAGTGCATACACATGTTTGGGGGCCTGTTGAGATATCGAGCTCCACTCGTGATACGCCAGGGTGACCGTTGTGTATTTATGTCACCGACTTGTCAGTTGCAGACGCGGTTGGTACACCGCCCATGAATAATAGCTATATGATAGCTATCCTTATCTACTCTAGTTCGTGGCTCAGTTAGTATGCCACCTTAGTTAGTTGAGTTTGGTTTGAGACCCATATATAGGGTTCTATTTCTTTGTACTTGAGTTCTTTTGGCTTACACAACTAAGAAGAGGAAAACTGTTTTCAGCCTCCACCCTTGTGTGTATTCCCCCATTGTGCAAGCAAGAAAGCTTCAAGTGAGACTCCTTCCTTCTCTCCCACATTCTTGACATGGTATCAGAGCCTTGTTCGTGGTAAGGAGCTCAAGAAAGCAAGCCAAGCTCGCGGTGGTCTGGTAAGAGGAGCAGTGTTGCTTTCATTTTCTGTTTTGGGAGCAGATCTCTGCAGGTAGCACAGCTGGAAATTGCAAGAGTGCATTGTCTCAGGTTGAGACGCCCTTCGTGGTTTTTTTTGATTTGAGGCCATTTCGGGCCTGTTTTGCAGACGGAAGTTTTCTGCACGCACTCAGGAAAAGGCTCAGTTTTATGCTGTGCAGCCACTGTTCTACAGGTCGGTGAAAAGTTACTGTGGAAATTGCATCATATGCTTGTGCGCAGAGACATTGGGAGTTTCAGAATTATCCTTGGTTCCTGTTTATGCAAAACCGTCACTAGGAAGTGACTGTGTGGTCAAATACCACTTTCGCCAGTTTTGCAGATTTGCCCTTGTGAGGGTGAAGCTGAGTTTTTGTAGTGACAGAATTTTTTGCAGTGTTCTGTAATGGCGTCTGACTCTCTTTCACAGATTGTAACTGAAAAGCTTGACAAGAACAACTTCCAGGCATGGAAGTTTAGAATGACGAATTTCCTTATGGGAAAAGGATATTGGGAATTTGTTGCAGGAAATGAAGAAGAACCAGTTCTTCCTGATGTTCCCTTCCCAATCAACAGCAAATGCAGGCATTCAAAGCATGGCATGAGAGAGCCAGGAAAGTTATGTACTGGCTGTCAATCAGCATTTCAGACTCTATGATTGTGCATATTCAGGATGCAAGTACGCCAAAGGAGGCATGGGATACTCTATCAAAGATGTATAGCACAAATACGCAAGCCAGGAAAATGCAGCTCAAGCAAGAGTTGCATAATGTGCAAAGAGAAAATATGAGCATCAACGACTACCACATGAAGGTGAAGAAGATTGCAGATGCACTTGCTTCCATTGGGTCACCAGTGGAAGATGATGATTTAGTTTATGTGACCTTGAATGGTCTAGGAAAGGATTATGCACAGTTTCGGACATCCATTTCAGTTCGTGAAAGATTTCCTGATTTTGAGGAGTTGATTGCTCTTCTAATTTCTGAGGAACAGAGAAATGGTGGTGCATCTTCTTCAGGAGGAACTTCAAAAGAAGCTGTCTTCTACTCAAATGTTGGAAGAGGTAGAGGCAGAGGTAGAGGAGGCCGATTTGGAGGCCGTGGTAGAAATCAGAATATACAGCAAACTCAAGAAAACCAGTCCTATGGAGGAGGACGTGGTAACTCTAGAGGCACGGGGAGCCAAAGAGGTCGTGGTGGATGGCAAAGAGGTCAAAATGCAAACAGTAATGTTGAATGCTACTACTGTGGTAAAATGGGTCATATGGCTAAAGACTGCTATAAAAAACAGAATGACATCATGAATGGAAAACTGCAACAAGGGAATTATGCATCTTCTAACAGACAGGGTGATGACAGAAATGAACATTTGTTCATGGTGCAGCACATGAACAATTCTGTGACAAGTGTAGAAGAAAGCAATGATGTATGGTATGTTGACTCAGGTGCATCAAACCACATGACAGGTCATGCAGAATGGATGGAGGATGCAAGGAAAATGGAAAAACCAGGATTTGTGGAGACTGGTGATGGTACTGCACATCCTATTGTGCAGATTGGAAAAATTCCCTTGTCTATGCAGGATGGGAAAAAGAAATACCTGTCCGATGTATTTCATGTCCCGAATATCACTAAGAATCTAGTTTCTGTCGGTCAAATGGTTGAGCAGGGCTTGCAGGTCAGATTTAATCCTCATGGATGCTTTGTTGAGGATATGAAAAATAAAGGTCGCTTGATAGCAAAAGGAAAGAAGAAGGGCAGAATGTTTACGTTGGATGCAGACATGTCTGAATTGAGTGCAGCAATGTTTGCACATGGGACTGGTGTAGTTGCAGATATTGATATCTGGCATAAACGCATTGGTCATGTTAATGTACACCGACTTAAATCAATGCAGGCCCAAAATATTGTTGCAGGATTGCCAAAATTCAAGGTTGCCGAAATGCATAAGGTATTTGAAGCCTGTCAGTTTGGAAAACAGGCAAGGAAACCATTTCCTAGACATGTTCAAGAGAGTGAGAAGCCATTGGAATTAATCCACTCTGATGTGTGGACTACTAAAGCTGCATCTCTTGGAGGCTGTCATTATTTTGTCACTTTTATTGATGACTATAGCAGAAAAGTTTGGGTGTATTTTATGAAAAAGAAAAGTGAAGTTTTTGGGCATTTCAAAACCCTTAAAGCTATGGCTGAAAAAGAAACAGGTCTGCAAATAAAATGCCTAAGGTCAGATGGAGGGGGAGAGTACCTCTCAAATGAGTTTGCAAAGTTCTTGCAGGAGCATGGCATAAAGCAGCAATATTCATGCAGTTATACCCCACAACAAAATGGAATTGCAGAAAGGAAAAACAGACATATTGGAGAGGTATCTCGTGCCATGCTCAATGAAAAAGACTTGCCAGATTTTTATTGGGCTGAAGCAGTTGCTACAGCAGTCTACATAATGAACATGACTCCCACTGCAGCAATACATGGAATGACTCCAGAGGAGAGGTATACTGGTAGGAAACCAGATATTTCTCATTTGAAAATTTTTGGTTGCATTGCCTATGTACATGTGCCAGATGAGCTGAGATCCAAGTTGGATCCAAAAGCTGAGAAGTGCATCTTTATTGGTTACTCTCTGCAGCAAAAAGGGTATAGATGCTATAACCCTTCTACTCGTAAGTTTACAGTGAGCAGAGATGTTGTTTTTGATGAGATGAGTAGCTGGTATAAACCAGTAAATGTGATTGATGATGTAGATGCACAAAATGGTAATGCTGCACAGAATTCACAGCAGCAGTCACAAAATATTAGTGGACCTGGAGCGTCCTCTAGCAGTGGTTCACATTCTTCGCCATGGACAGGCAGATTGAGATCAGGAGAATCTTCTCAAAGCAATGCAGATAGTGGTATGCAGGTATCATGAAAAGGAAAAGAGAAGGTTGATCAGCCCATGTTTGATGTGAATGCAGGTCAATCTTATGTGGATGGTGAATCCAGTGGCTCATAGCAGAGCATTGATGATGAGTTGGGTATTCCCTCTATTGTTACACCTGGAGTAAGGAAGACCAGGGATGTTTTGAGAGCACCTGGGAGTGAACCTACTTTGCGCAGGTCTACGAGAGCTAGGTATCCTGTGGATAGGCTGAAATATGATGGATTTACAGCCATTCACTATGCATATATGGTCAAAGTGATACGGGAACCAGAACCCACTTCTTTTGAGCAAGCCATGGGAAAAGAAAAATGGGAGAAAGCCATGGATGAAGAAATGGATGCCTTGGAAGCAAATGCTACATGGGAATTGGTACCTTTGCCTAAAAATAAAAATGCAATTGGCTGTAAGTGGGTTTATAAGGTGAAGCACAATGCAGATGGTTCTGTGAACAGATACAAGGCAAGATTAGTAGTCAAGGGGTATGCACAAACATATGGCATTGACTATGAAGAAACATTTAGTCCGGTTGCAAGGATGGCAACCGTAAGAGCAGTCATTGCTATGGCTGCATCAAAGGGATGGTCTTTACATCAGATGGATGTAAAGAATGCCTTCTTGCATGGTGATTTGCAAGAAGAGGTCTATATGGAGCAGCCACCAGGTTATGTGTATGATGTTCATCCTGAGTTTGTTTGCAGGTTGAAGAAAGCCTTGTATGGCTTGAAGCAAGCACCTAGAGCATGGTCTGACAAGATAGGACAGTATCTTGTCACTATTGGCTTTCAGATTTCCAAGGCAGATTTCTCACTTTATGTGAGAAAAACAGAGAAAGGTATTATGCTACTTGTCATTTATGTTGATGATTTGATTATGACAGGTGACAGTGATGAAGATATCCTTCATGTGAAAATGCTATTGAAGCAGAAGTTTGAGATGAAGGATTTGGGAGAGCTGCGTTATTTCTTGGGCATTGAGGTGATTAGATCACCAAGTGGGATACAGCTCTTGCAGAGGCAGTATGGATTGGACATGCTGTCCAAATATGGGATGACAGGCTGTAAGCCTATTTCAGTTCCTTTGGAGCAGAATGTGAAGCTGAGCACAGATGCAGGTGAGCTTCTGGAAGACCCTACTATGTACAGACGCATAGTAGGAAGTTTGATTTATATGACTATTACCAGGCCAGATTTGAGCTATGCTGTTGGATTGGCAAGTCAGTTTATGCAGGCTCCAAGGAAACCACATTTGGATGCGGCTAGACGCATACTCAGGTATGTGAAGTCCACATTGCAGTATGGACTATTTTATGAGACTGGGGTTCAGATACAGTTGCATGGATACACTGATGCTGATTGGGCTGGTAGTATTTCTGATAGATGATCTACCAGTGGATATGTGTTCTCTTTTGGGAGTGCTGCAGTCACTTGGAGCAGCAAGAAACAGCCTACAGTTGCCTTGTCGAGCACAGAGGTTGAGTACAGGGGTGCAGCAATGGCTGCATGTGAGGTAGCTTGGTTGCATAAGCTACTTTATGATATCCATCAGTCTACAGATGGACCAGTTGTCAATTATTGTGACAACATGAGTAGTATACACTTGGCAAATAACCCAGTCTATCATGCTAGAACAAAGCACATTGAGGTGCATTATCACTATGTGCGAGAGAGGGTTTTACTAGGTCTTATTGATCTAGTTTATGTCAGCACAGAGGATCAGGTAGCTGACATATTCACGAAGGCATTGGGCGCAGAGAAGCTGCGCAAGTTCAGAGACCTGCTTGGTGTGCAGGAATTGGGATTGAGCTCGAGGGGGAGTGTTGAGATATCGAGCTCCACTCGTGATACGCCAGGGTGACCGTTGTGTATTTATGTCACCAACTTGTCAGTTGCAGACACGGTTGGTACACCGCCCATGAATAATAGCTATATGATAGCTATCCTTATCTACTCTAGTTCATGGCTCAGTTAGTATGCCACCTTAGTTAGTTGAGTTTGGTTTGAGACCCATATATAGGGTTCTTCTATTTCTTTGTACTTGAGTTCTTTTGGCTTACACAACTAAGAAGAGGAAAACTGTTTTCAGCCTCCACCCTTGTGTGTATTCCACCATTGTGCAAGCAAGAAAGCTTCAAGTGAGACTCCTTCCTTCTCTCCCACATTCTTGACAGGGCCTACACAGAATGCATCTCTTGGTGGCAGCAAATACTTTGTCACATTTATTGATGATTGTTCAAGAAAGTTATGGGTATACTTCATGAAGGAAAAAAGTGATGTGTTTGAGCACTTCAAATCTTTTAAGGCAGTTGTTAAAACAAAAATAGGCTTAAAAGTAAAGTGCTTGAGATCAAATGGAGGGGGAGAGTACCTCTCTAATGAGTTCAATGGCTTCCTGAGGACTCATGGGATAAAGAGGCAATTCACTTGCAAGTATACCCCACAGCAAAATGGTGTTGCAGAAAGAAAAAACAGGCATATTGCAGAAGTTTCACGGGCATTAATGGCTAAAAAGAATATGCCCAAACATTTTTGGTATGAGGCTATCCATACTGTTGTTTACATTATGAACAGAACTCCCACAGCTGCAGTTCATGGGATGACTCCTGAAGAATGCTTTACTAGCAAGAAGCCTGATGTATCGCAATTGAAGGTATTTGGCTGTGTTGCATACGTTCATGTGCTAGATGAGCTACAGAAGAAGCTTGATCCAAAGGCAAAAAATGTGTTTTTATTGGATACTCTTTAGAGCAGAAAGGGTATCGCTGTTATAACCCTGTCATAGGTGAGTTCAGAGTGAGTAGGGATGTTATCTTTGATGAGATGGGAAGTTGGTTTACACCTACTGGTGATGTTTTGGATGATGATAATGATCAGGACAGCTATATGCAGAAAGATAAACAAGAATCACGGAGTCTTAGTGGACTAGAAACATCATCTCGTACTACACCTATATTGAGCCCCTGGTATGGGAGACTAAGGAGTAGCCACACATCTTTAGATGGATCTATAAGTGTTGCAGGGAAGGACAAAGGAAAGAAGAAAGTGCTGGATGGTAATGATATATCTACTAGTCATTTGGGATTGGATGGAGATTCTAGTGGTTTGGAGAGCTTGGACGATGAGCTTGGTATTCTTTCTGTCAAGACACCAGGTGTACAGAGAGCTCATAGTAATGTAAAGGATCCATTGAGTGATCCAGTGGTACGCAGATCTAGCAGGGTCAGATACCCTATTAAAAGATTTGTTTTAAAGGTTATGCAACTCACCATTATGCTTATATGGTGAAACTAGTTGAGGATGTTGAGCCCACTTGTTTTGAGGATGCTATTGGTCATGCTCATTGGGATGCAGCAATGGATGAGGAGATGGCTGCATTAGAAGCCAATAAGAGTTGGGATTTGGTACACTTACCTAAGAGTAAGAAAGCTATTGGTTGTAAATGGATTTACAAAGTCAAGCATGATGCAGATGGTTCAGTTAGTAGGTATAAAGCTAGGCTAGTTGCAAAAGGCTATGGTCAAACATATGGCATAGATTATGAAGAGACATTCATTCTAGTTGTTAGGATGGCAACTGTTAGATGTGTGATTGCCTTAGCAGTAGCCAAAGGTTGGAGTTTGTAGCAAATGGATGTTAAGAATGCCTTCTTGCATGGTGAATTGCAAGAAGAAGTGTATATGGAGCAGCCAGCAGGTTATGAGGAATTAAAGCATCCCACATATGTGTGCAGGTTAAAGAAGGTGCTCTATGGGCTGAAGCAAGCACCTAGAGCATGGTCTGACAAGATTGGAGAGTATCTTGTCAATATTGGATTTTGTATTTTTGATGCTGATCACTCACTTTATGTGAGAAAGGGAGATGCATGGTTGGCCATCATAGTCATCTATGTGGATGACTTGATTATTACACGTGACAGTGACAATGGGATTGTTGAAGTTAAGGACTTCTTGAAGAAGAAGTTTGAGATGATAGATTTGGGTGAGCTGAGATACTTTCTTGGTATTGAGGTGATCAAATGTGATGATGGTATATGGCTATCCCAAAGGAAGTATGGCTTGGATATGTTATCCAAGTATGGTATGACAGCATGTAAGCCCCTTTCAGTACCATTGGAGCAAAATGTGAAGTTGAGTGCTGATGTTGGGGATGTGATAGAAGACCCTACTATGTTCAGGAGGATAGTAGGGAGTTTGATTTACATGACTATCGCAAGGCCATACCTAAGCTCTGCTATTGGCCTTGTCGGTCAGTTTATGCAGATGCCTAGAAAGCCTCATTTGGATGCAATTAGATGTATATTGAGGTATGTGAAGTCCACTTTACATTATGGACTTTTCTATGAGGCAGGTAAGGACATACAGGTTTTTGGATACACAGATGCGTATTGGGCTGGTAGCATGTCAGATAGAAGATCTACGTGTGGATTCATGTTTTTCCTTGGTAGTGTAGCAGTTACATGGAGCAGCAAAAGCAACCTACAGTTGCTTTATCGAGTACAGAGGCTGAGTATAGAGGTGCTGCTATGGCAGCATGTGAGGTGGTATGGCTGCAAAAGTTATTAGATGATTTGGATGTGCAGGGAGATGGTCCAGTTGTCATTCATTGTGACAACGTGAGCAGCACACAGCTAGCTAGGAATCCAGTGTTCCATGCTAGGACAAAACACATTGAGGTGCACTACCACTTTGTGAGAGATTGACTTGATATATGTCAGCACACAGGATCAGATAGCTGACATTTTCACAAAGGCATTGGGTGCAGAGAAGCTTCGAAAGTTTCGAAGCTTACTTGGAGTTGCAGAGATAGAGTTGAGGTTGAGGGGGAGTGTTGAGATGGCAAGCTCAACATGTGTGGACATTGATGATGGACCACCTAGCTAGATGGGTCAGCACATATACACTTAGCATGTTGGTGGTCATTATGATACTCACATGGCCACTGACTTATCACTTATTATATTTAGTTTGTTACACCTATCTACAGCTGGCAAAGACATAGTGCCAGTCGATTAGTGTAGTCAGTTATGCATTGTTTGACTTAGTAGGCCACTTTCCTTTATGTTGTATCTTATCTATACTTTGTGTACATTGTATAGTGTATGGAAGAATAAGAAAAAACCAACAAGAAAACATTTTGGCCTCCATCTCTCTTCTTGTATTCTTGAGTGAGCTTCCTCTTGTGCATACAGTGTGTGTTTAGCGCCGCAACTCAAGAAAGTCCCCCCACCACGCGATTCTTGATAAGTTGGCGGTCTTATGGTGACTTGGACATTGAACTCTTTCGTATAGAGACCTGTGCCGTCATTTATCCACTTGACAACTCATGAGAGTACATGCAAGTCATGTGCTTCAATCATAATGTATAGGTGCAGCTCAAAAAGACATCACTTATCTGAATCCCATAGTGTTGAGTTCGATGCATATCACCTACGCTTGATTACCATTGCTTGTATGTGTGCCAGCTTTGCTTTTTTGTTATTATCTATACACAGTCACAAAATACATTGTTTTTTTATGTACACATTTATGAATCCATGTCACTTCATGAGGATAAAAACCAATTGTAGAACTCAGGATTGTACTGGAGTGTGGCACATACATCTAGTAATCATGGGAGCCTACTCAATAACAATAGATATTTTGCAACATCGAGTAGCATGGTACCTTGTCCGAGTCTACTCGCAACATCTAGCTCCTCCTTAGTGATAATTTTATCAATGAGAGAGTTCTCTTAGCTAGTTTCGGCTAAGTCCAAACCCCAAACCATAGTCAGAATCAAAAGGAAGTTGACACCGAGACTCTTTGAGATAGCCATTTGGCCAATCACTCCTCTGAGAAGATCATAATCTAGGCTCCAAGTTTGGCCATTGTAGCACAGTTTTCAAACCAACGTTTTTCAAATTGACTTCAACCCTCTGATTGTTGCTTTAGCTGCTCTATCTCTAAGAGATTTAGTTGGCAAAGTGCTTTGTTGAATGTCATAATTAAGCGTAGTTTGTTAGCCTCCTCGTCAGACATGAGTTGCATGCGTTCATGTAGGAGCTTGTCATAGTTCTCGTTAAGATATTCTTCCTCTTCCCAAGATAGCAGATATGACCAATATTCCTCAAGTTGATCCCCAGGGAATGTGACCATGTCTGCAAGGACGTACACACGTGTGAATAATTTGAGTTTAGCATCCAACTCAGTCAAGCACTCTGGGACACTTCTATGTTTGATGAGGGCTTGCTCAATTACTATCTCATGAAAGGTTCTAGGAGTTTCCCTAGGCTTTAGCATAGCTGGCGGCTCAGGCCTAGATGAGCAATATTGTCCAATGCTAGGATTGCTTTTGTCCTTGGTTTTCATGTTTCTCATTAGGCTTTGCTACTTTTGTGTCATGGTTCTCCTCGGATGTGACTAGTATAATTTTGTCAACTTGTTTTGACAGTGTTGTATCCACTCTTGATTGGTCAATGCAAGTTCTGTTGTCGGTGGATTGAGTGTTGCAAACAACCTTTTATGGTAATGGTTGCTTTGACTTATCAAAATACACAAATGTGTCTAAGGTTTCACCACTGTTAGGAGAGATGGCAATGGGTTCATTCATAGGTGGACTCGATGCTTGATTCCTCAGCTCTTCAGCACTCTTGGTCTCAATCTTCTTGGTGTCTACAACCACTTGCAAGTGTCATTGTTTTTGTTATTTTCTCCTCTTTTTCTTGGGAAATTGAGGTTTATCCTTGAAAGAATCAGGACCCTTAACTAGGTGAGCCGTTGATGTGCTTGGTTGGGCCTCAACATTTTCTTTCTCTAGTGTATCCTCATGGGACATAGCTGTGGCCTATTGAATAGTCTCACTAGGTTGTGAAGGCACAACTACCTCTCTTTTAGGAGAGTCTAGCTCTTCAGCTAATTCCCCTCCGTCTAGCTGCTTATCCAATTGTATTGGCATTTGCTCCTAGTCGGGTGTCTGCTCTAGCCTCTTGTCCTTACCCATTGGAACATGCCTCCATTGCTTCTTATCAAAGCAAGTGTTGTGTGTTGAGATGTTTTTCTCTTGCTCAAGAGGTTCAGGTGACTCTAGTGTAGAACCAAGAGATGGTTTAGGGTTCCTGTCATGTAGGCTTGGATGAAACTAGGTGAAGAAGCCATGGTTGTATTGATGGGAAGCATAGAGATATAGTATTGTAGGGTCTTGAATGAGGTAGAAGACATATGCACTAACATCAAGTACCATGCTCCCTACTCCTAGCCTGCTAGCCACATGTAGATCTTCTAGAAGCACTTTATCATATAAGGGATGTTTTGGGACAGTGGAAGAAAGTTGGACCTCGTGGACCATTTCCAACACTCTTAATGAGATCGAGGCAAAGTACGTGGAATCGTATTGATGTCCAAAGCGCTTTCCTTTTCTCAGGGAGTGTCATTAGTCGGTGGCCAATTTTTGCTGCCAAAATTTGGTTGGAGTACCATTTCTGCACAAAGTTACATTGTCCTTTCTCTTTTTGTTTGATTGCTTCAAGCTTTTCCTTGTTTGTCTCACATTGAATAGTATAGAGTAAGGGCAGCAAGTGCAATTCTCTAGCTGTGGCCTTTGGGATGTCCTTTGTGACTTCCTCAGCAATAGCTACATAGTGGGAGCAAACATGTTTTTGCTCAGCCTAAGTCAAGGGTTTGGCTATGAGCTTTGTGTGCTCTGGTGTTGGCCTTCCAATGTCCACATGGACGTACAAATGTGTGATGGCTGTCAGCTTGTGATCAAGCTTCATCAAGCACTTCATCTTTGGCTCATTGGTCAGATAAAGTGCCCTCTCCTTGGCCAAATTTTTGAGAGATTTCTCCTCAAGTCTAGGATTTAGGTGCTTTGAAAGTGCTGGAGGTGTCAAGGATGTTGGTTGGGACACCTCTTTCACAGGTGAATTGCTAAGGACATGTTCCGCAAGTGGCATCATCACGGCCAAAGGCTATGACTGCAAAGATTCTTGATTGGAAGTAGTAGTGGCTAGTTCAGTGGACTGGCCACTATTGGTAGACTATGGTGTCAAGTCCTTAAGTAGATCAAAAGTGGTCGTGTATTTTGTTTCCCTTTGCGCATTCACTTGTGCAGATCGAGCATCAATTGAGATAATCAAGGTGGATTACATATCCTTAGGCTAAGAGCTAAGGGTGGTGTCATGTCCCACATCTTGGACATTTGGAAGCTTAGATGGAGATAGAGATTGGGATTGAGTAGCTACACTTGACGACTATTGTTGTCCTTCCTGTGTCTTTTTAGGGAAAGAAAGTGTAGGAGATTTGGGACTCCTAGGTGGACTTGGCACTGGCTGGATTTGCTCATGGCTGTTAGATGATTCTACCATTTGCTTTGTTGAGAAATTGGCCTTATCATGAGCAGCATTGTGCCTATGGTACTCCTTATCCTCTTGGGAAGTCAAAGGCTCCTTGGGCACTAGTGGTCTTTGTGCGCACTCGACAATTACGTCTAATACTCTCTTGTTAAGCACACTAGGCTGAGGATCTACCTTTTGAACAATCATGTTTGGTTTCTTGATTTCAATTGTGAGGGGCTTAGTCACTCCAATGTTGTTGACTAGAGACTTGGATTTTCATTTAGATTTCCTCCTATGCTTCTTTGCTTTTGATACTACTTGGTCTTCAGCTGATAGATGTGGTTTAACAGGGGGTTTTGGTACCCAAATCCATTGGTTCCCTACGTAATACCCTTGAGCACGTAGCAACACTTTGGATATCCATCGTGGCATTGTGCTGGCTCTCCATCAATACCTTTGTTTATAAGGTTTGGGCTTCTTTTGTGGTTTTCTACTATATTTTTAAGTCCAACATGTGCTTGTATCAACTATTTCAATAAGTCCTTGCTCTCATTACTAGGCTTGCTTGATATATCAGAATATTCCTTGTATTTCCCTCGAGGTTTGATGAGATCACCCTTACTAAAGGTTGTGATTATCCTCACGCCCGGTAGTGTCAAGTATATCCTTTGTGCTACATAATTGGCCTCACACTTTGTCACCCTTTTGAAAGGTCTTCCTAGGAGCATTTCCTTTCCACAATTAGCACTATTTGGAGGAACATAAAATGGGATAGGCAAGCTTTCAGTTTTAATAGTTATAAGGAATCTTCACTTCCCTATAAGTGCTTGTGGGTGTCCCCCGTAATAAGGACTAAGAGTTGCATTAGCTGGTGTGAGCTTTGGTTGGCCTCGTAGGGTCCATGCTTCATAGATCAAGATATTAAAATATGCTCCTTCATCGATGAGAGCATCGACACTATGCTCTCTTTTTGCATTGAGTTTGACCCTAAGATAAGCACGCGATACTATGTCTTCATCTTCCAGGTCTTGGCTTATAAATTCAAGCCTTCTGATATATGTCTTTGAGTCCCTAATGGCATAGCCATACGTGGATTCTCTGCTGATATCTTGTTATGTCTAGTCATCCTCATAGTTGTAGCTTGATGTTGTTGCATTCTGCTTTGACTAGATGCAATCCAAATGCAATCTATACATGTTTTTATGGTATGGCCTTTTTTCCCTTGTTGGCTAGGTTGGCACATTGAGGTTCTAGGGTCTTTGTTTAGAGGTATGGGCCATTGGTTGTTGTTTTGCAAGTGAGAATCTATGCTTGTGTAGAGCCATTACTACACTAGGATTTAATTTAAAGGACCTATCATAGCACACATTTTCTCTCTAGCCTACTTGGGGGAGGTTACGCTAAACACCATGTGCAATTTGAAGGACCATTTGTAGCCAAGTTTTGAACTACTTGCTCTAGATTTCAGCTCGGTGATATATCTATGATGTGCTTTCAACTCTATATGGCCTCCGGGTCAGTTTCAAGGCTTGGATGTATCAAATTTGTATTTTGTTCACCTGTTCGATTTTGACTATTCTCATAGGTCCAATTTTTTGGATTCTAATTATCAGAATCGGACGTCCGATTTTGGGTTTGTCCGATAGGCTGATCGATTGGTCTTAATCTGAGTGGTTCGATTCAGGTGGTTTGATTATGGTGGTTGGATGGTCCCAATTTTTGTGTGTCCGATTTTCGTACCTCTGATTCTGAGATCCAATTCTAGGAAGTCGGACATCCGATTTGATAAGTGTCCGATTTGAAGTGTTTGATTCCTAGGTAGTCCAATTTTGGGCATCCAATTATGGATAGTTCGATTTTCGTGTCCGATTATGGGATGCTGGTTGGTCTGATTTTGTGCATTCGATTCTTGGATGTCAGCTTTTCATGTCTGATTATGACATGTTCGATTTTCAAAATTGGAAAGGGGTATGTCTGATCGCATAGGATGGGTTGATCCGAGTCCAAAAATCGGACCATCCGATTCTGGAAATCGGACTTTGGAAACAATGTCCAATTCCTGTAGACAAGTTTCTAATGATGACAAAAATCAACTCGATTCTACTGATTTTGGTTATGAGGGGTCACACAAACTTCCAAAATGTAAGAATAGACCTTAATGAAGGATTGTATATACCTAGAATAGCAAATAAAATCTAAAATACAAATCGGCAAAAAATCAAGCCCTCTTTCTCTATTATAAAAGTAGAAACCCTAATGTTTGTTTTCCTTTTTTTCTTTGGTTTTTCTTACCCTAGTGCATCCAAATCAGAAAGAAAACACCTATACTACTCCAACCTGCTTTTCCAAATCCAAAAAACCAAAAACCTACTTGCTAAGGAGATCAAATACCTCTTCAAACTCCCTCGCTTCCTACCTATCTATCTCAAGCACCGGTTTGGGGAAAATCCTACTTCAATGCTCGATTTGGAGCATGCAAGCACTCGAGGCTTGAATCTGTTGGTCCCAGCACAACAGAACTAAAATGTAGAGGCGGAGCTCAAGCTCAACCACCAAGACCCACGAACCGCTTATTCTTTTAAGCATTTCAAGCATAGCACTAATGGCTACCTCTCACATAGCCAATGCGCTATCTCTCTCTACAAGTGTAGTGAGCTTACCTCCATACCCGATCGAGTTGCCTCCTCTCACGAGAACTCCAATATCTCCATGATCCAAGTGCAAGCTTCAAGAAAACTCGATCCTCAAGCTCCACGCTCCAAGCTCCATTGCCATGAGCCAGACAAGGAAGAGAAGAGAAGAGAAGAAGAGAGGAGAAGGTGGAGAGCTTCTCCACCACAATCCCTCACCCTCACACACTCATTCCCTCACACTCCCACACTCCCTCTCTCAAGAACAATCTCAAGCAAGCAAGAAGAAGAAGAAGAGAGCTACTTTTGGCCACACACAAGAATGAACTTCTCATTCACTTTTCAACTTTATATACAAAACCCTAAATCCCTTTTGGGCGGTCATCTCCTTATCCCTTTTTTACATGGTCGATAGTGTGCCCTTTTTTCCATTGTCCTCCTATCTTCCTAGCTTCCTTCCTACCGCCCATCTACCTTTACAATTTGCACGGGTGAGAGCCCAATACTCCTAAAATAAATCATGGTGCACCTGGAGCTATTTTACAAAAGTATTGACTTGCACTTTTTCTTGTGCGTCTTTCTCCTTGATTTAGGATTTTTCTAGACTTCTTGTATTTTCATACTTTTCTTGGCGCGCCTTCGTCTTCCGTTTCACTTTTTCTTTTGCCTTGTCTTTCGGTTTAGATTTTCTAGATTTTCCACCATGTTCATTTGAGGGTTAACAATAAGAGAGCAATGAGACTTGCTTCCTCTTCCTCAGCCAAGTCATCGGCTATAAAGAGAGGTCGGTTTGTCTCCCCTTCCTTGGCTAAATTGACCTCCTTGACCTTGGCGGGCCCTTCGATTGGTTCACTTGCTTGCCCTTGTTGTTTGGCTCCAAACAAGATCACTACCCTATCTCCTTTTTTGAATTTCATAAATCACTTTGGTAGGTCTTGTGGTTTTCGTTGCTCCTCTACTTGTGTTTCCTTAGGTAGCTTTCATCGTTCCTCCCTTAGCCATCAGCGCCTTAGGTGGGTGGGTAGGTCCCCCTTGGTGTGTCTAGTCCTGGAAGGTTGAGGAATCTCAGGATCACTATCTGGGCTGACTTTTGACTCAGAATCAAAATGCCCTTTCTTGCTAGAAGAGGGAGTCTCTCATTAGGGGAGTTTTGAGGTCTTGAAAATGCCTTTTAAGAGATAGAAAGAGAGTGCTCTAGACCAATAGGAGAAAAGTCTCTATAACAGAAATTCTATTTTAAAAAAGGTAAAAATTTATTTTACATATATATATATATATATATATATATATATATATATATATAATATTACAAATTTGTATTATCAATATCTAATTTTTAGTCTCTTATATTCGTAATTATGACATTCTTTGCATTAATGATATACAATCCCAACCACTTTTTATTTAATGATATGTTTGGATTAATGATAATGATAGGTTTACTCTAAATTCAAACTAGTAAAAAGCTTGGCACATATTTTTTTCCCTCCTTTCTTTTGTCCCTCTCGTGTTTTTCCCTCCTTTGTCGTAGCCTAGTCTTCTCTCTCTCTCTCTCTCTCTCTCTCTCTCTCTCTCTCTCTCTCTCTCTCTCTCTCTCTCTCTCTCTCTCTCTCTCTCTCTCTCTCTCTTTGTGTGCGCCATGGATACATAAATTCGACCTTCAACAAGGCATCCAAGCTCCCAAATCACATCTATATCAGTGCTTAACTTATTCCAAAAAGATGGAAGATAGATTCCTACAATCATTAGCAAAGGCAGTTGGATCACCATGCAACAAGAAAAACGTGGGGAAAGGCAAAGATATTAGAGCTCCTTCATCTTTGCTTGAAAGGGGAGAATTTGAGATTTCAAGCTTGGAGTAAATAAGAATAGCATAAAATGTTAGAATATCAAGCTCATATTATTCTCCTATTAGTTTGTATGACCGACATTAGCCTTGTCCAGCTGTATCAGCAAGTGTGGGACATTAAATAAGTCGGTGGTATTAGACCCAGTGTGAATGGTCCTATGGACCTTAGTACTATTGTATACACTTATGCTATGTGTGTGGTTATGAGATAATGAATGGAAGAAGAAGAGAGCATGCTTGCTCCTCACTTTGTTCCTGTCTCTCTCAATCTCAACATGGTATCAGAGCACCCATGACTGGACTCTGTGGAAAGCATTTGTGAAGAAGGCTGGAAAATTGAAGCTTTAAGGTTCTTAAGAAGAAGGGCTAACTGCTCCTGCTTCTATAGAGGTATGCATCTACTCATTGTGAGGGAAACTGTGGTAGAGGCTATGGATCTGGCAGAGGAAGCCAACAAAATGCATCCTATGGCAACAACAACCAGCAGGTATCGAATGCAAGAGGTGGTGGAAACTTTAGAGGCAGGGGGAGATCTAGCCCTAGAGGTAGAGGCTCCTGGCAACAACAGCATCCATCTGACAATCTGAACAAGGATAAGGATCGCCATTACTTGGGGAAGTATGGGCATATTGCCAAGGACTGTTGGAAGAAGTAGGGCAATCAGAAAGGCAAACAACATGGACATTTTGCTACGTCTAGTTAGGCAGATGATACTTCAGGAGATAGATTGTTTGCCATGCAGTATGTAAAAGACAGAGTTGCTGAAAAATGCACTGATGATGCAGTTTGGTACATTGATTCAGGGACATCGAACCACATGACTCCTCACAGTGATTGGTTCACTGATATGGTGGCTAAAAACATGGCTATGTCTGTACAGGTGATGACACGTAGTATAACATTGAGCATAAAGGTAAAGTGCCTCTTGTGGTTCATGATGGTAGAAAGAAAAATTTGCATGATGTATTGTATGTTCCTTCGATTACGAAGAACTTACTGTCTGTTGGTCAGATGACAGGAGCAGAACTTGCAGGTTAGATTCAACAAGCATGGTTGCTTTATTGAAGAGTTTGGCAATGGATACAAGTTGATAGCTCATGGCCACAAGAATGGCAGAATGTTTACTCTTGATGCTACCTTGCTAGAGCTGAATTCAGCTATGTTTGCCCATGGTTTTGGCACTATCAAAGACTTGGAAATTTGGCACAAGAGAGTGGGCCATGTAAATTTGCAAAGGCTGCAAATTATGTAGAAAAAACAGCTTGTTACAGGTTTACCCAAGTTCCAATATTCAGATATTGGTCATGTATGTGATGTTTGCCAGTTTGGTAAGTAGTCAAGGTTGCCATTTGCATGTAAGGTAGAGTACACGTCCACTGCAGTTAGTGCATTCTGATGTTTGGGGGCTAGCCCATAATGCATCCATGGGAGGCTCGAAGTATTATATGACATTCATTGATGATTACAGTCGCTATACTTGGGTTTACATTCTGAAGACAAAGGATGAGGTGTTTGCTATTTTTTAGCAGTTTAAAAAGCATGTTGAAAAGGAATTTGACTACTATATCTCTTGCTTGAGATCAGATAGTGGTGGGGAGTATGTGTCAAATGAGTTTGACAACTTTCTGGTTGAAAATGGCATACGTACGCAACTTACCTGCAGCTACACTCCTCAGCAAAATGGGGTAGCTGAAAGAAAGAACAGGGTCTTGATGGAAGCTGCTCGTGCCATGAGCAAAATGGGGTAGTTGAAAGAAAGAACACGGTCTTGATGGAAGCTGCTCATGCCATGATGAATGAGAAGAAGATGCCGATCTACTATTGGGCTGAGGCTATTATGACAACCATGTATATCTTGAATCGGACTCCCACTGCAGGTATTCATGAGATGACACCGTTTGAGAAACTGTATGGCTATAAGTCGGATGTAAGTCACATGAAAGTCTTTGGTTGTCTTTCTTATGTGCATATTCCAGATGAAAAAAGGAGGAAGCTAGATCCAAAAGCACATAAGTGTGTTTTCATATTGGATATTCGCAGTGTAAAATATTACACGGCGCAGCGAACAGAATCTGAGAAAGAGATAGAGAGTACACAACAGATAAGAGGAGAATTAGTAAATTCTTTAACTCCAAACAACTGATACAAAGATGGCTCTGTCCACCCGTGCGCTTCCACTGTGTGAAGCTTAGATGGCGATCTAGACAGAAGATAGGTGAAGAGCTTAAGGCTAGCTAGAACAACAACTCTAACTGGGTGAAAGATGAGTAAGACATGGCTGCGAAGGGGTTTAGCTTTTATAGCCCGCGAAGGTCCTTACGTCGGCTGCTGACCGACCTACCATATGAGCCTCTACTAGTCGGCCAGGGAATATTCCCTTTACCATCGGGCCGGGGGCACTGCCCCCGGACCCTCGCCAAGGGGGCCGTTGGCCCCCCTGGGACCCCCCTAGCCAAGGGCCACATTTGTGGCCCCTGGATCCCACAATAGGAGCCCCTTTTAACTCCCTTACACCGCAACTCGATGCAATGCGCCTCGAGTTTCTACCAGCTTAACCACTCCATCTAACCCAAAGATTAGACCCACAACAGTCACCTTTTTGCCATCCGGTCACATAGACCTCATTTGATATACAAGTCAGGACTCAGCCAATGTCCGGGCTCACATTTGGCTTCTCCTCATAATGGGGGCCTTACAACTTTGAGCACCATGGATCATTGGTAGCACCTAATGAGGGTGGGGCATTGATCATATCTAACACCCCCCCTCAATGTCCACCCATAGGTGAACTATCTTCTCAGCTCAATGCCAAGTCTCAGAAGATGAACTTGAAGCAGATCCTTCGTAAGTGCTTTGGTGAAGATATCTGCTCCATTCTCCTTTGTTGGACAGTAGACCAGTTCCACTATCCCATCCTCCATCAAATCATGCACATAGTGATACTGGATCTCTATATGTTTGGTGCGTGCATGAAACACTAGATTTTTGGCAATGGCGATGCAACTCTGATTGTCACATCTCAGCACAGTTGGTTCTTCATCCTGCACTCCCATATGCCATAGAATCCTTCTCAACCATACGGCTTCACATGCAGCAAAACAAGCTGCCTTGTACTCTGCTTCGGTAGAAGACAATGCCACTGTTGGTTGCTTCTTACTAATCCAAGAGAAAATTCCTGAAGCCAAAGAGAAACAATAACCAGAAACTGACTTCCTGGAATCAATGTTCCTGC
The DNA here is from genome assembly GCF_053477565.2 of Lygodium microphyllum. Taxonomy (NCBI): domain Eukaryota; kingdom Viridiplantae; phylum Streptophyta; class Polypodiopsida; order Schizaeales; family Lygodiaceae; genus Lygodium; species Lygodium microphyllum. The sequence goes on from NC_141152.1 coordinate 75,883,199, forward strand.
CCAATCTGAGTCACAGTTTCCCACAAGAGAAGTTCCGAAACTGTATGTGATACCATAGTCAAGAGTTTCCTTCAAGTATCTAAGCACCCACATCCCAGCCTTCCAATGACTCTCATGAGGTTTGTTTGAGAACTTGCTCAAAACACCAACATCAAAATTGATATCTGGTCTGGTGTTACACAAGTAGATCAGACTGCCGACCAACCTCCTATACCTCCCAATGTCTGCTAGTGCTGATGTATCCTCGACGGATAACTTTGCATTCACCTCCATACGTCTAGCTATCTCCTTGCACTTGGTCATGCCAAACGCCTTCAAGATCTCCCATGCATACTTCCTTTGAGAGATGAAGATCTTTCCTGGCTCTTGCCAGACTTCAATCCCCAAACAATAGTGCAGCAAGCCTAAGTCTGTCATTTCAAACTCAGAACTCAAAGCCTTTCAAGTTTGGTTGATCATATCTTCATAGTCACCTATAATAAGAAGGTCGTCCACATATAGGACAATCACTACAGACTTTTTACCATCCCTGTAAACATACAAGTTAGCATCTGAGGCACATCTTTTGAAGTTTAGGTTTAAAAAGAACCTATCTATCCATTGGTACCATGCTCTAGGGGCTTGTTTTAGCCCATACAATGCCTTCTTCAGCTTACACACTTTTTTCTCAAAATGGGGGGCCTCAAACCCTCGTGGCTGAGCCACATACACCTCCTCCTTGAGGTCACCATTTAAGAACGCTGACTTAACATCCATTTGGTACACTGGCCACTTCTTGTGGGCAGCCCACTGCAAGTACTGTGCGAATAGTGGTCATTCTGGCAGTTGGGGCAAATGACTCTTGAAAATCAAACCCTTCAACTTGTGAAAATCCTTGGGCAACCAGTCTAGCTTTGTACTTTTCTAAGGTACCATCAGCCTTGTACTTTACCTTCCAGATCCACTTGGTGCCAATAACCTTCCGCTTTGCTGGTCGATCCACTAGCTCCCAAGTGTCATTCTTCATTATGCTGTCATACTCGGCCTGCATAGCAGCCTTCCATGACGGATCTACAAGTGCTTCTTCTAAGTCAGTTGGCTCCTTTACTTCTCTCATAATCTCAACCATCAAGGCCATATTGACTATGTGAGCAGAAGCCCTCCTTTGCTCCTCTATTCTCTGAGACCTCCTTGGTCCATCCGCCTTCTCCTCAACAGATGCAGGCATAGGATTATTGTGGTCATAGAGCTGCTTCACCCAGCATGGGAATGGCCTTTCCGGTGGGATGATATCAGGTTGGTGAAATTTTTCCTCATCATCTGAAGATGATGCTTCCTCCTCCTTAAGGATAGGGATAGCTCTCGGGACAGGTTCATAGTGGACTACTTCTTCGCTTGATGATAAAGTGGAAGAACTTGCCTTCTCCTCCTCCACTGTATGCGGCTCCTCCTTGAACACCACATCACGACTCGCGATGATCTTCTTTGCCTCTTGGTCATTTAACTTGTAAGCCTTCTGCTCGTCACTATAACCCAAGAAGATACATTTTTTGCTTTTTGGTTGTAACTTGTTTCTCTTCTCATCTGGAATATGTGCATAACATTCACATCCAAAAATTTTGAAATGTGAGACAGATGGTTTCTTACCAGTGTAAGCCTCATGAGGTGTTTTTCCCTTGAGAGCCTTTGTATAGCTCCGATTTAGAATGTAGACTGCAGTATTAACAGCTTCAACCCAAAAATGGTTAGGCAATCCCTTGCCCTTTAGCATGCATCTTGCCATCTCCACAATGGTGCGATTCCTGCGTTCCACAATACCGTTCTGCTGAGGTGTGTGAGGCGTCGTCAATTGACGCTTGATCCCTTTGCTCTTGCAAAAGCCTTCAAACTCCTTTGAGTTGAACTCACCACCACCATCTGTTCTAAATTTCTTCACACTTTTCCCTGTTTCATTCTCAACAAGTATTAGCCATTCTTTAAACTTACCAAAAGCTTGAGTCTTATCACGAAGGAAGTACACCCACATCTTCCTACTGTAGTCATCGACAATCAACATAAAATAAGAAGATCCCCCCAAGGCTTGTGTAGGCATCTTACCACACAAGTCAGCATGCACCAACTCTAGAGGAGCCTGTGCTCTATTCTTGCTTTCTTGTGGAAATGCCTTTCTCTATTGTTTGCCCATCATACAAGCTTCACATGGTTCCTTCAATTCAGTTATTGTAGGTAGGTGAGCAACCATACCTTGCTTTTGCATCTCCTTCAATACTACAAATCCGATGTGTCCAAACCTTTCATGCCAAAGCTTACTTGTGCCCACTCCAGCGGTGGCTGTAAGAGCACTTAGCTCATACAGGTTGTTCCTTCTTTCTCCTTTGCCAACAATTGTGCCAGCACTATCAATAATTTCTGCACCTGTCTTCTTGAACCTCACTTCATGACCAAGATCACTTATGGCAGCAACTGATAATAGATTTCTCTTGATTTCGGGAACATACAACACATTTGAAAGCTTTTTGACTTCACCATTTGCAGCAACAAAAGAAATAGTACCTGTGCCCGCAGCAGGGCATTTAGTATCATTTCCAACCGTCACAGTGATGGATTCTTGTAGAGGCTGCATAGAATTGTATAGACATTTCTTGTTGGTCATGTGACGGGAGGCCCCACTATCCAACACCCATGAGTCAGTGGTAGATTCTTCTTGCGCTGAGGAGCATACTTCCTCAATGGTCGCCATGAATAATTCCAGCTCTGCTTCAGCCGTATTGGCTATCTGTTTCCCTTTACTTTTAAGGGTACCATTCTTTTCATCTGCCTTCTTGACACGACAATCTGCAATTGCATGTCCTTTCTTCTTGCAGTAGAAGCACTCTCCTTGAAACTTTTTCTTTTCGCCCTTCTTCTTTTTTTCACCATCATTTTTGGTGAAGGAACCACCTTTGCCTTTTGGATTGGCAGAGAATGCAGCATCTCCATTGTTGCTTCCTTCTCGGGCTTTCAGCCTCAACTCCTCCTCCATTAATAATGCACAAAACTCCTCAAAAGTCAAAGCTTGAGGTCTCACCTGAGTATTAAGGGCAGTTACTAGTCCATCAAACTTTTGTGGACAAATCTGAAGACACCTTCGAGCTAGCTCTTCGCTAGTCTTTTGTATCCCAGCGCCAGCCATCTGGTCACGTAGATTCTTAATCCGAGTGATGAATGCTTCAACTGTCTCTCCTTCAGGAAACTTCTCCGCTGCTAGTTGATTCTCCAAGTTTTGAATCCTCATTTGGTTTCATGTTTCATACTGACTCCTTAGTACATTCCAAGCCTTTGACGCTTTGGTTGTATGCTGAATCAAAGTCAGAACACTGTCAGAACAGGTTGTAATTAAGGCACACAATGCATATGCATTCCTCCATTTCCAAGCTCGTAGAAGATCTGCATTCGGAGGAATCATCACACTAGGATTTGATGGGTCAGGGGTAGGCTGTGGTTCTATGTTAGTCCCCAGCACAGTCTCCAGAAGCTCATAAGAATCAAGGATAGTTGTAATTTTGAACTTCCGCAAGGTGTAGTTTGTACCATCTAACTTGCCTTCGCTGAAGGTTGGTGGATGAATCCTCAGTGTTTGAATAGTCGGTACAGCAACACCACCTCCTGCACCGCTTCCTGATGCGCCAGAACCACTTCCGAAAGTCGACATTGTTTCTCTTTGATGTTGAAGCCTTTGCCTCTTGCACACTCTCCGATCTCTAGAGCCCCCTAGGCTCTGATACCATGTAAAATATTACACGGCGCAGCGAACAGAATCTGAGAAAGAGATAGAGAGTACACAACAGATAAGAGTAGAATCAGTAAATTCTTTAACTCCAAACAACTGATACAAAGATGGCTCTATCCACCTGTGCGCTTCCACTGTGTGAAGCTTAGATGGCGATCTAGACAGAAGATAGGTGAAGAGCTTAAGGCTAGCTGGAACAACAACTCTAACTGGGTGAAAGATGAGTAAGAGATGGCTGCGAAGGGGTTTAGCTTTTATAGCCCGCGAAGGTCGTTAGGTTGGCCTGCCATATGAGCCTCCACTAGTCAGCCAGTGAATATTCCTTAGAATATTCCCTTTACATCGGGCACAATAGGGGCCCATTTTAACTCCCTTACACCGCAACTCGATGCAATGCGCCTCGAGTTGCTACCAGCTTAACCACTTCGTCTAACCCAAAGATTAGACCCACAATAGTCACCTTTTTGCCATTCGGTCACATAGACCTCATCTGATATACAAGTCAGGACTCAACCAATGTCCGGGATCACATTTGGCTTCTCCTCATAATGGGGGCCTTACAACTTTGAGCACCATGGATCATTGGTAGCACCTAATGAGGGTGGGGCATTGATCATATCTAACACGCAGGAGAAGAAGGCATACAAATGCCCATCCCTCTACCAGGGAGACCTTGTTGAGCAGGGATGTTATTTTTTATGAGATGGGTTCTTGCTATGTATCACCGGCTACAGTGCCATCGGATATGCCTTCCACTCATGTATCTACAATTGATATGCAACAGAGCACTGCTATGACAGAATCTAGTAGTCAGACAGTATCCCCATGGATAGGGAGATTGAGGAGCTCACCGTCCACTGACACCAGTATGTCAGTGAGGGGGAGATATGATGTCGTGGACAAAGGAAAAGAGAAAGTTACTGAGGATGTATCTGGGATGATGACACTTGGTAGAATGACTTCTAGATATGAGTCTGTTGACACTTTAGACAGTGAACTTGGTATTTCGACTATCTATACGCCTGGCACAAGGCAGAGCAGGTACATTCCACCTCATGAGAGAGGGGAATTGAGCAGTGCACCACAGCCTAGATGCTCACAGAGGGTCAGATACCCTGTTGACAGGTTGACATATAGTGGCTACACTGCAAAACATTATGCTTACATGACAAAAGTGATGGAGATCAAAGAACCAGGTACATATGCTGAAGCAGTGGAAGATGAGAACTGGTGTGCAGCCATGGATGAAGAAATGAATGCCTTGGCTGAAAATAAGACATGGGATCTTGTGCCACTGCTTGAAGGAAAAAAGACCATTGGCTGCAAATGGGTCTACAAAATCAAATGCAAGTCGGATGGCAGTGTGGAAAGGTACAAAGCCAGGCTGGTTGCTAAGGGGTATGCCCAACAGTATGGACGTGATTATGAGGAAACATTCAGCCATGTTGCCAAGATGGCAACCATATGCACTGTGATTGCCTTGGTTGCTGCTAGAGGCTAGAAATTACAACAGATGGATGTGAAGAATGCCTTCCTTAATGGTGACTTAGCAGAGGATGTCTATATGGTTCAGCCAAAAGGGTATGTTCACCTTGATTTTCAGCATTATGTATGCAAGTTGAAAAAGGCACTGTATGGGCTGAAGCAGGCTCTGAGAGCTTGGCATGCTAGGATTAGTAACTACTTGCAAAGGTTGGGATTTACTGTTGGTAGGGCTAATCACAACCTATTTACAAAGAAGACTGACAGTGGCTTGGTAGTGCTGGTCATATATGTTGATGACTTGATAATCACTAATAATGATGACTTGGGCATACAGCATGTAATGAAGATGCTGAAATCTGAATTTGACATGAAAGATCTAGGTGAATTGAAGTACTTTTTGGGTATTGAGTTAATCAAGGCTGAAAATGGTTTATGGCTAATGCAAAAACATTATGCCATGGAAATGCTGAAAAAGTATGGCATAGTTGAATGCAAACCATTGGATACACCCCTTGATCAGAATGTCAAGTTGGACATTAGCACTGAAGCTGAAATTCAGGATGTGACTATGTACAGGCAGATGGTTGGAAGTTTGATCTACTTGACCATCACTAGGCCAGATTTGAGTTATGTAGTTGGGCTCATAAGTCAGTTTATGCAGAAGCCTAGGAAGCCACATTTGGATGTTGTTAGGTGGATTATGAGATATGTTAAGTCCACTATAGATTATGGGTTGTTCTATATGAGAGATAAGCCCTTGAAAGTGGTTGGATACACAGATGCGGATTGGGCAGGATGCTCATATGATCACAGATCTACGAGTGGTTATGCTTTTGGCTTTGGAAGTGGCATGATCAGCTGGAGCAGCAAGAAGCAACCAATGGTTGCATTGTCTAGTACTGAGGCAGAGTACAGGGGTGCTGCATTGGCAACATGTGAGATTTCATGGCTGCTCAAGCTTATGGGCTGATTTGGATATTCAGGTGATGCTCGAGTGACCTTATTATGTGACAATCTCAGTAAGTGTGCTCCTGGCAACAAATCCAGTATACCATGCCATGACAAAACACATAGAGGTACACTACCATTTTATCAGAGAGATGGTTCTTGCAGGGAGAGTAGATCTTATGTATGTGAAGACTGATGAACAGGTTGTAGATATCTTTACCAAGTCTTTGGGTAAAGATAAGTTTAGTAGTTTTAGACAGCTACTTGGAGTTCATTAGATGATTTGAGCTTGAGGGGGAGTGTTAGAATATCAAGCTCGTATTATTCTCCTATTAGTTTGTATGACCGACATTAGCCTTGTCCAGCTGTATCAGCAAGTGTGGGACATTAAATAAGTCGGTGGTCTTAGACCCAGTGTGAATGGTCCTACGGACCTTAATACTATTGTATACACATGCTATGTGTGTGGTTATGAGATAATGAATGGAAAAAGAAGAGGCCATGCTTGCTCCTCACTCTTTTCCTGCCTCTCTCAATCTCAACATAAAAGAGGTTCTAGTGCAACATGTGTTTATGAATAGAGAGCTATATTTGGAACCTAGAAGTTCAAATCTTCCAATGCATAATCCAAATTGTAAGGATTTGATTCTTAAAGCCTTTTTTTTCTTGAACTTAGTTTAAGGTTTTCCATTATAACCTTTGTTCATTTGTCTTGTAGATGTCTATCTCTCTAATCTTGAGGAATAGCAACCGATCGAGTATATTATTGATGTGATTGATGTGATGCATGGCTTGATTGGTGAAGAGATGTATAAAGGTAGAAAGAAGATAGAGCTTTCAGAGAATGGAATATTCTTCTATGACCATTTTGATATTGTCCCCATGCACCATGGACAATGGGGATCAATATCCCCCCTTTCTTTGCCTAATTTTCAAGCTTTGAGTGGCCTTTACCAAGTCTAGCTACTAGTGAGGGCTATAGCTGTAAAATATTTTCCGAGATATAGAGAGCATTAAAACCTAGTATCTCAAGTAGGCTAAGAAAAGTTACTTTGTTCATGCTTATTAATATATTTGTTGACTTCTTTTCTAATGCTGAGATAAGAAAATCAAAGGCTATGATTTCAGTGAAGAGCCTATCATATGATCATGTTATACAATTTGTTGATGAGGGATGGGACACTAGGAGACAAGGAAAAATTATATGTAAGATAGATCAAGACTCTATATATATGACTCAAAATTTCATCCTTAGCTTTTATTATAGTAGATGCCATTATGTTGGTGGTAGTCTGGTCGCTTTAGACCAAAATCTTGAGAATTTTAGCAAAGATCCTATAGTGGATCTTGATGTTTGGTACAATGAGGACATTATTGCAATCCTAAAGGTTAGATCATCGTGAACGCTACATCAAGTGAGGATAAATTTAAAGAATGAAAATATTGAACTACCATACTCATTTGTGTTCCAACTTAATAACAAGCAAGTAAGTTTTTATATCATATTATATCTGCTTAGGTATATATCTGATTTCACTTCTTGATTAATAAACATTTGTAACATATATTTTTTACAGATATCAACGAGGAGAGAGAACAATATGCAATGTAAGGATATTGAAGAAAAGATCTCTTTACTATCAATATAAAATCCATGCACAAATTTTTGTCAGCCATCTCCATGACTTATACACAAGGGCTTACAATAATCAATGAGACAAAGCTACTTTTTTTGAGAACTTTTCTTAGGAGAACGACATCCTTTCTAGGAGTCCTTTTTCCTATCTTTGATGCTTTGTTTGCCTTGGGTGTTGAAGGCATAGCTTCACCTATTGTAGTTACATGCACCTCCTCTCCTTCAATGTCCAAGTCCCCTAGTATTCTCCATTCTTGTCAGTTGTATACAATTGACCATTATGTACTTCATAAGCTTTGCTCTTATATACCAAACATGCTCACTTGTATAACAGTCCCTTGTAAACAGTCATACATTTGTAAGAAAATATTTTTAGTTTATTGTTATTTTTTACAATGGACTATTTTGTAATAAACCTCTATCTTAAAGTTTAATATGTTTCACATTACCTTTATAAGTTTACCATCATTGAGATAAATAAACTGAACCACATTTTGTAAGTGGTTGCTCACTAAAGCCTCTACACACTTTGTATTTCTGGTTGTGATTGAGGAGGAGGGGTGTTGAGAATTTAGGCAATCACACCTAGTGTAGCCTCTTTGTATGGAGTAATTGGGCCAAGGAAAATGCAAGCAATCCAAGAGAAGGGACTAAATTCCATAAGCATAGTGGTGGAAAGTGCTACCTATCCAAAAGACTATAAAGCATTGTACTTGCCTATCATTTGAATGCAATGTCATTGTACTTTTTCTCCTTTTAGTCAGTATCATTGTTTACACACACAAGATTGTGTTTATGAGTCCAAGCTTCCATCTTGGAACCTAATTCACTTGTGTGACAGTCATTGTATCTAAGTTAGTGTTACCATGAGCCTTCTCTTTCTTTTCCATCTGCCATAGCCATGCTCTAGATCCATGCATTTTAACACAAATGAGCTTGGAGCGACTGACCTGTAAACCACGATGCAACCATGAAGATACCTAGCTTGAGCCTAAACTCAGTGCCTAAGTCCTTAAACATGAATGCTCTTTGAGAAGGCATAGAAATGTACACCGTCCTACCTGTCATATCATTAAAGGATGCCACAAGAAAGGGGATCATAGAGCCAAGAGTAGGAGTCACTATACTTAGCAATGCAGACTTGCAAGCTTGGGGTAACCCACCTGCGGTGGAGACTGCAAGGTTTAATGTCATGTTGGTCAATACAATGAAAGTTAGGCCATTTGGGGTACTGAAAGATTGGCCCTTGAAGATAGCAGGATTCTAGTTCTCAGTGAACTTCATAGTCATGAAAGGATTGGACTACGACATCTTGCTAGGCCAATATTAGATGCAAAACTCACAAGTGATAGAAGATTAGGGAAATGTTATCATATTCTTAGGAAATAGATCAAAGGCTATAAGAGTCAAGTTGGATACCTGAGAGACCATACTAGTTGACCTAGATGCCATCTTCGCTATCTTGAAAGGAGACTCGTAGGTTAGGAATTCCTACAGGCCACCATTGACCTACTGTTCTTAGATGATGAAGAGGATTATAAGTAGGCTGCAAGGACAACCAATGAGTTCCATAAGGCCACAACATCTTAGCTGCCAAAGGGTAAGACCTAGCCACCATCAGTACCAATTTGCATGATGGCTAGGAGGTCTAGTAGACAACCAACACATGTCCCTTTCCACATTCCATCTAACAAACTTGAGATCCAGGGGACCTTGAATACTTAACAAGAGAGCTAATAGGTAACCTAATTTCCAATCTCAAGCCCCTCAAGGATCTCATGGATGAGCTAATGTGGTGGTGGATCAAACTGCATGACTTGAACCTAATGTACAATTGGGCACTAATCATCGATGAGAAGAGGACTGAGAATAGAAACCTAGGAGATGATGAGGAGTCAAAAGGTAATGATTTGAATGACGAGTATGAAGACTGCTATTCTAGAAATGAGGAAAGCGAGGAAGAGACTGAGACAATATATGGCAAACATGAACGGTGGTTGAGTGATTAAACAGATACAAGTGGACACCAAGCCATAGAAATCCAATATCTTTAGGATCAAAAGAGGAGTCTTCATAGGAAATGTAATCGGGTTGGACCACCTAGGAGTGATAGACTATGAGCACATTGGATTAGCTCAACCAAGTACTGCACCACTTCTTAGAATAGAATCATCCGCCCTAGAGTTGCAACCACCACAGGAAACTCCTTATAGTGAAGGTTGTGACTTTAAATCCGAGTCAGAAGTGAGCTCTGAGAGTGACCCAAAAAAACCATAACCACCTAAGACCAAATCCACCAAAGGGAACCTACAAGCACACCCCGTCCGATGTCCAAATCGCATTCCGAAAAACCTTGAGCGTCCACCTTGGCATCGTGGACTGGCCGGCAGCTTCCCTGACTCGCACAGGCACATGGAAAAGTTACTAAAAATCTGCAACTGTCGCAGGGGCGTCTTTAGAGCACTTGACGCTTAAAATCGTCCTAGGTCGAGCCGTCGCCTTCGACGTTGAATATTTTTCCCTTGATATTCATAATTTTTAGCTATTTTTAAACACTTCTCGACATCAAATTTGCCCTCTCACTGCCCCATTGAACTTGTTAGTGACCAAGGCACAGACTTCATCAACAAAGTGATAGCTCATCTCCTATCCACCTTCCTAATCATCTTGAGATGACAAGCTCAACACATGCAGACATTGATGATGGACCGCCTAGTTAGCTGGTCCACACATCTACACTTAGCGCGTCAGTGGTTATTATGACTCTCACATGGCCACTGACTCATTACTTATTATATTCAGGTTGTTACACCTATTTACAGTTGGCATAGTTATAGCGCTAGTCGACTAGTGTAGTCGGTTATGCATTGTTTGACTTAGTAGGCCACTTTCCTTTATGTTGTATCTTATCTACACTTTGTGTACATTGTAAAGTATGTGGAAGAAGAAGAAGAAACCAGCAAGAAAACGTTTTGGCCTCCATCTCTCTTCTTGTCTCTTGGGTGAGCTTCTCCTTGTGCATTCTGTGTGTGTTCGGCTTAGCATCTTGAGCAAGTCCCCCCACCACGTAATTCTTGACATGGTATCAGAGCCGCGCCACTGAGAGAGGTTGATTTCGAAGGCTGAAGTGAAGGAGAAGAAGCAAGGTTCGAGCAAGCAAGCCATGGCTAAGAAGCTCTCCCATCCTTCCACTCTTTCTCTTGGATAGTGCCTGTGGAGGCACTGGAAGCAGGGCAGAGTAAAAACTTCAGACTGCAGTGAGTTTTGGTGTGCGCGAAGAGCGTTGTGTATTCTGCAAGAAAGCCCTTTAGGGCATATCCGCAGTTATTTTGGGCATTTGAGGCCGTTTCAGGCCCCGTTTTAAAGCCGCAAGGTTGCGGACAACAGTTTCAGGGTACACTGTGATTTTGGCTGTTTTGACCGAAAGTATGTGCGCAGGTTATAGATTGCGAATCTGTAATTCTTGAGGTATTTTCAGGAAGCAAAGATAAGGTTTGTCTGCAAACAAGTTGCAGATTGCATGTATTGTTGAGCAGACAGTGAAAAAGGCTGTCTGCTGTATTGCTGTGCACTACAGGTCGAGGGTTGCAGAAGATTTGCTTGCTGTTTGGTATTAGTTTTATGATAATGGCAGAGAACAGCGGAAGCCCCATCATTGAGAAGCTCGACAAGAACAACTACCCTTCATGGAAGTTCCATGTCACGAAATTCCTTATTGGAAAAGGCCTCTACGAGTTTGTTTCAGGTGAAGAAAAGGAGCCAGAGGTGAGTGATCCTCCAACTGCAGAAGAGACAAAGTCACGGAAGGAATGGAATGCAAAAGACAAGAAGGTCATGTATTGGCTATCTGCAGTAATTGACAATAATATGCTAGGACATATTAGAAATGCAGAGAATTCATATGCAGCTTGGACCATACTTGAAAGTATGTTTTCCGTAAATACAAAGGAACGAAAGATTCAACTCAAGCAAGAGTTGAATACATTGAAAAAAGGGAAGCTATAAATGAGTATACATTGAAGGTAAGGAGCATTGCAGATGCATTGGAAGCGATTGATGCAATGCCCGATGATGATGATTTGTTGTCATCTACCTTGGGTGGACTTAACAATGAAAAGGCTTGGAAGTCTTTTGTAACTTCCGTATATGTCAGAAAGCCATTTCCAGATTTCGATGAGTTGGTCTCCCTTATGATCACTGAAGAGATCAACATGCAGAGTGAGACATCTAAAAGAAGTGGTGAACAGGTCCAAGCTTTCTACTCCAGTTCAGGAAGGGGACGTGGCAGGTTCTCTTCAAGAAGCTGTGGTATAGGACGTGGTAGTGACAACCAGCAAAACAAACTAAATCAGCAATTTGGCGATATGCACATTTCAGGAGGTCGTGGTAACTTTAGAGGCAGGGGGAGCTTTAGAGGAAGAGGTGGATGGCAGAACAGAGGTTCTAACAACTCTAGTATTATGTGTCACTACTGTGGCAAAACAGGTCATATTGCAGCCCAATGTTATGCTAAGAAAGATGATATTTGCAGTGGTAAGTTGCAGCAAGGAAATTATGCATCGTCTTCAAGACAGAATGAAGACAAAAATGAACGTCTATTTGTTATGCAGCATATGTTGAATGCTGTTACAGGAAAGGGAACACATGATGATGTTTGGTATGTTGATTCAGGTGCATCCAATCATATGACCAGCCATGCAAAATGGTTTGGAGAGATGCAGGATTTGCAAAATGCAAGTTATGTGCAGACGGGTGATGATTCATGCCACCCAATTTCACACATTGGAAATGTTCCCTTGTCCTTGCATGATGGTAAGACAAAGAGTCTTTCAGATGTATTACATGTGCCATCTATTACAAATAACTTGGTGTTAGTGGGTCAAATGGTAGAGTAAGGGCTGCAAGTCAGACTTAATGCAAAGGGCTGCTTTGTAGAAGACTTCAATGACAAGTGCAGGTTGGTAGCAAAGGGAAGTAGAGTTGGACGTATGTTTACTATGGATGCTGGAATTCCTACTATGAATGCTGCTATGTATGCTAAAGGAAAAGGTGACATTGTTGCAGATATTGAAATTTGGCACAAACGCATTGGACATGCAAATGTACAAAGGCTGAAATTAATGCAGTCCAAAGGGTTGGTTATGTTAGATATGTGTTAGATATGATCAATGCCCCACCCTCATTAGGTACTACCAATGATCCATGGTGCTCAAAGTTGTAAGGCCCCCATTATGAGGAGAAGCCAAATGTGAGCCCGGACATTGGTTGAGTCCTGACTTGTATATCAGATGAGGTCTATGTGACCGGATGGAAAAAAGGTGACTGTTGTGGGTCTAATCTTTGGGTTAGACGGAGTGGTTAAGCTGGTAGCAACTCGAGGCACATTGCATTGAGTTGCGTGGTAAGGGAGTTAAAAGGGGCCCCTATTGTGGGGTCCGGGGGCCGCGGAAGCGGCCCCTGGCTGGGGGGTCCCAGGGGGGCCAGCGGCCCCCCTGGCGGGGGTCCGGGGGCAGCGCCCCCGGCCCGATGGTAAAGGGAATATTCCCTGGAATATTCCCTGGCCGACTAGTGGAGGCTCATATGGTAGGTCGGTCAGCAGGCCGACCTAACGACCTTCGCGGGCTATAAAAGCTAAACCCCTTCGCAGCCATCTCACACTCATCTTTCACCCAGTCAGAGTTGTTGTTCCAGCTAGCCTTAAGCTCTTCACCTATCTTCTGTCTAGATCGCCATCTAAGCTTCATTCATTGGAAGCGCACGGGTGGACAGAGCCATCTTTGTATCAGTTGTTTGGAGTTAAAGAATTTTATTGATTCTCCTCTTATCTGTTGTGTACTCTCTATCTCTTTCTCAGATTCTGTTCGCTGCGCCGTGTAATATTTTATTTTACAATATGATCAATGCCCCACCCTCATTAGGTGCTACCAATGATCCATGGTGCTCAAAGTTGTAAGGCCCCCATTATGAGGAGAAGACAAATGTGAGCCCGGACATTGGTTGAGTCCTGACTTGTATATCAGATGAGGTCTATGTGACCGGATGGCAAAAAGGTGACTGTTGTGGGTCTAATCTTTGGGTTAGACGGAGTGGTTAAGCTGGTAGCAACTCGAGGCACATTGCATTGAGTTGCGTGGTAAGGGAGTTAAAAGGGGCCCCTATGGTAGGTCGGTCAGCAGGCCGACCTAACGACCTTCGCGAGCTATAAAAGCTAAACCCCTTCGCAGCCATCACTCACTTATCTTTCACTCAGTCAGAGTTGTTGTTCCAGCTAGCCTTAAACTCTTCACCTATCTTCTGTCTAGATCGCCATCTAAGCTTCACACAGTGGAAGCGCACGGGTGGACAGAGCCATCTTTGTATCAGTTGTTTGGAGTTAAAGAATTTACTGATTCTCCTCTTATCTGTTGTGTACTCTCTATCTCTTTCTCAGATTCTGTTCGCTGTGCCGTGTAATATTTTTACATGGTATCAGAGCCCAGGGGGCTCTAGAGATCGGAGAGCGTGCAAGAGGCAAAGGCTTCAACAGCAAAGAGAAACAATGTCGACTCCGGGAAGCAGTTCTGGCGCATCAGGAAGCGGTGCAGGAGGTGGTGCTGTACCGGCTATTCAAACAGTGAGGATTCGTCCACCAACCTTCAGCAAAGGCAAGTTAGATGGTACAAACTACACCTTGTGGAAGTTCAAAATTACAACTATCCTTGATTCTTATGAGCTTCTGGAGACTATGCTGGGGACTGGCGCAGAACCACAGCCTACCCCCGACCCATCAAATCCTAGTGTGATGATTCCTCCGAATGCAGATCTTCTACGAGCTTGGAAACGAAGGAATGTAGATGCATTGTGTGCAATAGTTACAAGCTGTTCTGACAGTGTTTTGACTCTGATCCAGCATACAACCAAAGCATCAGAGGCTTGGAATGTACTAAGGAGTCAGTATGAAACACGAAACCAAACAAGGATTCAAAACTTGGAGAATCAACTAGCAGCGGAGAAGTTTGCTGAAGGAGAGACGGTTGAAGCATTCATCACTCGGATTAAGAATCTGCATGACCAGATGGCTGGCGCTGGGATACAAAAGACTAGCGAAGAGCTAGCTCGGAGGTGTCTTCGGATTTGTCCACAAAAGTTTGATGGACTAGTAACTGCCCTTAATACTCAGGTGAGACCTCAAGCTTTGACTTTTGAGGAGTTTTGTGCATGATTAATGGAGGAGGAGTTGAGGCTAAAAGCCCGAGAAGGAAGCAACAATGGAGATGCTGCATTCTCTGCCAATGCAAAAGGCAAAGGTGTTTCCTCCACCAAAAATGATGGTGACAAAAAGAAGAAGGGCGGCAAGAAGAAGTTTCAAGGAGAGTGCTTCTACTGTAAGAAGAAAGGACATGCAATTGCAGATTGTCGTGTCAAGAAGGCAAATGAAAAGAATGGTACCCTTAAAAGTAAAGGGAAAGAGACAGCCAATACGGCTGAAGCAGAGTTGGAATTATTCATGGCGACCATTGAGGAAGTGTGCTCCTCGGCGCAAGAAGAATCTACCACTGACTCTTGGGTGTTGGATAGTGGGGCCTCCCGTCACATGACCAACAAGAAAGGTCTATACAGTTCTATGCAGCCTCTACAAGAATCCATCACTGTGACGGTTGGAAATGATGCTAAATGCCCTGCTGCGGGCATAGGTACTATTTCTTTTGTTGCTGCAAATGGTGAAGTAAAAAAGCTTTCAAATGTGTTGTATGTTCCCGAAATCAGGAGAAATCTCTTATCAGTTGCTGCCATAACTGATCTTGGTCATGAAGTGAGGTTCAAGAAGACAGGTGTAGAAATGATTGATAGTGCTGGCACAATTGTTGGCAAAGGAGAAAGAAGGAACAACTTGTATGAGCTAAGTGCTCTTATAGCCACCGCTGGAGTGGGCACAAGTAAGCTTTGGCATGAAAGGTTTGGACACATCGGATTTGCAGTATTGAAGGAGATGCAAAAGCAAGGTATGGTTGCTCACCTACCTACAATAACTAAATTGAAGGAACCATGTGAAGCTTGTATGATGGGCAAGCAACAAAGAAAGGCATTTCCACAAGAAAGCAAGAATAGATCACAGGCTTCTCTAGAGTTGGTGCATGCTGACTTGTGTGGTAAGATGCCTACACAGGCCTTGGGGGGATCTTCTTATTTTATGTTGATTGTCGACAACTACAGTAGGAAGATGTGGGTGTACTTCCTTCGTGATAAGGCTCAAGCTTTTGGTAAGTTTAAAGAATGGCTAATACTTGTTGAGAATGAAACAGGGAAAAGTGTGAAGAAATTTAGAACAGATGGTGGTGGTGAGTTCAACTCAAAGGAGTTTGAAGGCTTTTGCAAGAGCAAAGGGATCAAGCGTCAATTGACGACGCCTCACACACCTCAGCAGAACGGTGTTGTGGAACGCAGGAATCGAACCATTGTGGAGATGGCAAGATGCATGCTAAAGGGCAAGGGATTGCCTAACCATTTTTGGGCTGAAGCTGTTAATACTGCAGTCTACATTCTAAATCGGAGCTATACAAAGGCTCTCAAGGGAAAAACACCTCATGAGGCTTACACTGGTAAGAAACCATCTGTTTCACATTTCAAAATTTTTGGATGTGAATGTTATGCACATGTTCCAGATGAGAAGAGAAACAAGTTACAACCAAAAAGCAGAAAATGTATATTCTTGGGTTATAGTGATGAGCAGAAGGCTTACAAGTTATATGACCAAGAGGCAAAGAAGATCATCGCGAGTCGTGATGTGGTGTTCAAGGAGGAGCCGCATACAGTGGAGGAGGAGAAGGCAAGTTCTTCCACTTTATCATCAAGCGAAGAAGTAGTCCATTATGAACCTATCTCGAGAGCTATCCCTATCCTTAAGGAGGAGGAAGCATCATCTTCAGATGATGAGGAAAAAGTTCACCAACCTGACATCACCCTACCGGAAAAGCCATTGCTGTGCTGGGTGAAGCAGCTCTATGACCACAATAATCCTATGCCTGCATCTGTTGAGGAGAAGGCAGACGGACCAAGGAGGTCTCAAAGAATAGAGGAGCAAAAGAGGGCTTCTGTTCACATAGTCAATATGGCCTTGATGGTTGAGATTATGAGAGAAGTAAAGGAGCCAACTGACTTAGAAGAAGCACTTGTAGATCCATCATGGAAGGATGCTATGCAGGCAGAGTATGACAGCATAATGAAGAATGACACTTGGGAGCTAGTAGATCGACCAGCAAAGCGGAAGGTTATTGGCACCAAGTGGATCTGGAAGGTAAAGTACAAGGCTGATGGTACCTTAGAAAAGTACAAAGCTAGACTGGTTGCCCAAGGATTTTCACAAGTTGAAGGGTTTGATTTTCAAGAGTCATTTTCCCCAACTGCCAGAATGACCACTATTCGCACAGTACTTGCAGTGGCTGCCCACAAGAAGTGGCCAGTGTACCAAATGGATGTTAAGTCAACGTTCTTAAATGGTGACCTCAAGGAGGAGGTGTACGTGGCTCAGCCACCAGGGTTTGAGGCCCCCCATTCTGAGAACAAAGTGTGTAAAATGAAGAAGGCATTGTATGGGCTGAAACAAGCCCCCAGAGCATGGTACCAGCAGATAGATAGGTTCTTTTTAAACCTAAACTTCAAAAGATGTGCCTCAGATTCTAACTTGTATGTTTACAGGGATGGTAAAAAGTCTGTAGTGATTGTCCTATATGTGGACGATCTTCTTATTACAGGTGACTATGAAGATATGATCAACCAAACTCGAAAGGCTTTGAGTTCTGAGTTTGAAATGACAGACTTGGGCTTGCTGCACTATTGTTTGGGGATTGAAGTCTGGTAAGAGCCAGGAAAGATCTTCATCTCTCAGAAGAAGTATGCATGGGAGATCTTGAAGGCATTTGGCATGACCGAGTGCAAGGAGATAGCTACACCTATGGAGGTGAATGCAAAGTTATCCGTCGAGGATACATCAGCATTAGCAGACATTGGGAGGTATAGGAGGTTGGTCGGCAGTCTGATCTACTTGTGTAACACTAGACCAGATATCAGTTTTGCTGTTGGTGTTTTGAGCAGGTTCTCAAACAAACCTCATGAGAGTCATTGGAAGGCTGGGATGCGGGTGCTCAGATACTTGAAGAAAACTCTTGACTATGGTATCACATACAGTTTCGGAACTTCTCTTGTGGGGAACTGTGACTCAGATTGGGCAGGAGACATTGATTCTAGGAAGTCAGTTTCTGGTTATTGTTTCTCTTTGGGTTCAGGAATTTTCTCTTGGATTAGTAAGAAGCAACCAACAGTGGCATTGTATTCTACCGAAGCAGAGTACAAGGCAGCTTGTTTTGCTGCATGTGAGGCCGTATGGTTGAGAAGGATTCTATGGCATATGGGAGTGCAGGATGAAGAACCAACTGTGCTGAGATGTGACAATCAGAGTTGCATCGCCATTGCCAAAAATCCAGTGTTTCATGCACGCACCAAACATATAGAGATCCAGTATCACTATGTGCGTGATTTGATGGAGGATGGGATAGTGGAATTGGTCTACTGTCCAACAGAGGAGAATGGAGCAGATATCTTCACCAAAGCACTTACGAAGGATCTGCTTCAAGTTCATCTTCAGAGACTCGGCCTTGGGCCGAGGAGATAGTTCACCTATGGGTGGACATTGAGGGGGGGTGTTAGATATGATCAATGCCCCACCCTCATTAGGTGCTACCAATGATCCATGGTGCTCAAAGTTGGAAGGCCCCCATTATGAGGAGAAGCCAAATGTGAGCCCGGACATTGGTTGAGTCCTGACTTGTATATCAGATGAGGTCTATGTGACCGGATGGCAAAAAGGTGACTGTTGTGGGTCTAATCTTTGGGTTAGACGGAGTGGTTAAGCTGGTAGCAACTTGAGGCACATTGCATTGAGTTGCATGGTAAGGGAGTTAAAAGGGGCCCCTATTGTGGGGTCCGGGGGCAGTGCCCCCGGCCCGATGGTAAAGGGAATATTCCTTGGAATATTCTTTGGCCGACTAGTGGAGGCTCATATGGTAGGTCGGTCAGCAGGCCGACCTAACGACCTTCGCGGGCTATAAAAGCTAAACCCCTTCGCAGCCATCACTCACTTATCTTTCACTCAGTCAGAGTTGTTGTTCCAGCTAGCCTTAAACTCTTCACCTATCTTCTGTCTAGATCGCCATCTAAGCTTCACACAGTGGAAGCGCACGGGTGGACAGAGCCATCTTTGTATTAGTTGTTTGGAGTTAAAGAATTTACTGATTCTCCTCTTATCTGTTGTGTACTCTCTATCTCTTTCTCAGATTCTGTTCACTGCGCCGTGTAATATTTTTACAGGTTATAGGTTTGCCTACATTTAGAGTTGTAGAATTTCATAAGGTATGCGAAGCATGTTAGTTTGGTAAGCAAGCAAGACAACCCATTTCACATGACAGAGATGTAAGCATAAATATCCTTGATATTGTGCATACAGACATTTGGGGACCTACACAAAATGTATCTCTTGGAGGCAGTTCATACTTTGTCACATTCATTGATGATTGTTCTAGAAAGCTGTGGGTATATTTTATGAAGGAAAAGAGTGAAGCATTTGAGCACTTTAGAACTTTCAAGGCTGCAGTTGAAAGAGAAACATGCTTGAAAGTAAAGTGTTTGAGGTCAGATGGAGGGGGAGAGTACCTCTCGAATGAGTTCAGTGATTTTCTGAGGTCTCATGGGATAAAGAGACAGTTCACATGCAGATATACCACACAATAAAATGGGGTTGCAGAAAGGAAAAACATGCATATTGCAGAAGTTGCATGCGCCTTGATGGCTGAAAAGAATATGCCTAAGCATTTTTTGTCTGAGGCTGTAAATACTGCTGTTTATATTATGAACAAAACTCCCACAGCTGCAGTTCATGGGATGACTCTTGAAGAATGCTTTATTGGCAAGAATCCTGATGTATCGCACTTGAAGGTATTTGGCTGCGTTGCATATGTTCATGTGCCAGATGAGCTATGGAAGAAGCTCAATCCAAAGGCACAAAAATGTGTCCTTATTGGATACTCTTTAGAGCAAAAAGGGTATCGTTGTTATAACCCTATCACATGTAAGTTCAGAGTGAGCAGGGATGTCATCTTTGATGAAATGAGCAGTTGGTATGCATCTAGTGGTGATGCATTGGATGATGATGATGATCATGACACTCATGTGCAGGCTGAAAAGCAAGAATCACGGACTCTTAGTAGACCAGAGACATCATCTGGTAGTCCTTGGTTTGGGAGACTAAGGAGTAGCTCTACATCTTCAAATGCATCTAGTAGCACTACAGGTAAAGACAAAGGAAATAATAAAGTGTCAGATGGCATTGATGCAGTTCTTGATGGAGACTCAGTGGCTCAGAGAGCTTGGCATTCCTTCTATCAGGACACCAGGAGTACAGAGAGCTCATAGTAATGTAAAGGCTCCATTGAGTGATCTGGTGGTACGCAGATCTAGCAGGGTCAGATACCCTATTAAAACATTTGGTTTTGAAGGTTATGCAGCTCACCATTATACTTATATGGTGAGACTAGTTGAGGATGTTGAGTCCACATATTTTGAGGAGGCTGTTGGATATGCTCATTGGGATGTAGCAATGGATGAGGAGATGGCTGCATTAGAGGCCAATAAGACTTGGGATCTAGTGGTACAAAGCTAGCCTGGTTGTTGCAAAAGGCTATGCCTAGACATATGGTATAGATTATGATGAAACCTTCAGTCCAGTTGCTAGGATGGCAACTTTCAGATGTGTGATTGCTTTGGCAGTAGCCAAAGGTTAGAGGTTGCAGCAAATGGATGTGAAGAATGCCTGCTTACAGGGTGATTTGTAGGAAGAAGTGTATATGGATCAGCGAGCAGGTTATCAAGATTTAGAGCATCCCACGTATGTGTGTAAGTTGAAGAAGGTGCTCCATGGGCTCAAGCAAGCACCTAGAGCATGGTCTAACAAGATCAGAGAGTGTCTTATCAATATTGGCTTTTATGTTTCTGATGCTGATCACTCACTTTATGTGAGAAAGGGAGATGTAGGTTTGGTCATCATAGTCATCTATGTGGATGACTTGATTATTACAGGTGATAGTGATAGTGGAATTGCTGAAGTCAAGGACTTTTTGAAGAAGAAGTTTGAGATGAAGGATTTAGGTGAGCTAAGGTACTTCCTTGGCATTGAGATGATCAGATGTGATGATGGTATATGGCTGTCCCAAAGACAATATGGCTTGGATATGTTGTCCAAGTATGGTATGACAGCATGCAAACCACTTTCAGTCCCGTTGGAGCAGAATGTAAAGTTGAGTGCTGATGTTGGGGATAAGATAGAAGACCCTACTATGTTCAGGAGGATAGTGGGGAGCTTGATCTACATGACCATTACAAGGCCAGACTTGAGCTATGTTGTTGGTCTTCTGAGTCGGTTTATGCAAGTACCTAGAAAGCCACATTTGGATGCAATCAGACGGATATTGAGATATGTGAAGTCCACATTATATTATGGACTTTTCTAGGAGGCAAGTACAAATGTACAGGTGTTTGGATACACAGATGCAGATTGGGCTGGTAATATGTCTGATAGAAGATCTACCAGTGGATACATGTTCTCTCTTGGTAGTTCAGTAGTTGCTTGGAGCAGCAAAAAAGCAATCTATAGTTGCTTTGTCGAGTACAGAGGCTGAGTATAGAGGTGCTGCTGTTGCAGCATGTGAGGTAGTATGGCTACAAAAGTTAATGGCTGATTTGGATGTGCAGGTGGAAGGTCCAGTTGTCATTTATTGTAACAACATGAGTAGTATACAGTTGGCTAGGAACCCTGTGTTCCATGCCAGGACAAAACATATTGAGGTACACTATCACTTTGTGAGAGAGAAGGTACTAGCAGGTGAGATTGACTTGGTGTATGTCAGCACATAGGATCAGATAGCTTACATCTTCACGAAGGCATTGGGTACAAAGAAGCTTCAAAAGTTTCGAAGCTTACTTGGAGTTGCAGAGATGCAGTTGAGCTTGAGGGGGAGTGTTGAGATGACAAGCTCAACACATGCGGACATTGATGATGGACCGCCTGTTTAGATTGGTCCACATATATACACTTAGCATGTCGGTGGTCATTATGACTCTCACATGGCCACTGACTCATTACTTATTATATTCAAGTTGTTACACCTATTTACAGCTAGCATAGTTATAGCACCAATCGACTAGTGTAGTCGGTTATGCATTGTTTGACTTAATAGGCCACTTTCCTTTATGTTGTATCTTATCTACACTTTGTGTACATTGTAAAGTGTGTGGAAGAAAAAGAAGAAACCAGCAAGAAAACGTTTTGGCCTCCATCTCTCTTCTTGTCTCTTGAGTGAGCTTCTCCTTGTGCATTCTGTGTGTGTTCGGCGTAGCATCTTGAGCAAGTCCCCCCACCACGCAATTCTTGACAAATCATCCATAGGAAATATTCCCCTTATTACCCTTAGGCAAATGGCCAAGCTGAATCCATAAATAAAATATTGGTGAACGTCCTAACCAAGATAGTCTCTACTTCGCGTAGTGACTAGGATAATAGGTTGATGGCGGCCTTGTGAGCCTACCACACAGCTTAGAAAATGGTTGTGGGTCAGACTCCCTTTAGGTTGACCTATGGAATTGAGGCAATTCTACCCTTACAGTTCTTTGTTCCTAGCCTAAGGATATCCCTTCAAGAGAGATGGGATGGGAAGGAGGCATGGACGGAATTCCTAGTTGAGCTTGAACGCTTATCGGAAACTTGACTTCTAGCCACCAATGTGCTAATATGCAAGAAGGCAAGACAAAAAAGTTGGTTTGACAAGCATGTCAAACAGCGAGACTTTAAACAAGGTGACCTAGTACTGCTATACTCAGTCAAGGGACATAAATAGAAAATGAAGTTTAGGGGGGTTGGGACCTTTCAGAGTTTGGGCCATCACCCGAATTGGCAACGTGGAACTCAAAACCCTGGAGGGTGAGGTCATAGGCTTCTTCAATGGAAGCCGCATAAAGAAGTACTACCCTCCCATGCACCCATTGCATGAGCCTCCAATGCTAGAGTCCCCTATCAATGTACGAGTAGTCACCATAACTGACATGGAGACGATGAGGATGAGGAAGTTGTAGAACCAACCTACCTAAGCATAATGGCCACTTCCAAGCATACATGCACAATCAATGCATTGATCGATGAGGGAGCTGATTTCAATGTATTAACTCATGATCATTGGACTCAAATTGGCAAACCGCAATTACAACCCACTAATGCTAAACTCATCCCATATGGGGACCGATCATACGCACTCTTGGGAAAGTGCAAGGCTGCAATTTCTATCGAGTTTGAAAGCATGTCAATGATCTTCTATGTGTTTCCCAACACTAAAGATACATGCACAGAGTCACTATTAGGACAAACCTTTAAAAAGCAAGCTCATTGTAATGTCAACTACGAGTCACAAAGTATCCACCTAGCCATGGGCAATGTCTACAAAGATACAGCTTTCAATAAGGGCTGCATGGCTCCTTCCAAGTCTGCAAAGCCACTGGTAGAGAAACCTGCCACCAAGTCCAAGTGTTAAATATACGGGATCTAGAGCATGGCAGGTGCAAAAGCTATGGAGGTTGAAAGAAGAAGAATAAACTCGTGAAGACATTGACCCTGACAAGAGAAATTGTCACACAAGTGAATTAGGTTCCAAGATTGAGACTTAGACTCATAAACACAATCTTGTGTGTGGACAGTGACATAGACACTTATTGGAAAGAAAAGAGTACTATCATTGCATTAGAAAAGAGTGCAAGTACAATGCTTTATAAGAATTTAATGATAGCACTTCTCCTACTGTGCATATGGGATTCTGGTCCTGAGCCCTCACTGCTCCTTACAAAGAGACTAAAGTAGGTGTGATTACAAACATCTCAACACCCCTCCTCAATCACAACCATAGAAGTACAAAGTGTGTAGAGGCTTTAGTGAGAGCAACACCTGGCAAAGTGTGGGCACACCATAAACATGGCCAAACACTAGAGGTTGTCGCAGAAAAGGCTAAGTGTTGGTACCACAAACATGATGGTCATCCAGAGGCTGTAACTAGGGTCTCACAAAGTATACAGAGATTGTAGTACAAGGCTACATGAGGAGTTTATAAGTTTATGTCTGAAGCATTAGGCCTAGGCAATACAAGGCTAAAAGAGTCTATCCAAATAGAAGGACTAATAAGGTTTGTCCTTCTCCTAGTGGTCTTCTTCTTCTTCTTCTTCCTTTGCTCCATGGTCTTCTTCTTCTTTGACTACAACTAGATAGGCCTTTTGGGACTTCTTTCTAGCATGTCAGAACTTCTCAATGTGTCTGGTCCTTTTGCAGAAGTCATAGAAAAGTTGATCCTTCTTGCCTTTGTAACTGTTGCCAACATATAATGCTTGTTCATCTCTAGAGGTGCTTGGTTCTTCCTTAGTTTTTAGCTTCTTTTCCTCCTCTAACAGTGATGCCTGGATATCAACAAGTTTAGGGTTTGGCATATTGATTAGAGTTGTTGATACATTATTATATTCAGGAGGCAAAATTTTAAGTAGAACACCGATGCAAACATCTTCTTCCATTTTAATGTTGATTCCTGCAAGTTGGGTTAGAAGTCCTTCCATGTAATTTAGATGTGTGGCAAGTGATTTGCTGGACTTCATTTAGAGCTTGAAAAACTCAATCAAGAGACCATACTTTGATGACTTAGACCGTGCACCAAACAAAGTGTCAAGTCTCTTCCATGTATCCTGTAAAGTATCGCAGTTATCCATATGGTGGATATAGCTGTTGTCTAGCTCCAGTTTGATAATGGTATGAGCCTTGTCATCATTATTTTTCCAAGTGACTCCAAGGTCTGCATCACGTATCTTCTTTTATTTTCCAATGGTAATGGCCCAAAGACCCTTCATGAGGATGAGTTTGATGCGGGTTCGCCAAGTGTGAAATCTGACTCCTTTGAAGTGAGCAGTTGGAGAGTCTTTGCCCATGTTAGATGGCTGGAGCAGTAGCAGATCAACTTTAGAGTTCTTAGATTTTATAAGTGGAAGAGAAAATTATAGTGTGTCAAGAGACACAAGTAATGACAGTGTGAAAACACACTATGTAAAGGCTATGTCTGAGTTGATGTCGAACTCGAATCTTCTTAGTTTGAGGTCGTCAATCTTTTGTCAATCTTTCCAGGTTCTTTCCCTCCTTGATTTGATGCTAGGATAGTAGATCAGAGTGGCAATGGGTTGCTCCACGTGGTAGAAGAGAGAAAATGATGAGATTTTTGAGTTTTAGTGAAGTTTGGCTATGGCTTCCTGGGTTAGGGTTTTGACCCAACCTTGGTTTTTTGCTGATTGTAGGAGCTGCAGTGGATCATTTTGAAATTTTTTAAAAAATGAAACTCTCTTTATGCTCTATCAAAGCCCCATAATGATGATCAAGATTGATGGCGGATTCAGGCGCGCATAGTGGACGATGGCAGCAGGTGCAATCTTGGATAGATTTCAACTTTTTTTTGTAATCCCAGGGTATAGAGTACTGATTTCAATGATTTATGGGCCAGGAGGGAGCGCCATAAGTGGGGGAAGAAATCTCTAGAAGAGAGTTCATGAAGATATGCTCTGTTTTAGAGATCCAACTCCTTCAAGTTGGGTACGTGCTGCTGTCCACAGACACGAGTATGATAGCAACTCTGAAACAAGGCTATGTTGAAGCTATACTTCCCCAATTTCAATGATTGAGGTGCCAAGGAGGAGCTCTAGAAGTAAAGAAACACTTCTCTAGAAGGAATTTCAGAGAGATTTGACATGTGGAGAGAGATATGAAAGTTTCAAGTTGACAAGGTGCTGCTAGCTATGGCTGCCATGGAAGCTTAATTGAAGGTAGGAATGCAAATGGAGTTGGAGATGGGGTTTAGCACTCAAACTAAGCTGAGAAGAGAGTGAAATGGAGCTAACACATGCTAAGCCATGCTCAGCTAAGCTCTGATACCATATTAAATATGCAGGATCTAGAGCATGGCAAATGCAGAAGCTATGGAGTTTGAAAGAGGAAGAATAAACTCATGAAGACATTGACCCTGACAAGACAAATTGTCACACAAGTGAATTAGGTTCCAAGATTGAGACTTGGACTCATAAACACAATCTTGTGTGTGGACAGTGACATAGACACTTACCGAAAAGAAAATAGTACTATCATTGCATTAGAAAAGAGTGCAAGTAATATGCTTTATAAGAATTGAATGGTAGCACTTCTCCTACTATGCATATGGGATTCTCGTCATGAGCCCTCACTGCTCCTTACAAAGAGACTGAAGTAGGTGAGATTGCAAACATCTCAACACTAAGGATGGGAAAAGTGCTTCGTCACAACACATCAAACCTCAAGACTAGCAAATTACTGAAGCCAAAGCTAAGGCCCATGAGCCAAAGCTTCAATGAATGCCTAAATGGCATCAACCGCCACCTAGGGGTAGACACCCACAACCCCACAAGGCTAAGAACCCCACCTTGCACCCTAGGAGGACAAGACGCAACTATAGACATCGATGTACGATCAAGCCGTGATGGGTTCCCAAGACCCTATTGTGCGAGGGCAAGGCTATTATGAGGGTAACACCTCAACATGGATTCCTAAGTCCAAAACGGACCAAGGCACTAATCAAACGCCACCCTCAAACTTGACCACACAAACCCACATGCCACATCCAAGGCCAAGGTTGCAAATGCCTCTAGATTCTAAGCCTTCAAAATCACCAACACACAAACCGGGGAAGACTGAGAAAATCTATTGGCCCAAACCACAGCCTCCTGCTCACACTCATACCATGACTAATCCTACAGCTCATGGAATGTCAAACGAGTGTCGTAGTGCACCGTCTGCAGCCACAGCCTAGCCTACTGTATAAAAGGCCCAACTGCAAGCTCCGGAACAACCAAAGTGGCCACCATTAGCTTCTGAACTCTCTAGTTCTATCAAACCCCAACCCCTTGCCAGCCTTAGACCCTCTTATGAACGACGGTCGATTCTGACTGTAGCCCCGCACTTAGCAGAGAACACAGGGGATGACTTGGTTGCTTGTCTTAGATGCTTAGATGCCACCTTCATGTTACTTGCTAAAAGCTATGACCACGTAGACTTGGGACTCTTGGATGAGCCTATAGTGACAGAAGTAAGGACACCCTTGTTCTTGGGAAGAATTGGAATTTGTGTTTATCAAGGCTTCCAAGGTAGCTAAGGAGCTGATTGACACTCATGTTTCCTATGAACAAGTACAGAAACAATACCTCATCACCTCATATGACAAGCACACAACTAATGCCAACGATCAAGATATAGAAAACTTGAAATAACTTGCTGATAGTGACTCCCCTTTCTTGAGGAAATGGTACACTCTTCACCTTCAATGGGAGCTTGAGGAATGTCAAATCATGACAAATGTCGAGCAATGATGGACAATCAAAACATTGGAGTACGTCCCAACTTATGTCGCTCCAATCTCTTATAGGTGTAACGTGTCCACCTGTTCACTCGTAGGACACATTACAATTGGTATCAGAGCAAAACTTCTTAATGATGCATGATTGATTAATGTTCAGAACATAGACATAACCTAAATAACCGAAGTGGTATGGCTTGATTGCCAGGCACCTTTTGCACCCATGAATGCTGACATGCAAGAGAAGAAGTTTCTTCTCAAACAAATCAAGCCACTTGAATTCGATGGTAAGGGAAGGACCATCCAAACTGATGTCGAGATCTGGATCGAATCCATGGAGGATTATTTTGAGGTAGCATGTACTGCACCCGCTAATCGAGCCATGCTCGCCAAACTTAAACTTACAGGCGAAGCGAGACTTTAGTGGAAATAGTGGTGCAGAGACCAAGCGATCTTGGAGGGGACAGTCACTTGGAACAAGCTTAAGGAAGCTGTGCGAGGGAGGTATCTGCCACCTGCCTATCGCACACAGAAGATGAACCAATTCTATGAATTAAAGTAGCTTGGACTATCCTTAGATGCATACTATTCAAAGTTCGTCTCTCTCTTAAAGTAGGTGCCACAAATGGATATGACGCAACAGGTGTCAAAGTTCTGTGCTGTGTTGAATCCACCCATGAACACTCGATTGGAATCAATGCGCCCAGGGATTTGCAAGATGCATTACTCCAAGTGAATCCAATCGTCCAAGAGCTTAAATCAGGCAACTATGATGTAGATGACTCACGGGATCAAGACAAGAGGTGCCACAAGTGCGGTGAGATAGGTCACATCCGGAAAAGATGTCCCAACTGTCGATGTTTCCACTGCAATGAACTAGGACACATCCAAACAGATTGTCCTGAGTTGGACCCTGAGAATCAGGAACGTGCGGTCAAACGAAGCTGTCTAAACTCTGCTTTTGGCGCACATTATGAACCACATGATGATGAAGGCTTGGAGCTTATTGTAACCTTTGAGGATGACTAGATATCCTAAGAAGATCCTCTTGAGGTAATAAGTCTTGTACTTGGAATAAATCCTATTGAACCCTATGAGTTGTGACAAGTTGTTATTTTAAATTAAGAATTTGAGTAATCAAAGTAGCGTAGCGGAAGCATAATGGGCCCTAACCCACAGGCTCTAAGGCCCAGTAATGCTTGTCTCCCCCAGGTCTTTTCGAGATGAGGACATCTCGATTCCTCTAAGGGGGAGAGGATGTAACATCCCCGTGCCCCCCATAGGAACTTGCCCCCCTTTAATTTTTGACAAAAATTTTTATCTCACCCTCTCTCTCCCCCCTGCCATGTGCATGGTGGGGGGAGAGAGAGAGAGAGTGTGTGTGTGTGTATGATGTGTAGAAGATGGGGGGGCGAGTTCCTCTCTATTTATCTCCCATCTTCTACACATCATACATAAAGGTTAAGAAAAACAAATAGGTAGAAATAAAGGGAGAAGGTGAGAGGTAGGGAGAGTGAATTGATAGTGAGAAAGAGAGAGATAAGGTATAGGGATAGAGTTAGATTTTGTTATCCTCCCTCTTGACTATCATCATCACCTTACCCTCTTGATATCACATCTGCAATTTTTGGATAGCTACTTACCATGGCCCCCAAGCGTTGCGAAGCAGTGAAGACCGGGGAGCTACCATAGTTGCTCAAGGGACAAGTATAGATGGAATTCATGGTGCAAATGGAGCCGTTGGAACTGTGGCCATTAATGGAGCACTGGGTATAGCCAATGCGGGAATTAGCACAATTCTAGACCCCGTCTCGCGGAACCAGGTTCTCCTTGGCCTAGGGAAGAACTATTGATTTCATTCCGCCACATGAAATAATAAGGTTTTCATAATATGTCACATAAAATGATAGACTTTCACTTAGTTTAGTAGTGCATGATTTGTTAACTATAATTCATGGTTTATTTTCATGATTAAAATAAATACATGAAATGTTAGTTTCCGTTCATAGGATGCAACTGCACACAAACATAGAGGACTTGTCATCTATCTTGCATTCCACCCGGAAGATAGGTCTTGATCTTGCATACCACAATTAGGTTGTCTTATCCTATAATAGCCAATGTTTATGTTCGGAGACCGCATGAAATATTAGGGAAATTTTGCATTTAGAATACTAACAGGTTCTTAGACTTTCATGGATCACTTGCAAGGAAAGATTTTTATGCATTATATGATTATCTTTTACCTATGTTAGAGCATAGAGGTGATAAGTGAATTGAGTTTAAGCTTTTATATACTCAAGTCACATGAGACCTTGCACTTTAGGAACAAGTACTCATTGCCAGATATGAAGAGAGTTAAATATTGTTTAGGCTGTACTAATATATTAAACGCACCATGTGCATGCGAGATAATTTTGATTAGAAAATTTTGCATAGCATCGCACTAAGAGAGGATGGAAAGAATGTATGACAAGTCTTGCAATATATTTAATGTGTTTTAAATACTACCAAGTATGTTAAAAGACGTGCAAAGAATCGAGGGTTCACAACTTAGAACCCTAGGATAAAACCCAAGGGAAAGAGAGATTCAAAAGAAGTTGAGTGATTAAACACACGTGCTGTGAGTTGTTCTTAATGATCTTGTCTTGGATTATTGGAAGTGGATACCCTCCTAGTTTAAGCTAGGCTAGTAAGCTGACTCTAAATGGAATGTTGATCAAGGCTTATGCTTGGTTATCTTAAAAAAGATATTTCTAAGTGAATTTGGCTGGTTGCTTTGGTAAGAGGAGAACCTACTAAGGACAAGTGGTTTATAAGCAAAGTGATTGCTTGATGTAGAAAATGATATTTTCTTGATTGGAA
Organism: Lygodium microphyllum; assembly: GCF_053477565.2. NCBI lineage: Eukaryota > Viridiplantae > Streptophyta > Polypodiopsida > Schizaeales > Lygodiaceae > Lygodium > Lygodium microphyllum. The sequence continues at coordinate 75,913,359 of NC_141152.1, forward strand.
ATGAAAGGGATGTTTTCCTTAGTAATTGTTTGTAAGCTGGGTGCTTTAGTTGTGGTTGATTCCCTAAAGGAATAATTAAGGAAGGATGGTGCTAGCTACCCCCCGTGAACTGCCAAACCCTAACCAAGGGGGTTGTGAATCCACGCCGGGAATGTGGACTGAACCCATTGCGAGAGGTCTCTCTGTGGAAATTACTTGGCATAGGAGGATGCTTGGGTGCCAGTGGGGGCTCTGGCCGTAAATCCCAATGCCTCCGGGCCCTACACAAGTGTTCTATGTGACTCAAGATGGGATCTCGAGGCCTTGATACTAGTTACAATGTGGAATCTTGGAAGGATAAACCTTCCAGTTTTATTGCCGAGAGACGGAAGGATTTTTCTGCGGAGGCAAAAAGGAACACTTAATTTGCCTGTATGGGCAGGAGGCAAACATTAATCTTAAGATAAGTTAAGGAAGTTTTTGATCTTGTTTTATCTTGTCTTCGTGTCAGTGTCTTAAATTACGTAAAGAAACCTGTGACTAACGGGACAATTAAGGAAGCTTAATTTTAATGTGTCAAACATAACGTGGTAGGTAATTAGATAACTAAAACAACCCCCGAGGGAAGTGTGGTGGATGTGACCAATGGGTCTATCCTACGGAAGGGTGGTCTCGGTTAATCGAGAGCTTTCCTCAAAAGGAAATGTTAATGAGTAATCTTAGGGAAGGACGGGAAATGGCCTTAGACAATGTTGGTTAGAATCCTGATTCATACCGTTTTAGGAGACCGGAATGGGACTATGCCCTACAGGCAGAGAGGTGCATCCCTATCGTTTCCCATTCTCTTTGAACCAAATGTGGTATGAGTCTGCTTGGGTCCAGTTGTATCTACGCAAAGTGGAGCGACTGTAGACTGATGCTAGAAGGCTGTTAGGAAGACTCAACTGCTAGGAACCCAGACTTCAGGTCAATCCTAGTGGGAATGGCCGGATAAGTTCCATTGCGGGGCAGACTCGAGAGACCCTAGTTGGCAAACCCCGTGTCATTCCTTGGGAGTGTCGGACGGCGTCTTCTAGATTGATCTCTCGATGGGCTACTAAGACGTGTCCCGCGATTTGAGGGGCGGGCACGTTACAATAGGGTATTAATGACCATTCATGGTGGCTGACCCATGGAAGAACACATTCAGGGCCACCCCTACTTAGATTGCATCATCACTGTGTGAGGAGGAACTGCACATTACTAGTCATGTAGACTCCGATGACTTCTTGCTTGATATCCTTACTTACATCACCCAGATAGATATCCGACCTTTTGACACGGACCGATAAACTCATATGGAATATAATCCAAACTTCTATGCTTGGCTCATGCAAAAGTAAAACACTATGCCCATGTGTTGAATGCCATCTACACTGTAACCTTCAATCCTAGGAAGGATTCTTCTCAATTTTGAGGAGGTAGGGGTAAAGGGGTAAGGTGAATCATAAAATGAATCAAAATCAAATCAAACACATAAGGAAAGAAGAAAAGGAAAAACATACCTTAAAAGCCTCAATCCACACCTAAGAACAAAAAAGGAAGGAAAACATTAACTTGAGATCGAGGAAAATGTCACAAAGTTTTGAAATAAAGCTTGAAGGGAAGGTCTATTTCTGTACTAAAAACGTTTCAATTCAGCAAGCATGAAGCCTTTTCTTTCAGCAAGTAACTGTTTTGGAAAGCACTAATGGTGAACCATGGTTCGTGATAGGATTTGAAGATATCATAGCAAGACCAAGCCCATTGCCTTCCCTTCACGGAAGAGGAAAGAGCATTAACAACATTGAGGAGGTGGTGGTCAATGAGGAGGCTCTTAGGAGGATTGTAGACCAGTGCAGCCTTGCCAAGTACATCAAAAAGTTTGGACCACAGTAAGTGTGTGGAATTCTTAAGGACATATGACCCTGACAAGGAGTGTGGGATAGTAACCGTGGGGAGTAGGGAAGGAACCAAGCAAGTGTAGATCCTGCTTAGTAAGGCCTTGGTAGAGAAGACACTGGGATTGGAACCAAAAGTGGAAAGGAGGTAGAAAATAAACATTTATGCCATGTTGAGGATGAAAAAGGAGAACGTCTCGACAAATGATGGCATAAGCATCCAGGACATCCCCAACTCGGAAGTCACATCGCACACCAAGGTGATCCACTCCATCTTTTCCAGCCAAAGGTACAACTCGCTCATGCATAGGATCAACATGCCCATGCTAGAGAGCATAGAGGCTCATTTTTTGGATGAGGTGGATTGGAATGGCTATGTGTGAAAAACTATTGAGACCCATCCACTAGAGCACTAGCCCTCAGAAGTAGACCAACGGGTGGAGCATCTCCAATGTCAAAAGGACCCGAGAGGAAGAAGCCCTTAGCCAAAGCTACATTCATTGGGCATGGAGGAATATTAACCGTTCTCATCCAAGAAAAGATAAAAGAGGCACAAGATGGAGAGGAAGGAGCGGATGAAACACTTGACATTGGACCTCCTCATCATGATAAAGAGCAATTGAGTGAGAGGACAGTTGTTGAGATGACAAGCTCAACATATGCGGACATTAATGATGGACCGCCTGGTTAGATGGGTCCACATGTCTACACTTAGCACGTCAGTGGTCATTATGACTTTCACATGGCCACTGACTTTCACATGGCCACTGACTCATTACTTATTACATTTAGGTTGTTACACCTATTTACAGCTGGCATAGTTATAGCGCCAGTCGATAGTGTAGTCGGTTATGCATTATTTGACTTGGTAGGCCACTTTCCTTTATGTTGTATCTTATCTATACTTTGTGTACATTGTAAAGAGTGTGGAAGAAGAAGAAAAAAACCAGCAAGAAAACTTTTTGGCCTCCATCTCTCTTCTTGTCTCTTGAGTGAGCTTCTCCTTGTGCATTCTGTGTGTGTTCAGCGCAGCATCTTGAGCAAGTCCCCCCACCACGCGATTCTTGACATGGTATAAGAGTCGCGCCACTGAGAGAGGTTGATTTTGAAGGCTGAAGCAAAGGATAAGAAGCAAGGTTCAAGCAAGCAAGCCACGTGTAAGAAGCTCTCCCATTCTTCCACACTCTCTCTCGGATAGTGCCTGTGGAGGCACTGGAAGCAGGGTCGAGCAAAAATCTCAAATTGCAGTGATATTTGGTGTGCGCGAATAGTGCTGTCTATTTTGCAGATAAGCCCTTTAGGGAGTTTTCGTAGTTATTTTGGGCATCTGAGGCCATTTCAGGCCCCGTTTTAGAGCCGCAAGGTTGCTGACAGCAGTTTCAGGGTACACTGTGATTTCGGCTGTAATGAACCGAAAGTGGGTGCACAGGTTATAGATTGCGAATCTGTAATTCTTGAGGTGTTTACAGGAAGCGAACGTAAGGTTTATCTGCAAACAAGTTGCAAATCGCATGTATTGTTGAGCAGACAGTGAAAAAGGCTGTCTAGTGTATTGCTGTGCACTACAGGTCGAGGATTGCAGAAGATTTGCTTGCTGTTTGGTATTAGTTTTGTGATAATGGCAGAGAACAGTGGAAGCCCCATCATTGAGAAGCTCAACAAGAACAACTACCCATCATGGAAGTTCCGTGTCACGAACTTCCTTATTGGAAAAGGCCTCGACAAGTTTATTTCAGGTGAAGAAAAGGAGCCGGAGGTCAGTGATCCTCCAACTGCAGAAGAGACAAAGGCACGGAAGGAATGGAATGCAAAAGATAAAAAGGTCATGTATTGGCTGTCTGCAGTAATTGACAATAATATGCTGGGACATATTAGAAATACAAAGAATTCATATGCAGCTTGAACCATACTTGAAAGTATGTTTTCTGTAAAAACAAAGGCACGAAAGATTCAACTCAAGAAAGAGTTGAATACATTGAAGAAAGAGAAGATGTCTATCAATGAATATGCACTGAAGGTAAGGAGCATTGTAGATGCCTTGGCAGCGATTGATGCAATGCCCGATGATGATGATTTGATGTCGTCTACCTTGGGTGGACTTAACAATGAAAAGGCTTGGAAGTCTTTTGTAACTTTTGTATATGTTAGAAAGCCATTCCCAGATTTCGATGAGTTGGTCTCCCTTATGATCACTGAAGAGATCAACATGCAAAGTGAGACATCTGAAAGAAGTGGTGAACAGGTCCAAGCTTTCTACTCCAGTTCAGGAAGGGGACGTGGCAGGTTCTCTTCAAGAGGTCGTGGTACAGGACGTAGTAGTGACAACCAGCAAAACAGATTAAATCAGCAATTTGGCGATATGCACGTTTCAGGAGGTCGTGGTAACTTTAGAGGCAGGGGGAGCTTTAGAGGAAGAGGTGGATAGCAGAACAGAGGTTCTAACAACTTTGGTATTGTGTGTCACTACTGTGGAAAAATAGGTCATATTGCAGCCCAATGTGTGTCACTACTATTGTCTTCACGACAGAATGAAGAAAAAAATGAACGTCTGTTTGTTATGCAGCTTATGCTGAATGCTATTATAGGAAAGGGAACACATGATGATGTTTGGTATGTTGATTCAGGTGCATCCAATCATATGACCAGCCATGCAGAATGGTTTGGAGAGATGCAGGATTTGCAAAATGCAGGTTATGTGCAGACGGGTGATGATTCATGCCACCCAATTTCACACATTGGAAAAGTTTCCTTGTCCTTGCATGATGGTAAGACAAAGAGTCTTTCAGATGTATTACATGTTCCATCTATTACAAAGAACTTGGTGTCAGTGGGTCAGATGGTAGAGCAAGGGCTGCAAGTCAGATTTAATGCAAAGGGCTGCTTTGTAGAAGACTTCAATGACAAGTGCAGGTTAGTTGCAAAGGGAAGTAGAGTTGGACGTATGTTTACTCTGGATGCTGGAATTCCTACTATGAATGCTGCTATGTATGCTAAAGGAAAAGATGTTGTTGCAGATATTGAAATTTGGCACAAACGCATTGGACATGCAAATGCACAAAGGTTGAAATTAATGCAGTTCAAAGGGTTGGTTACAGGTTTTCCTACATTTAGAGTTGTAGAATTTCATAAGGTATGCGAAGCATGTCAGTTTGGTAAGTAGGCAAGACAACCCTTTTCACATGACAGAGATGTAAGCAGAAATATCCTTGATGTTGTGCATACAGACATTTGGGGGCCTACACAAAATGTATCTCTTGGAGGCAGTTCATACTTTGTCACATTCATTGATGATTGTTCTAGAAAGCTGTGGGTATATTTTATGAACGAAAAGAGTGAAGCGTTCGAGCACTTTAGAACTTTCAAGGCTGCAATTGAAAGAGAAACAGGCTTGAAAGTAAAGTGCTTGAGGTCAAATGGAGGGGGAGAGTACCTCTCAAATGAGTTCAGTGATTTTCTGAGGTCTCATGGGATAAAGAGACAGTTCACATGCAGGTATACCCCACAGCAAAATGGGGTTGTAGAAAGGAAAAACAGGCATATTGCAGAAGTTGCACGTACCTTGATGGCTGAAAAAAATATGCATAAGCATTTTTGGTCTGAGATTGTTCATACTGCTATTTATATTATGAACAGAACTCCCACAACTGCAGTTCATGGTATGAACCCCGAAGAATGTTTTACAGGTAAGAAGCCTGATATCTCACACTTGAAAGTGTTTGGTTGCATTGCGTATGTTCATGTGCCAGATGAGTTGCGGAAGAAATTGGATCCAAAGGCTGAAAAGTGTGTCTTTATTGGATACTATTTAGAACAGAAAGGATATCGTTGTTATAACCCTATCACATGTAAGTTCAGAGTGAGCAGGGATGTCATCTTTGATCAAATGAGCAGTTGGTATGCATCTAGTGGTGATGCATTGGATGATGATGATGATCATGACACTCATGTGCAAACTGAAAAGCAAGAATCACGGACTCTTAGTGGACCAGAGACATCATTTGGTAGTCCTTGGTCTAGGAGACTAAGGAGTACCTCTACATCTTCAGGTGCATCTAGTAGCACTATAGGTAAAGACAAAGGAAATAATAAAGTGTCAGATGGCATTGATGCAGTTCTTGATGGAGACACTAGTGGCTCAAAGAGCTTGGATGATGAGCTTGGTATTCCTTCTATCAGGACCCCAGTTGTATAGAGAGCTCATAGTAATGTAAAGGCTCCATTGAGTGATCTGGTGGTACGCAGATCTAGCAAGGTCAGATACCCTGTTAAAAGATTTGGTTTTGAGGTTATGCAACTCACCATTATACTTATATGGTGAAACTAGTTGAGGATGTTGAGTCCACTTGTTTTGAGGATGCTATTGGTCATGTTCATTGGGATGCAGCAATGGATGAGGAGATGGCTGCATTAGAGGCCAATAAGACTTGGGATCTAGTATCATTGCCGAGTCCAAAGCCACCAATTCCTTAACAAATATATTAAGCCTCCTTCTCCACCTCACTTCGATGATGAAGAGGCTGACTTCTGTCATGACAATGTAACAAAAATGAAAAAAAGAAACAAACAAACAAACAAAAGGCAAGAAAGTACAAAACAAACAGAAAAGCAAAGAGAATGGAAATGGAAAGAGAAGTCACACAAAGACACATTGAGCTATCAGATAGACCACAGTCACTACACCTACTAGGGGTTCTCAAGTTAGACGTGTCTAGTGGCCTCGGTCGGCTACTCCATGTCTAACCCCCTAGCCCTTTTTGATCCCCCACTACACATGCTTAGGGTGCCTCAAGGATAGGACAAACCTAGGGAGGTAACACTTGGACCTGTCTCCCTGAGCCATAACCACCGCACCTCACTTCTACATACACGGGATCCTCCAGTGAAGGATAGCATCCATGTCTGGACCTAGCTCCCCATTCCATCAGCACAAGCACAATGCACTACATGGTAAGGTAGACACTCCCCCTAGGTAGTAGCGCACGTCTTCTCTCTTTTCAGGTACTCCCAACTGCTGCAAGCACCAACATTGGAGGCCTTGCCATCCACTCAACACACTCTCAGTATCCAACAACGCAATCCTCGCAAAGATCCTCAACCACTACCAATCAAAATAAAGGCCCCATCACCCACTTAGGAAACCACCCTTCGATGCACCAAACCCTCAACAACAAAGCCCCAAAAGTGCCATGGGACTGGCACTCATCTCTAGGGGGGTAATGTTAACCCCAGCTCGAGATGGAAGAAAAAGAAGTAAAATATTGATGAAATGGAAGAAGTGGGACAAAGAACAAGCAAAGGCGCAAGAGCAGCCTCTAAAATTAAGTTAAAAGAAAAATCACATTTTTAAGTGGAAAGCGCCCCAAAACTTTTATAAAAGAGCGCCAAGCTCCCTCCTGTGCAAATTGTAAAAGGATAGACATGTATAGGCTAGATAAATAGGCCAAGTAGAAGGGAATGGAAAAGAGAACTTAGCCACAATGGCCGGTCATGTAAAAAGGGAGATGTGTTCCCATGGGATTTTAGGGCATGTATATAAAGTTCAAAAAAGTGAATGAGAGTTCATTCTTTGGTGTGTGGCAACAAGAGACTCTTCTTTTTCTCTTCTCTTTGCTTACTTGTGTGTGCTTGAGAGAGGGAGTGTGAGGGATCAAGGAGGTGAAGCTCTCCACCATCTCCTCTCTTCTTCTTCTCTTCTCTTCTCTTCTCTTGTCTCGCATCGCATGGCTATGGAGGATGGAGCTTGGAGGTAGAGGCTTGAGGATGCTTGAGCTTGCATCAAGAATCGTGGAGCTACTAGTATGCTTTAGGGAGGAGGCAACTCATTCAGGCATTGAGGTAAGCTCACTACACCCCAGTAGGATCGAAGGCACATCATTTAGATGAGAGATAGCCATAGGTGCTTGCTTGAAACACTTGAACGAATAAGCGATCCGTGGGTCTTGGTGGTTGAGCATGAGCTCCCCTCTACAAAGAGAGAAATCGAGAGAGAGAAAGAGGGGGAGAGAGAGAGAGAGAGAGAGAGAGGGAGGGAAAGAGATAGAGGGAGATTAAGAAAGAGGGAGAGAGAGAGAGAGAGAGAGAGAGAGAGAGAGAGAGAGAGAGAGAGAGAGAGAGAGAGAGAGAGAGAGAGAGAGAGAGAGAGAGAGAGATTCAAAAGGAGATTAAGAGGGAGGGTAAAAGAGGCAAGGAGATTAAGAGAGAGGGTAACAGAGGAAGATATTAAAAAGGAGATTAAGAGATAGGGAAAGAGAGGGAGGGAGATTAAGCAAGAGAGCAAGAGAGCCAGAGAGCAAGAAGAGGGAGGGAAGGAGAGGGAGGTTAAGAGAGAGGGAGATTAAGGGGATCTATCTTCTTTCTCTCCCCCTATCTCTTTCTTGTCCCTCTTATCTCTCTCTCTCTCTCTCTCTCTCTCTTCTTTACCCATGCATGATGTTATATTACTGAGGGGGAGAAAAGAAAATGAAAACTTCATGTATCCACCTTACCAAGTTCTATCATTGCTTGAGATAAGATTTGCTCATAACCTAGGACATGGATGAAACATGTACACTTATATTAAGAGGGGTATTCATATGGAGGGTAAAAGAGGGGGGAGAGAGAGAGAGAGAGAGAGAGAGAGATGTGAGGAAAGTCTTGATATCTATTAGTATTAGTGGAGTATTAAGACTATAATGATAATCTAAAATGTTTCTTTTTTATTAGCTAGAGGGGATTTTTAAGTGTATGTCTCCATATCAAATAGTGCTTCACAGACACAGTAGATGCAAAGTTATCTTGGTCGTGCCTCAATATGCTCTGATGCATCAATCTCTAGCAAGCAAAGTTGATGCTCTAGGTTGGCCACCATAAATGGAGGTGGCTCAAGTATGCATCACTTAATTGATGGTGATAGTGGCTTTGGTGGGATGCTATGGAAAGCTAGAGACTTCCTCTCCTTGTCCTACCAAGACTGGTTCTAGGGGGTGCTACTAAAATACAAATGCTATGACCCCACAATCAATTGGTACTCCTCACTCCTATTGAGGTTTTGGGAAGGGTAACTCTAGCGATTGCTCTGGAGATACAGATATAGTGTGCCCCTCCCAATTGATTGAGTGGACATATATTACCTATATTGGCTACACCTGTAGGCACTTCCATTCTTGTGATGCCAAGATTTGATCAATCGTCTATGGGTGGCATTTCTGTAGGTGCCATTTCTATAGATACACCAGATGTACAAGAGTTTCTTAATTATACTCAAGAACATGCTTCCAAGTGGGAGAGGACATATATCATGCCCCACCAAGCTACAGGTACTTGGTGGAGATGTCCATTGGTGATGTGTACATGAATGATGAGGGGAAGAGACTCATAGCATGTATGTGCAAGTTGTGCCACCAAGTAGGCTTTAGACACAATGTATTGGATAACTAGAAAAACATGCTAGAGGCTAGCCAAGGAACTATGTAATAGCATCCTTGCATGAGGAGTTCCCACGACCATTTGCAAGACTCCTTGTTTCTCTATGGGATACATGATGGTGTAGATGTGCGCCTACATGTCCCATAGACTATTAGATGCATGGAATGCTTAGAGGATTTTGTAAGCTCTCTAGTCAAATTAAGATGGCTTTCTTATTCTCTATGTTGCTCCTAGTACCGATCTTAATTCTAACAATACTAATTTATCTTTTTGTTCCAAAATTCCATCGTAAATCACAATGCTATGGGCCTTGAAATGTGGTGTGCAAAAAGACATTATCTGACTACATCGACAAGCTTTTCTATATGTGCAGTGGTTTGGTATGTCATATCTCTTTTGATAGTGTAGAAAATGTTTAGTTCTTATGATATGCTATCTAATTTTGATTAATGTTTAGTTGTGTTGCAAAGCCCTTTCAATGATTCATTGCATTGAGATGAGCTATCAAATGGTGACTAGATGTTAGGAGCTTGGATTCTTGGAGCACTCTTCTCTTTTTTGGCCTTGTGCTACTCCATTCACACTTTATTCTAACTAATTTTATACAAATTACTTTATACATTCCCTTTTCCTTCATTACATACAGCTCACAAAGTGATATTTATAAAGACTTTTCCCTATTGTTATTCTATCCTCTCACTTACTATAGTTATATGTTAGTTATATTATTACTGTACCTCTAGATATTCCATCAATGGATTACTTTTGTTTACAATCTATCAAATTGTGTTGTATAATATTTTAAACTTAATTGTATGTTTAATTGTAAATATAATGTGGAAGAATATTGAGCCCATGTGGCTAGAAGGGTGGAAGGATTGCTTGCATATAGCTCTACCACCTAATAGTCCTACCACCCCAAAAAAAGGCTTGAAACCATTACTATTAGCATCATAATTTTACTACAACTATCGCTATTAGTGCCATTTTTATATTGTAATCATCATTAGCATAATTATAATAGCAATGGTTTTATGGCAATGCTAAAAACCATTCCAATGCTAATAATGATGTTTTTATCGACATCGGGGCTAATTTTTCATAGATTAAAAATGTTGCTATAATGTTAACCTCAAAACAAGAAAAAAGCTGAAAAAGTGGAGAAGTGCAAGTCAAGAGCTAAAAGAGGCCACCCAGAAGGAAATCGAACACAATGGAAGAAGCAGGAAGGAAAATGGCCAAAAGTGCAAGGGCGGTCTCAAAAGCTAAGTCAAAGGAAAAAGCACATTTTTAAATGCAATGCACACTCTAAATCCTTGTAAAAGAGCACCAAGCTCCCTATGTGCAATTTGTAAATGTAGACGGGCATGGATGAAGGCACAATGCAAATAGGAAGGAAATAGAAAAAGGGGACCTAGCCTAAGCTGGCCGGCCATGTAAAAAAGAATGGGTGTCCAAAGGGGATTAGGGTTAGGGTTTTGTATAAAAGGAAAAAAGTGAACGAAGAAGCTTATTCTTGTGTGTAGCCAAAAGTAGCTCTCCTCTTCTTTTTCTTCTTCTTCTCTTTTTCTTTCTTGAGCTTGTGCTCAAGAGAGGGAGTGTGAGAGTGTGAGGGAGTGAGTGTGCAAGGGTGAGGGACTGTGGTGGAGAAGCTCTCCATCTTCTCTTCTCTTCTCTTCTCTTCTCTTCTCTTGCTCACGGCAATGGAGCTTGGAGCGTGGAGCTTGAGGCTCGAGCTCGCTTGAAGCTTGCACTTGGATCGTGGAGCTACCAGAGTGATCAAGAGAGGAGGCAACTTGATTGGGCATGGAGGTAAGCTAAATGCACTCGTAGGTTGACAGTGCATATGGCTAGGTGAGAGATAGCCATTGCATTTGGCTTGAAACACTTGAAACAATAAGTGGTCCGTGGGTCTTGGCAATCGAGTATGAGCTTACTTCTACATTTTAGTTCCATTGTGCCGGGACCAACGGATTTGAGCCTTGAGTACTTGCACGCTCCAAATTGAGCATTGAAGTAGGGTTTTCCCCGAACCGATGCTTGAGGTAGATAGGTAGGAAGCGAATGAGTTTGAAGAGGTATTTGATCTCCTTAATAAGTAAATTTTTGGTTTTTTGGATTTGGAAAAGCAGATTGGAGTAGTGTAGGTATTTGCTTTGTGATTGTAATATTCCCAGGCAATAAAAGTTAGTTGGTTAGTTCAAAAGTTAGTTAGTCAATTAATAAGTTAGTAAGGTTACTAACTAAAGGAAAAATTTAACTAACATTAATAACTAACTAACAAAAATAAATAAATAAATAAAACCGAGAGCTGTAACTCGATAATTCTTATGAATTAACAAGGACCGTAGCCACCCTTCATGGAAGTTATAACGTGAACAAGAGATATGAGCTATATTAATCACTAATGTTAAGGTGCGTAATAAGGATGGTCTAAGAATATTAAACTTTTGGACAAGACTAGAATATTTTAGATATTTTAGAGATTATCTTAAATTTTTTTAAAAAAAGATATGGAGATTTCTAGAACTAGATGTCATTTAAAAGAAAAAAACAAGTGATGTGTTAGTTAGTTTGAAGATTTTATAAAAAGAAAAATGAAGAAAAGTGACTGGCAAAATCGCGCGCGCCGTGATCGCAGTCTACAGGCAGTAGACATCACTTCGAATAGAGAAAAAAAGGAGTGAACTGAGAGCTTTCTAACCAAGTGTCTTGAGGTTTTACCCCCCTTTCGGAGCCAATGGAACCATCAGATTTATGATCTGAGCATAAGATCACTGATCTTTCCAAGATCCCCCTCCACAAAGAGCTCCACTTCTCAACCACAAGCCCTCTTCTCCAATTCACTATAAATAAGAGGCATGGGGGGCACTTAGGGAGACATAAGGAGACCCTGAGAGGCTGCGAGAGAGAAGAAGAGAGAAAGAAGATTACTCCTTCAAGAGGCTGCGAGAAGCTAGAGAGAGAGAGAGAGAGAGAGAGAGAGAGAGAGAGAGAGAGAGAGAGAGAGAGGAAGAGAGTTAGCTTAAATCCCTTGCCTCGATCTTTAACTAAGCCATATTCTCTTATGCTCTCTCATCTCAAATCTATCCCACCTTCCCTATCTCTCAAACCACTCGTGGACGATGGCTCCAAAGCGACGAAGTGGAAAAACCATGAAGACCAATGCAACCGGTCAAGCAACGGGTATTGCCAATGATACGAGAGTGCCCGAGGTTGCGGGAGTTGCCACTACGAATGGAACATCGAGTGTGGCTAATGCGAGCGCGAGTAAAGACGAAGTTCCTAATGTCATCATGCTGCCAAACCGGGTTATTCATTACTAGATTATTATTTTGCTATATAAGATAATTACATAAGATATTAGCTTCCATATTCTTCACTTACACATTAAATTGATAACTCATCTAGAAAACATATTAGTACAAGCATAAAACGATGAATCACTATGATTTGTAGCTAGAATAGTTGAGATTCTAAGGCATAGAATCATGATAGAATTAATTGCTAAAGGTTATTGTACATATGTCTTTAGGCACATTCAATATAGTTATGATCAAATGCGACGAGGTTAAGAGTTGATTAGTGATGGTTATAGAAACTGATTGTCTATTTAGGAATCCTATAGGTCATCTCGTTGAGTTATTGTCACAATATATTTCCTTAAGGGATTTTGCTTATGTTGGATAGGTGAATCCAAATGGAAAACTCATGCCTTGCTTAACATGTTATAAGAGGTATAGTCAACACTTCTTTATGGGGAGAAGAATCCTCATTAGAATGTAAGGTTACCTTAGGATAAGGTCTACCTTGGCTATGTGAAGTTGTGAATTGCATGTTGGGATGATTGTCATTGCATCATTTGATACACATTTGAAAGGACTATTTGTGTTTGCTAGAATTTAGATTTTTTATTGAAATTATTGTCAAACAGAATAAAAGGAAGGATCGCGCTAGGCTACCCCCAAGCTACCAGCGAGACCCTACTCCAAGCGGGTCATGATTATTGCTACGAGAGGCTTGGACCGGCTCCGTAGGCGAAAGATCTGTCAGTAGGGATAGTCTCAAGCAATAGGAATTGTAGGTGCCAAAGGGGGCTCTGGCTCTAAATCATGCATTGTTCCACGAATCTGATGAGCCCCTTCATGACCCAGGATGGGATCCTGGAACCCTAAATACTAGTTATGAGGGTGGAATATTGGTGGACAGAATATCCTTATGGAATTTTGTGTATCTTCCGCTGGGACGGAATGATGGAAATTGTAATAAACTTCCAATATAATAAAGAAGTTTGCTTTATTGTTCGAATTGTATGTGTGTTAGTGAGATAAATTATGTGAAGGAACATGTGACTTAATGGACTAATTAAGGAAGCTAGTTGTATATGTTCCAATAAATGTGTTGTAGGTAATTAAAAAACTAAAGATGACCCATCATAAGAGGAAAGCAGGTGGGCATAACCCCCGACGGGTCCGTCCAATGGTAGGGTGGTCCCGGTTAGCTGGGAGCTTTTCTAAATCGGAAATAGAAATATGAAGACGATAAATTGACCAAGTACTCATTAGGTAGAACCGACTTGCATTGTTTTAGGGGGCCGGAATGGGATTTTGCCTTATGGATAGGAGGGTTGACGTATCGCGCTCCCCTCCATCTCCCATTCTCTTTGAACCAAGTGCAATGGCAAGTCCGCTTCAGATCGAGTAATCCTCTAAAAAGTGGAACTCGAAATTACTGACGGTAGCTGGCTGCTAGGAGACCCATCCGATTTTAGAAACCCAAATTTTCACGTCGATCCTAGTGGCGGCTGGAACTCTCTCGTTGCAAAGTAGACTCGCTAGAGCCTAAGTGACAACCCCATCATGTTCCAAGGGAGCACCGAGCGGCATCATTTACGGGAAAACCTACTGATGGACTACTAAAAGGTGTGCCATAGATTGAGACTAGCGAACACCTCACAGTTGGTATCAGTATTATTTTCTAAGCATAGCCTAGGACATGTTTTCTTCTCTTTATTAATGTATGTTTTTGAATTATGGCAGAGTAAAGAGTCTTGGAAGCGATTCTTGATCTTTCAAGTAATGTTTATGTCAGCTATGCATTCATCTAGTTTTGTCTGGAGAATTCAGATGATGCGGGTACTAGATCAGTTGTACAACCCCTCGCCTCTATATCGTGAAAGACGGTGGATGATTAGTGGAGGATATTGCTATATCGATGCAAGCCGTCTAGCTTATCTTCAAAATAATCTGAAAAGGGTAAAATGGATGGAAGATCTTAAAGTTAAGATCTATCTATTTCATGAGGCCAGTGTAAACTCAACCCTGTATACTAGAGGCAAGAAGATCAAACTAAACCAATATATCTATGGGGAAGTTACGAAGATCCTTTCGGCTACTCTAGCCGCCGCAACTACAAAAAAGATGGATTTCTTGAACTCCCTCAAAAATATAGATTCCTAGATATTTACTCTCCGAATCCAAGTTACTTCATAAAGGATATATCAGAGTGTCATACTTAGATTGTAGTAGGGAATCTTTTCCTGAGAGAAAATAAGATGAGCCTGCGAGCCATCTGAATAATGTATTTCCTTCCATCTAATTACCTTGTACATTCGTTGTAATAAAAGATTGATTGATACATTATCAATCAGAGGAATAATGCAATCTTTTTTTTTATTGAAACCTTTGAAATTGCAATTTAACTTTAGCATGGGAAGAGAGTTTATTTGAGAGTTGTTTCAATAAACTAAGCGAGAGATATTTTGAGTACTGAACTCTATTATTGACGCTATATAGATTTGTAAAATTTGACTTACGAATTGCTAAAAATTTCCCACAATCTTGTACCCACAATAATTCCCAACGAAGCTCAAGAGAAAATGAATCTTTTGAAGCAAGTCAAACCTCCAGAGTTTGATGGGAAAGGCGAAAATGTGGAAGCTGATGCAGAAATCTGGATCGAATCGATGGAACATTATTTTACTGCTGCTAGAACTATCCCAGCCAACCAAGCCATGATAGCTAAGCTAAAATTAATTGGCGAAGCTCGACTTTGGTGGAAGCAGTGGTGACAAGATCAAGGTGTCCCTAAAAATACCATTACTTGGGATTTGCTGAAAGAAGCTGTAAGAGGAAGGTATTTACCTCCAGCTTATCGCACCCAAAAGACGAACGAGTTCTTCAATTTGAAGCAAATGGGATTGACCTATACTTGTTTCTCTTCTTAAATATGCACCCCCCATGGATACTGTTCAACAAGTTTCCAAGTTTTGCAATGGGCTAAATTATCCTCTGAACACTCGTTTAGAATCAATGTGCCCCATAGACCTCTAGGATGCTTTGATTCGAGTTGCTCCTATTGTGCGGGAAGTACAATCAAAGCCTAATAACAATAAGTTCTGGAGCTACAATAACCAGAACAAAGGAGGATTCAAAGGTCAAGCAAAAAGAACCCAATGACAATTTTTCCAAGGACAAAAGAAGAAGGCAAAATCTAATGATGCTGGAAATTTTGTTCCTACCCAGGGAAACAGGGATGGTCTTAGGTGCTTCCACTGTAATGAAATAGGATATTTAAGGAGAGATTCTCCAAAGCTTGGTAGAAACCATCACCAAGGCCAATTTCGAGGTCAAGGCAGAGCTGCCCAAGGTCACGGTCATGTAGCTATGGCAAGAGGATGAACGTCAAATATTACCCTAAAAGAGACTAATAAGGAGGAAGACCCTACTATGGAAGAAGATATTGAAAGAGCAACTGTTCATGTTGCATTCCACAGGAAAGGACCAAATTGTCAATATTCGGTAATATAGACAACGGAAAGTCACCAAGGTAAATCATTTAAAGTTTTGATTGACTGTGGAGGTACACACTCATTTATTTCACCCAAGTGTGCTAAGAAGATAGGTATAGATACGGTAAATGCATCAAAGCTGCTTGTGGAATTAGCAAATGGAAAGGAAGTACTTTCTACACAGCAAACTGCCAAGGTAGAGTTTAACCTAGGAGAAAACCTTTCAAGTATGAGGTTCAGAGTAATGAACCTAGGAGCCTATGAATGTTTACTAGGAATGGATTGGCTGATTCCCAATTATGTTCATATCCATTGTGAAAAAGGTCAAGTCACATTTCAGGATTTGAATGGTGAAATAGCAACTACACAAGGTGAAACAGGGAAACCTAAAGTTCAATTAGCAAAAGCTTCTCGAATTGTGAAAGGCTTGAAGAAAGGATTACCTGTTTACTTGATCAAGCTTAACAAGATAAATCAAGATGGTCATGCAGAAGAAGAACCATCTTGGTCAAAAGAGTACGCTGACATATTTCCTGAAGAGCTAGCTGAGTTGCCTCCGAAAAGAGAAGTTGATCATGAGATCAAACTTGTTCCAGGAGCCACTCCAGTGGCAAAAAGACCTTACAAAATGTCTATTCTTGAAGCCATCGAACTAAAAGAGCAACTCAAGCAACTACTAGAACAAGGGTATATCTGGCCAAGTAGTTCACCATGGGGAGCCCCAGTATTATTCCAAAAAAAGAAAGATGGAACTCTTCATCTTTGTATCGACTACCGAGGGCTAAACTAGGTGGCAGTAAAGAATAAGTACCCAATCCCAAGGATTGATAAGCTTCTTGATCGTCTACAAGGAGCAAAGATCTTTTCTAAGATTGATCTTCGGTCAGGATATTATCAGATTAGAGTCAAGAATGAAGATATTCCAAAGACCACCTTCAACACAAGATACGGCCATTTCGAATTCATCGTGATGTCATTTGGGTTGACAAATGCTCCAGCTACCTTCAACAGGTTAATGCAGGACATATTTAGACCCCATCTTGATGATTTTGTTCTTGTATTCTTTGATGACGTCCTAATTTATTCTACGGAGGAAGAAGATCATGAACCACATCTTCGCATTGTCCTAGAGACAATGAGAACACACAAGTTGTATGCCAAGAAGAAGAAGTGTGCGTTCTTCAAAAGGAAGATTGAATACTTGGGATTCATAATGACTGTTGAGGGTATATCAATAGATCCTGCCAAGGTCAAGGATGTTCAAGATTGGCCACCCCCAACCACTATCAAGGAAGTGAGAAGTTTTCTAGGTCTAACAGGATGGTATAGGGTATTCATCAGAAACTATACTCAAATTGCAGCACCTCTTATAAATTTACTTAAGAAGCAAGTTGCCATTAATTGGACGCCAATCGAACAGTCTAACTTTGAGCAACTAAAGCATAGTTTGGTAATTGCTCCTATCTTAAGGCTACCTGACTTAAGCAAGGAATTTGAAGTTGTCACAGATGCCAGCTCTCTTGCATTAGGATGTGTACTAATGTAGGAAGGACATCCTATAGCTTACTCTTCAAGAAAATTGAAAATCCATGAGCAGAAATATGCTACTCACGACCTGGAGTTATTAGCTGTGATTCATGCTCTCAAATTATGGAGACATTACTTGCTTGGAAATAAGTTTTCCTTAGTCACAGATCATAAAAGTCTTAAGTGGATTTTTACTCAGCCTGATCTTAATATGAGGCAACGACGTTGGATCGAGGTTCTACAGGAATATGACTTTGAAATTAAGTTCAGACCCGGTAAAGAAAATGTAGTAGCAGATGCCCTTAGCCGTAAAGCCTTCCTTAATGCTCTTATCACTGAAGAACCATCTAGGTCAGAAACTCTGGCTACAATGATATCAATGCCGACTAATCCTATCATCGAGTTGACCAGGGATGAAGCAAATAAGGACCCAGACTATCAACAATTGTTTTGGGAAGTTCAGAATAAGGAACAAGATCCCAAACTCAAGACTAAGTATCAAGAATTCTCTATAGATGAAGATGAAGGACTTGTTTATTTCAAAATGAGACTATGCATTCCTTCAAGTCAGACTCTCAAGAGAAGGATACTTTGGGAAGCACATGATTCTCCTTTTTCAAGACACCCAGGATATGCAAAAACTCTTAAAGCTGTCAGGAAAAGTTATTACTGGCAAAAACTCAAGGGTGATGTACTTAAGTATGTCACTGAATGTCTAAATTGCCAAAGGGTAAAATCTGAATGTGTCAAGTTACCAGGAAAACTCCAGCCACTTGACATTCCCCAGATGAAATGGGAATTTATTAGCATGGACTTTGTAGTTGGGTTACCTTCTGTACAAGGAGGATATAACTCAATAATGGTGAAAATAGACATGCTAACAAAGGTCGCTCATCTTCTCCCAAAAAAAACCAATTACAAAGCTTCAGATATTGCTAGAATTTTTGTAAAAGAGATTTTTAGGTTACATGGGTTACCTAAAAGGATCATCAGTGATCGTGATTCTCTTTTCACATCACACTTCTGGAAGAGTTTATTTGAAGCCATTGGAACCCAACTTTGTTTCAGTACTGCTTATCATCCACAAACTGATGGGCAGACAGAACGAGTTAATCAAGTAATTGAGGATATTCTATGTGCATATTGCAGCAAGGAACCTAAAAGGTGGATTTAGTATCTATCCTTAATGGAATTTGCCTATAATTCCTCCTATCATCGAGGTATTCAGATGACTCCATTTCACGCACTATATGGTCAAGATTGTCGTATGCCACTTAATTTTTCCGATCCTACTCTAAGGGTAGAAGCCTCGATAAAAATGTTAGAAGAAATGGATGATCAAATCAAGATCATCAGACAAGATATTCAAGCTGCCAAGGATCGACAAAAGGCGTATGCTGATCTAAAAAGGCAAGAACAAATCTTCAAAGAGGGAGACATGGTCTTCATCCCTGTCCATCCAAAGAAGAGTTCTCTGTCTTTAGGAGAGTTTAAGAAGCTAAGTCCAAGATATTGTGGACCCTATAAGATTCTCAAGTGCCTAGGACCAAGCGCTTATAAGATATTGTGGACCCTATAAGATTCTCAAGTGCCTAGGACCAAGCGCTTACAAGATACAACTCCCTGAGAATATAAAAATCCACAATGTATTCCATGTTATCTTATTGAAAGCATACGTAGGTAACCCTAACCATATCCTTGATAATGAACAAGTTGTAATACCTAGCCAAGGAGTTGTTGAGCTACAACCTGACAGAGTAATTGATGTAAGGGAGAGAAAATTGAGGAATAGAACCCTTAGAGAATACCTTGTCCAATGGAAGGATTATCCCGAAGAATATGCTTCATGGATAGATGAGGATGCTCTTCATCAACAATACCCATAGTTTCTCTCAAGATGAGGATATCTCGATTTCTCTAAGGGGAGAAGGATGTAATATTCCCAGGCAATAAAAGTTAGTTGGTTAGTTCAAAAGTTAGTTAGTCAATTAATAAGTTAGTAAGGTTACTAACTAAAGGAAAAATTTAACTAACATTAATAACTAACTAACAAAAATAAATAAATAAATAAAACCGAGAGCTGTAACTCGATAATTCTTATGAATTAACAAGGACCGTAGCCACCCTTCATGGAAGTTATAACGTGAACAAGAGATACGAGCTATATTAATCACTAATGTTAAGGTGTGTAATAAGGATGGTCTAAGAATATTAAACTTTTGGACAAGACTAGAATATTTTAGATATTTTAGAGATTATCTTAAAATTTTTTTAAAAAAGATATGGAGATTTCTAGAACTAGATGTCATTTAAAAGAAAAAAACAAGTGATGTGTTAGTTAGTTTGAAGATTTTATAAAAATAAAAATAAAGAAAAGTGATTGGCAAAATCGCGCATGCCGTGATCGCAATCTACAGGCAGTAGACAACACTTCAAACAGAGAAAAGAAGAAGGAGTGAACTGAGAGCTTTCTAATCAAGTGTCTTGGGGTTTTACCCCCCTTTCGGAGCCAATGGAGCCATCATATTTATAATCTAAGCATCAGATCACTGATCTTTCCAAGATCCCCCTCCACAAAGAGCTCCACTTCTCAACCACAAGCCCACTTCTCCAATTCACTATAAATAAGAGGCATGGGGTGTTGAGATATCAAGCTCCACTCGTGATATGCCAGGGTGACCGTTGTGCATTTATGTCACCGACTTGTTAGCTGTAGATGCAGTTGGTACACCGCCCATGAATAATAGCTAGATGACAGCTATCCTTATCTACTCTAGTTCGTGGCTCAGTTAGTATGCCACCTTAGTTAGTTGAGTTTGGTTTGAGACCCATATATAGGGTTCTTCTATTTCTTTGTACTTGAGTTCTTTTGGCTTACATAACTAAGAAGAGGAAAATTGTTTTCAGCCTCCACCTGTGTGTGTATTCCCCCATTGTGCAAGCAAGAAAGCTGTTTTCAGCCTCCACCTGTGTGTGTATTCTCCCATTGTGCAAGCAAGAAAGCTACAAGTGAGACTCATTCCTTCTCTCCCACAATCTTGACATGGTATCAGAGCCTTTTTCATGGTAAGGAGCTCAAGAAAGCAAACCAAGTTCGTGGTGTTCTGGTAAGAGGATCAGTGTTGCTTTCATTTTTCTGTTTTGGGAGCAAGTCTCTGCAGGTACCACAGCCGAAAAGTGCAAGAGTGCATTGTCTTAGATTGAGACGCCCTTTGCAGTGTAGCAAGAGGGCAGTATATGCTGCGAGAAAGGGCTTTAGCACTTGGTTGCTCTGTTTTTTTAATTTGAGGCCATTTCGGGGCCTGTTTTGGAGGTGGAAGTTTTCTGCACGCACTCAGGAAAAGGTCCTGTTTTATGCTGTGCGACCACTGTTCTACAGGTCGGTGAAAAGTTACTGTAGAAATTGCATCGTATGCCTGTGCGCAGAGACATTGGGAGTTACAGACTCATCCTTGTTGCCCGTTGATGCAAAATCGTCACTAGGAAGTGACTGTGTGGTCAAATACCACTTTCGTCAGTTTTGCAGATTTGCCCTTGTGAGGTTGAAGCTGTGTTCTTTGCAGTGACAGAATTTTTTGTAGTGTTCTGTAATGGTGTCTGATTCTCTTTCACAGATTGTCACTGAAAAGCTTGACAAGAACAACTTCCAAGCATGGAAGTTTAGAATGATGAATTTCCTTATTGGAAAAGGATATTGAGAATTCGTTGCAGGAAATGAAGAAGAACCAGTTGTTCCTTATGTTCCCAATCAATAACAAATGCAGGCATTTAAAGGATGGCATGAGAGAGCCAGAAAAGTTATGTACTGGCTGTCTATCAGTATTTTAGACTCTATGATTGTGCATATTTAGGATGCAAGTACGCCAAAGGAGGAATGGGATACTTTGTAAAAAATGTATAGCACAAATACCCAAGCCAGGAAAATGCAGCTCAAGCAAGAGTTGCACAATGTGCAAAGAGAAAGTATGAGCATCAATGACTACCACATGAAGGTGAAGAAGATTGCAGATGCACTTGCTTCCATTGGGTCGCCAGTGGAAGATGATGATTTAGTTTCTGTGACCTTGAATGGTCTAGGAAAGGATTATGCACAGGTCCGAACATCGATTTCCGTCCGTGAAAGATTTCCTGATTTTGAGGAGTTGATTGCTCTTCTAATTTCTAAGGAGCAGAGAAATGGTGGTGCATCTTCTTCAGGAGGAACTTCAAAAGAAGCTATCTTCTACTCAAATGCTGGAAGAGGTAGAGGCTGAGGTAGAGGAGGCCGATCTAGAGGCCATGGTAGAAATCAGAATATGCAACAAACTCAAGAAAACCAGTCCTATGGAGGAGGACGTAGTAACTCTAGAGGCAAGGGGAGCCAAAGAAGTCATGGGATGGCAAAGAGGCCAAAATGCAAACAACAATGTTGAATGCTACTACTGTGGTAAAATGGGTCATATGGCTAAAGATTGCTATAAAAAGTAGAATGACATCATGAATGGAAAATTGCAATAAGGGAATTATGCATCTTCTACTAGACAGGGTGATGACAGAAATGAGCATTTGTTTATGGTGCAGCACATGACCAATTCTGTGATAAGTGCAGAAGAAAGCAACGATGTGTGGTATGTTGACTCAGGTGCATCAAACCACATGACAGGTCATGCAGAATGGATGCAGGATGCAAGGAAAATGGAAAAACTAGGATTTGTGGAGACTGGTGATGATACTGCACATCCTATTGTGCAGATTGGAAATATTCCTTTGTCTATGCAGGATGGGAAAAAGAAATACCTGTCGGATGTATTTCATGTCCCGAATATCACCAAGAACCTAGTTTCTATTGGTCAAATGGTTGAGCAGGGCTTGCAGGTCAGATTTAATTCTCATGGATGCTTTGTTGAGGATATGAAAAATAAAGGTCGCTTGATAGCAAAAGGAAAGAAGAAGGGCAGAATGTTTACGTTGGATGTAGACATGCCTGAATTGAGTGCAGCAATGTTTGCACATGGAACCGATGTGGTTGTAGATATTGATATCTGGCATAAACGCATTGGTCATGTTAATGTACAGCGACTTAAATCAATGCAAGCCCAAAATATTGTTGCAGGATTGCCTAAATTCAAGGTTGCATAAATGCATAAGGTATATGAAGCCTATCAATTTGGAAAACAGGCAAGGAAATCATTTCCTAGACATGTTCAAGAGAGTAAGAAGCCATTGGAATTAATCCACTCTGATGTGTGGACTACTAAAGCTGCATCTCTTGGAGGCTGTCATTATTTTGTCACATTTATTGATGACTATAGCAGAAAAGTTTGGGTGTATTTTATGAAAAAGAAAAGTGAAGTTTTTGGGCATTTCAAAACTCTTAAAGCTATGGTTGAAAAAGAAACAGGCCTGCAAATAAAATGCCTAAGGTCAGATGGAGGGGGAGAGTACCTCTCAAACGAGTTTGCAAGGTTCTTGCAGGAGCATGGCATAAAGCAGCAATATTCATGTAGTCATACCCCACAGCAAAATGGAATTGCAAAAAGAAAAAACAGGCATATTGGAGAGGTATCTCGTGCCATGCTCAATGAAAAAGACCTGCCAGATTTTTACTGGGCTGAGGCAGTTGCTACAATAGTCTATATAATGAACAAGACTCCCACTGCAGCAATACATGGCATGACTCCAGAGGAGAGGTATACTAGTAGGAAACCAGATATTTCTCATTTGAAAATTTTTGGTTGCATTGCCTATGTTCATGTGCCAGATGAGTTGAGATCCAAGTTGGATCCAAAAGCCGAGAAGTACATCTTCATTGGTTACTCTTTGCAGCAAAAAGGGTATAGATGCTATAACCCTTCTACTCGTAAGTTTACAGTGAGCAGAGATGTTTTTTTTAATGAGATGAGTAGCTAGTATAAACTAGTAAATGTGATTGATAATGTAGATGCACAAAATGGTAATGCTGCACAGAATTCATAGCAGCAGTCACAAGATATTAGTGGACCTGGAGTGTCCTCTAGCAGTGGTTCACATTCTTCGCCATGGACAGCAGATTGAGATCAAGAGAATCTTCTCAAAGCAATGTAGATAGTGGTATGCAGGTATCACGAAAAGGAAAAGAGAAGGTAGATCAGCCCATGTATGATGTGAATGCAGGTCACTCTTATGTGGATGGTGAATCCAGTGGCTCAGAACAGAGCATTGATGATGAGTTGGGTATTCCTTCTATTGTTACACCAGGAGTAAGGAAGACCAAGGATGTTTTGAGAGCACCTAGGAGTGAACCTACTTTGCGCATGTCTATCAGAGCTAGGTATCCTGTGGATAGGCTGAAATATGATGGATTTATAGCCATTCACTATGCCTATATGGTCAAAGTGATACAGGAACCAGAACCCACTTCTTTTGAGCAAGCCATGGGAAAAGAAAAATGGGAGAAAGCCATGGATGAAGAAATGGATGCCTTGGAAGCAAATGCTACATGGGAATTGGTACCTTTGCCTAAAGATAAGAATGCAATTGGTTGTAAGTGGGTTTATAAGGTGAAGCACAATGCAGATGGTTCTGTGAATAGATACAAGGCAAGATTAGTAGTCAAGGGGTATGCACAAACATATGGCATTGATTATGAAGAAACGTTCAGTCCGGTTGCAAGGATGGCAACCGTAAGAGCAGTCATTGCTATGGCTGCATCAAAGGAACGGTCTTTACATCAGATGGATGTAAAGAATGCCTTCTTGCATGGTGATTTGCAAGAAGAGGTATATATGGAGCAGCCACCAGGTTATGTGCATGCTGTTCATCCTGAGTTTGTTTGCAGGTTGAAGAAAGCCTTGTATGGCTTGAAGCAAGCACCTAGAGCATGGTCTAACAAGATAGGACAGTATCTTGTCACTATTGGCTTTCAGATTTCCAAGGCAGATTTCTCACTTTATGTGAGAAAAACAGAGAAAGGTATTATGCTACTTGTCATTTATGTTGATGATTTGATTATGACAGGTGATAGTGATGAAGATATCCTTCATGTGAAAATGCTATTGAAGCAGAAGTTTGAAATGAAGGATTTGGGAGAGCTGCGTTATTTCTTGGGCATTGAGATGATTAGATCACCAAGTGGGATACGGCTCTTGCAGAGGCAGTATGGATTGGACATGCTATCCAAATATGGGATGACAAGCTGTAAGCCTATTTCAGTTCCTTTGGAGCAGAATGTGAAGCTGAGCGCAGATGCAGGTGAGCTTCTGGAAGACCCTACTATGTATAGACGCATAGTAGGAAGTTTGATTTATATGAATATTACCAGGCCAGATTTGAGCTATGCTGTTGGATTGGTAAGTTAGTTTATGCAGGCTCCAAGGAAACTGCATTTGGATACGGTAGATGCATACTCAGGTATGTGAAGTCCACATTGCAATATGGACTATTTTATGAGACTAGGGTTTCAGATACAGTTGCATGGATACAATGATGCTGATTGGGCTGGTAGTATTTCTGATAGACGATCTACCAGTGGATATGTGTTCTCTTTTGGGAGTACTGCAGTCACTTGGAGCAGCAAGAAACAGCCTACAGTTGCCTTGTCGAGCACAGAGGCTGAGTACAGGGGTGCAGCAATGGCTGCATGTGAGGTAGTTTGGTTGCATAAGCTACTTTATGATATTCATCAACCTATAGATGGGCCAACTGTCATTTATTGTGACAACATGAGCAGTATACACTTGGCAAATAACCCAATCTATCATGCTAGAACAAAGCACATTGAGGTGCATTATCACTATGTGCAGGAGAGGGCTTTACTAGGTCTTATTGATCTAGTTTATGTCAGCACAGAGGATCAGGTAGCTGACATATTCACGAAGGCATTGGGCACAGAGAAGCTGCGCAAGTTCAGATACCTGCTTGGTGTGCAGAAATTGGGATTGAGCTCGAGGGGGAGTGTTGAGATATCGAGCTCCACTCGTGATATGCCAGGGTGACTGTTGTGCATTTATGTCACCGACTTGTTAGCTGTCGATGCGGTTGGTACACCGCCCATGAATAATAGCTAGATGGCAGCTATCCTTATCTACTCTAGTTCGTGGCTTAGTTAGTATGCCACCTTAGTTAGTTGAGTTTGGTTTGAGATCCATATATAGGATTCTTCTATTTCTTTGTACTTGAGTTCTTTTGGCTTACACAAATAAGAAGAGGAAAACTATTTTCAGCCTCCACCTGTGTGTGTATTCCCCAATTGTGCAAGCAAGAAAGCTACAAGTGAGACTCCTTCTTTCTCTCCCACAATCTTGACATGGGGGGCACTTAGAGAGACATAAGGAGACCCCGAGAGGCTGCGAGAGAGAAGAAGAGAGAAAGAATAATACTCGTTCAAGAGGCTGCGAGAAGCTAGAGAGAGAGAGAGAGAGAGAGAGAGAGAGAGAGAGAGAGAGAGAGAGAGAGAGAGAGAGAGAGAGAGAGAGGAAGAGAGTTAGCTCAAATCCCTTGTCTCGATCTTTAACTAAGCCATATTCTCTTACGCTCTCTCATCTCAAATATATCCCATCTTTCCTATCTCTCAAACCACTCGTGGACGATGGCTCCAAAGCGACGAAGTAAAAAAACCATGAAGACCAATGCAACCAGTCAAGCAATGGGTATTGCCAATGATACGAGAGTGCCCGAGGTTGTGAGAGTTGCCACTACAAATGGAATATCGAGTGTGGCTAATGCAAGCACGAGTAAAGACAAAGTTTCTAATGTCGTCATGCTGCCAAACCAGGTTATTCATTACTAGATTATTATTTTGCTATATAAGATAATTACATAAGATATTAGCTTCCATATTCTTCACTTACACATTAAATTGATAACTCATCTAGAAAACATATTAGTACAAGCATAAAATGATTAATCACTATGATTTGTAGCTAGAATAGTTGAGATTCTAAGGCATAGAATCATGATAGAATTAATTGCCAAAGGTTATTGTACATATGTCTTTAGGCGCATTCAATATAGTTATGATCAAATGCGATGAGGTTAAGAGTTGATTAGTGGTGGTTATAGAAACTGATTGTCTATTTAGGAATCTTATAGGTCATCTCGTTGAGTTATTGTCACAATATATTTCCTTAAGGGATTTTGCTTATGTTGGATAAGTGAACCCAAATGGAAAACTCATGCCTTGCTTAACATGTTATAAGAGGTGTACTCAACACTTCTTTATGGGGAGAAGAATCCTCATTAGAATGTAAGGTTACCTTAGGATAAGGTCTACCTTGGCTATGTGAAGCTGTGAATTACATGTTGGGATGGTTGTCATTGCATCATTTCATACACATTTGAAAGGATTGTTTGTGTTTGCTAGAATTTAGATTTTTTATTGAAATTATTTTCAAACAGAATAAAAGGAAGGATCGCGCTAGGCTACCCCCAAGCTAGCAGTGAGACCCTACTCCAAGGGGGTCATGATTATCGCTACGAGAGGCTTGGACCGGCTCCGTAGACGAAAGGTCTGTCAGTAGGGATAGTCTCGGGTAATAGGAATTGTAGGTGCTAGAGGGGGCTCTGGCTGTAAATCCTGCATTGTTCCAAGAATTTGACAAGCCCCTTCATGACCCAGGATGGGATCCTGGAACCCTAAATACTAGTTATGAGGGTGGAATCTTGGTGGACAGAATATCCTTATGGAATTTTGTGTATCTTCCGCTGGGACAAAATGATGGAAATTGTAATAAACTTCTAATATAATAAAGAAGTTTGCTTTACTGTTCGAATTGTATGCGTGTTAGTGAGATAAATTATGTGAAGGAACATGTGACTTAATGGACTAATTAAGGAAGCTAGTTGTATATGTTCCAACAAATGTATTGTAGGTAATTAAAAAACTAAAGATGACCCATCATCAGAGGAAAGCAGGTGGGCATAACCCCCAACGGGTCCGTCCAATGGTAGGGTGGTCCCGGTTAGCTGGGAGCTTTTCTAAATCGGAAATAGAAATAGGAAGACGATAAATTGACCAAGTAGTCATTAGGTAGAACCGACTTGCATTGTTTTAGGGTGCCGGAATGGGATTTTGCCTTATGGGCAGGAGGGTTGACGTACCGCACTCCCTTCCGTCTCCCATTCTCTTTGAACCAAGTGCAATGGCAAGTCCGCTTCAGATCGAGTAATCCTCTAAAAAGTGGAACTCAAAATTACTGACAGTAGCTGGCTGCTAGGAGACCCATCCGATTTTAGGAACCCAAATCTTTAGGTCGATCCTAGTGGGTTCGGTCGGAACTCTCCCATTGCGAAGTAGACTCGGTAGAGCCTAAGTGAGAACCCCATGATGTTCCAAGGGAGCACCGGGCAGCATCATTTACGGGAAAACCTACTAATGGACTACTAAAAGGTGTGCCGTGGATTGAGACTAGCGGACACCTCACAGTGATTTGGATGCATTAAGGTAGGAAAAAACAAAGAAAAAAAGGAAAATAAGCATTAGGGTTTTTGATCTGAAACAGGCCCAAACAGGGCACAAACATGGGAAAATTTTGAAACAAAGAGTGCTTAAAGGTGTTAGAATCGCACGAGGAGTGATTGGAAAGAGTAAGGTTGAGCCCAGCATTGGTTTAAGACCCTGGGAAGCAAAGGGAGACCTCATTTTTGAGTTTTGCAGTAGAGAGAGGGAGAGAGATCTTGAAAACTTGTGAAAGACTTGGAGTTTTCAATGAATCGATCGGTGTCACAGGAGTTTTTTGTTGGGATCAAGTGTGTAGAAACCTTTCTATGTATCTACCCTTGGATTTTGGAGAATCTTGCTTATGGGCATGGCCAAAAATCATTGCCCTTAAGTGATTTTAATTGCTACTATTTGTGTGCCAACAAAATCGAACACGGTCCGCAGGGGTCCGATTCCCAAAATCGGACACAATGAAATTGTTTGATTTAAGCCCGTATTTTGATGCTTTTTGGATCATACGAGCACCATTTGAGCTCCGTTTTGAATGTTTCTTGATGTACAATCAATGTATGATATATGGCCATCATGTATGAATGTATATGATAGCATTTGAGCTTATGTATAGCAACCATTCCCTTGGAAGGGAATTTACATGAATTTTTTGGGCTATTGTGGTATTCTTTTGTCTTAGGTTGACCATTTGAGGCAGTGGATTGGTTCAAGTTGTTGAATGCTTGATTGAGACAGCACATATTGGTGGTTTTTTTGAAACTCTAGCCATCAAAATGTCACACAAGAGACAGCACATATTGGTGGTTTTTTTGAAACTCTAGCCATCAAAATGTCACACAACTCTAATTACTCAGATGGTTGGAGATAAATTGACCAAGGACAACTATAGTGTCTAGTCATACAGAATGGAGAACTTTTTGATGGGGAGAGGTCTTCGGGACCTTATTACAAGTGATGATGCATGTCCAGAAATCCATGAAAGTTTTGCATTGGATATCTATATGTATATTAGAGACCTTGATTCCTCATATCAAGAAGGCAAACACTTGTAAAGAGGCAAGGGAGATCATTGAGAAAATGTATGGGACATGTAAAGAGGCAAGGAAGATACAACTTAAGCAAATATTGCATAGAGCATGGAGAGGAAACCGCACTATCAATGACTATGATGCAGAGATCAAACAAGTTGCAAAAGATCTTGCATCTATAAATGCACCAGTGGATGATGATGATTTGGTTTTAGTCACACTTAATGGACTTGGCCTAGCATATATATCTTTGGATACCTCTATTTCAGTTAGAGGAGGCTCTATGCTAGACTTTGAAGAATTTATTGCTTTGCTACTTACAGAAGAAATAAGTTGGGTTTGAATTCATCTAGCACCAGCAAGAATACAAGTGGAGATAGTGTCTTTTATCACATCAAAGAGGGTGTGGTAGCCCATCTAGAGCTAGAGGCTCATCTTATGGCTGTGGTGGTGATAGCTTTGCACATGGTTGAGGTACATTTGGTCGTGGTGGTTTCATGCCTAGAGGCAGGGGGAGAGCTTACTCTAGAGGTAGAGGACAATCTACTCCTCCACATAGAGATGGTGCATGCAATTATTGTGGGCAGTATGGACATTTTGAAAGGGAATGTTAACACAAGAAAAATGCTATGCCTAGGGGTCGATGAAGAACTCAATATAACCATTATGCATGTGGCTATGGAGGTGCAGGATATGGACCTAGAGGTGGCTGTGCTAGAGGCCATTTATTTACCATGGAACATGTATTAGGGAGCATGATACGCCCTCCCAATGAGGATGATTGGTTTTTGGACTCACAGGCTACAAATCACATGACTCATCATGTTGAGTGGTTTGACACAAAATAGCAAATGCAGAATGAAGAATATGTGGCTACTAGGGATGATACTTTGCATAAAATCACTCATATTGATAGTGTGCCACTTGTCACTAGAGATGGAGTTGAAAATAAGCTTGGGGATGTACTTTATATACCTACAATTACTAAGAACTTAGCATCAGTTGGACCAAGGAATGCAAGTGAGATTCAATAGGTATGGATGTTTCATTGAGGAATTTTGAAATGGAAGGCCTGGCAGATTGATTGCAAAAGGAAAGAAGAAAGGCAGGTTATTTGCCTTGGATGCAGGTACTCCCGTCATTCAAAATTCTATGTATGTTGAAAGTGGGCATGGTCAAGATAAGGATGTTGAATTATGGCATAGGATAATTGGTCATGTAAACCTACAAAGATTGAAACAAATGAAAACTAAATAGGTGGTTCGTGGTTTGCCCCATTTTGGTTATGTTAAATATGATCGAGTATGTGAGGCCTGTTAGTTTGGCAAGCAAGCTAGATTACCATTTCCAAAGAGGGGGAGAATCAGCAGTTATCCTTTGGAAATGGTGCATTCTGATATTTGGGGTCCATGTCAGAATGTCTCATTGAGTGGGAGATGTAGGTTTTATATCACTTTTATAGATTACTTTAGCAGAATGACTTGGGTGTATTTCATGCAGCATAAAAGTGAAGCCTTTGAAAGATTATTGAAGTTTAAAGCTATGGTTGAAAAACAGTCTGGTTGTTACATAAAATCCTTGAGGTCTGATAATGGAGGACAGAACATGTCATATGAATTTTTCAGATTTTTTGAGATCTCATGGAATCAAAAGACAGGTGACATGCAAGTACACACCTCAACAAAATGGTGTGGCAAAAAGGAAGAACATTATCATTGCAGAGATTGCTAGGGCAATGATGAACCAAATGAATATGCCATTGACATATTGGGTAGAGGCAGTGCATAGTGTAGTACATATCATGAATAGGACACCTACAGCATTGACTCATCATGTATCACCGTATGAAAAGATGTATGGTAGGACACCCACTATTGCCTACTTTACGGTTTTTGGATGTGTTTGTTATGTTCATGTTCCTGATGATTTGAGGAAGAAGATGGTGCCAAAGGCTATAAAATACATCTTTCTTGGATACCCTGATGAGAAGAAGGATTACAAATGCTATGATCCAGTGACTAAGGAAGTTTACATTAGCAGGGATGTCAAATTCAATGAGTATGAATCATGGTACAAGCCCAAGATTGCAGTGGACTTGGATTCTTATGAGAGTAATGATGATGATGCTCATGGGAAGAAAATTTCAGAAAATGGTTAAGTTTGGAAATTAGCACTTAGAATATATGTCTGGACCTCATGAGAATGCAAAAAGCAATGACAGCTATAGTCCATGGAGTGATAGGTTCAAAAGTTCACAAAAGAGTACAGAAATTGCAAAAGGCAAGAGGCCTATGGTTGAAAGTTCAGAGGATGAATCTATCAATGATGAGTATGGCATGCCTCATGTAAAAACTTTGGGTACTAGAAGTGCAGGAAAATATGTGCCACCACATGCAAGAGCAGTTGAGACTCCAAGTAGTGCACCTCAGTTGAGGAGATTAGAAAGGGTTAGATATCTAGTTGATAGATTGACATATACTAGGTTCATGAAGATGCATTATACTTATATGGTTTCTTATCTACAACATGTGGAACCTACTTGCTTTGAGAAAGCAATGGAAAGCAAAGAATGGAGACAAGCTATGGATGAGGAGATGGATGCACTGAAGAAAAAAAAGACTTGGGATTTAGTGCAGTTACCTCATGGAAAAAAATCAATTGGTTGCAAATGGGTGTACAAAGTCAAGTGCAAATTGGATGGTTCTCTAGAAAGGTATAAATCAAGGTTGGTTGCAAAGGGTTGTGCACAAACATATCGATTGGATTATGAGGAGACATTCAATCTAGTGGCAAAGATGACTATAGTGAGATTAGTGATTGCTTTGGCTTCTATATATGGCTGGAAATTGTATCAAATGGATGTGAAAAATGCATTCTTGAATGGGAATTCAGAAGAGGAAGTGTACGTGGATCAGCCTGAAGGGTATGTGAATCCTAAATACATGCATTATGTATGCAAGTTGAAGAAGGCATTCTATGGATTGAAGCAAGCATCAAGAGCTTGGTGTGAGAGGATTAGCAGATTCCTATGCAGCATGGGACTTCAGCATAGTATGGCTATTTATTCACTCTATGTGAGACATACAGAGGATGGTATGGTTGTGATTTTCATCTATGTTGATGACCTCATTATTACATGTACACTTGAGAGGGAGATTGTTGAAGTTAAGCATGGTCTTCATAAGGAATTTGACATAAAGGAACTTGGTCTGTTGAGATATTTTTTGGGCATTGAGGTCATTGATACACCTCATGCTATTTGGTTGGTACAAAGACATTATTCCTTGGAGATTTTGGAGAACTATGGCATAGCAGGATGTAAGCCAGTGGATACTCCCTTGGATCAAAACATCAAAATGATTGATGATGGGCAATGTGTGGAAGGTGTGACTATGTTTAGAAAGATGGTTGGTAGTCTTATCTACTTAACCATTACAAGGCCAGATTTGAGTTATGCTATTGGATTGATTAGCCAATTTATGCAAAGACCATGTAAATAACATTTGGATGCAGTGAAGGGAGTTCTAAGGTATGTGAAGAAGACTACTGGATTTGGCATATTCTATGAGAAGGGAATAAATCCTACCTTGTTTGGGTATACTGATGCAGACTGGGCAGGTAATTTTATGGATAGGAGATCCATCAGTGGGGTTATCCATTTTCATTTGGATCAGCTATGGTAAGTTGCAGCAAAAAGCAACCTACATTTGATGTATCAAGTACAGAAGCTGTGTATCAAAGTATTGCATTGGCAGCATGTGAGCAAACATGGCTGAGATTGGTTTTATGTGACATACTGATTGAAATTGATGGTGGAGTCGTCATATATTGTGACAACATTAGCAGCATTATGTTGGCAAAGAACCCAGTCTACCATGCCAGAATAAGACACATAGAAGTGCACTATCACTTCATTAGAGAGAAGGTTATTGATGGAGAGGTTCACTTGGTCCATGTCAAAACAAATGACCAAGTTGCCGATATCTTTACCAAAGCATTAGGTAAAGATAAGTTTGAGTATTTTAGGAGTGCACTTGGAGTATTACCTTTGCAAGCTCATTTTGAGCTTAAGGGGGAGTATTGAGAAATAAGGAAAAATCATAAGCTTTATCCAAGGTTGTATTAAGTGTGTATTAAGTGTGTGAAAGAGACTTGTAAGGATTGATTGAAGAGAATATAAGATGAGTAGAATAATGAAGAAGTGGGAAGCATGTAGCTCCTCACCTCTGCTTGGTCTCCCTCTACTTGATGTTTCTTTAGGACATCCCATAATCGGATACGAAAATCGGACCATCCAGAATCGGCAGACACCTGTCAAATCAGACACACAAAAATCAAACCAACCCATAATCGAACCACCAGAATCGGACGGACCTCTCGGACGACTCGACCGTCCCATCAGCACAGCCGATCAAACCAACCAAAAATCAAACTTCCGATTTTGATAATCGGACTCTTGAGAATCCGACCTCTGAGAATCAGATAGAAAACACATGGCTGATATAGAGTCAAAAGCACATCATATATCTATCATTAGGCTGAAATCTAGAGCAAGTAGTTCAAAATTGGTGGATCTCCTATCCATAAAATTACCTGCCCAATCTATCAATGGGCTGAAAGCAGTGTATAGAGCCGAAAGCACATCATATATCTATCATTGGGCTGAAATCTAAAGCAATTAGTTCAAAACTTGGCTATGAAGAGTCCTTCAAATCACGCATGGTATTTAGCATAACAGCCCTGCGGGCCGGGGAGCGACCCCCCTCAGACCCTTGCAGAGGGGGCTCTGCCCCCTCCGCACCTCCCCCAAGTAAGCTGGAGAGAAAACACATGCCGGACAAATCCTCCAAATTAGATCCTAGTGTAGTAATGACCCTACACAAGCATAGATTCTCACTTGCAAAACAGCAACAACCAAAAGCCCATATCCAAACAAAGACTCAAACAAAGACCCTAGAACCTCAATGGGCCAATCTAACCAATAAAGGCAAAAATGCCACACCATAAAAATGTGTATATGTTACATTCGGACTGCATCTAGTCAAAGCGGAACACAACAACATCAAGCTACAACTGCAAGGATGACTAGACATGGCAGTCCTGAGACCACAGAAGCACATTGAACGGCACTCTACAGATGACCTAAGACATTAGTAGAGAATCCACATCTGGTTGTGCGGTCGGGGACTCAAAGGCATGTATTAGAAGGCTTGAACTTATAAGCCAAGACCCAGAAGATAAATACATGGTACCGCCTACTTATCTTAGGGTCAAACTCACCGCAAAAACAGAGCACATTATCAATGCTCTCATCAATGAAGGAGCATATTTTAATATCTTGACCTATGAAGCATAGACTTGACTAGGCCAACCAAAGCTCACACTGACTAATGCAACTCTTAATCCTTATGGGGGGGACACCCACAAGCACTTATAGGGAAGTGCGAAATCCTTGTACCTATTGAAACGGAAAGCTTGCCTATCTTATTCCATGTTCCTCCAAATAGTGCAAATTGTGGAAAGGAAACCCTCCTAGGAAGACCCTTCAAAAGGGCGACAAAGTGTGAGGCTAATTATGTAGCACAGAGGATACACTTGACACTACTGGGTGTGAGGATAATCACAACCTTTAGTAAGTGTGAACTCATCAAACCTCAAGTGCAGACAAGGAATATTCTAACATGCTAGGCAAGTCTAGTAACGAGAGCAAGGAATTATTAAAAGAGTTGATACAAGCGCATGTTGAACAGAGAGAATTAGTGAGCGAGGCCATGCTTGAAACAAGAAGGTTAAGAGACAATGTCAAGGATAGGCTTTGGACTTACAAATATCGTAGAAGACCACCAAAGAAGTCCAAGCCTTATAGACAAAGGTATCGATGGAGAACCAGCACAACCCCACGATGGATATCCAAAGTGTTGCTACATGCTCAAGGGTATTATGCAAGTAACCGATGGATTTGGGTACCAAAACCCCCTGCTAAACCACCTCTGTTAAGTGGAGACCAAAACCCCCTACTAAACCACCTCTGTTAAGTGGAGACCAAATCTATCAAAAGTGAAGAAGTTCAGGAGGAAATCTAAACTAAAATCCAAGTCTCGAGTCAACAACATTGGTGTGATTGAGCCCCTCACGATTGAAATCAAGAAACCAAACATGACTATTCGAAAGGTAGATCCTCAGCCTAGTGTGCTTAATAAGTGGATATCAGATGTAACCGTCGAGTACGCATAAAAACCACTAGTGCTCAAGGAGCCTTTGACTTTCTAAGAGGATAATGAGCACCACAGGCACAACCCTGCTCATGATAAGGCTAATTTCTCAAC
This sequence comes from Lygodium microphyllum, assembly GCF_053477565.2. Lineage (NCBI taxonomy): Eukaryota > Viridiplantae > Streptophyta > Polypodiopsida > Schizaeales > Lygodiaceae > Lygodium > Lygodium microphyllum. The sequence goes on from NC_141152.1 coordinate 75,948,740, forward strand.
AAAGCAAATGGCAGAATCGTCTAACAGCCATAAGCAAATCTTCAAGCTAGTGCCAAGTCCACCTCGGAGTCCCAAATCTCCTACACCCTCTTTCCCTAACAGCCATAAGCAAATCTTCCAGCTAGTGCCAAGTCCACCTAGGAGTCCCAAATCTCTACACCCTCTTTCCCTAAACAGACACACGAAGCACAATAGCAATCGTCAAGTCCAGCATCTCAATCCCAATCTCTATCTCCAGATGAGCTTCCAAATGTCCAAGGTGCAGAACATGATACCACCCCTAATTCTCAACCTAAGGATATACCTATGCAATCCACCGTGACTAGCTCAATTGATGCTCAATCTACACAAGTGAATGCACAAAGGGCAACAAAAGACATAACCACTTCTAATCTGCCTAAGGACTTGACACCGCAGTCTACCAACAATAGCCAAAGTCCATTGAACTAGCAGCTACTACTTCCGATCAGGAATCATAGCACAGCCTTTGGCCGTGGTGATGCCCTTGCAGAATGTGTCCTTAGAAATTCACCTGTGGAAGAGATATTGCAACCAATATACTTGACACCTCCAGCACTTCCAAAGCACCTAAAGCCTAATCTTGAGAAGAAATCTCTCAAAGATTTGGCAAAAGAGATGCCGCATCTATCCAATGAACCAAAGATGAAGTGTTTGATGAAGCTTGATCACAAGCTGACAGCCATCACATGTGTGTACATCCATGTGGATATCGGAAGTCCAACACCATAGCACACAAAGCTCATAGACGAACCCTTGACTTGGGACAAGCAACAACATGTTTTCTCCCGCTATGTATCTGTCATCACTCAAGAAGTCATATAGGACATCCCAAAAGCCACAACTAGAGAATTGCACTTGATACCCTCACTCTATACTATTCAACATGAGACAAACAAGAAAAAGCTACAAGCAATCAAACAAAAAGGGAAAGAACAAGGTAACTTTGTGCAGAAATGGTACTCTAACCAAAGTTTGGCAGCCAAAATTGGGCACCGACTAATGACACTCTCTAAGCAAAGGAAAGCCCTTTGGACATCAGTACATGATCCCAAGTACATTTCCTCAGCCTCATTAAGAGTGTTGGCAATGGTCCATGAGTTCCATCTTTCTGCCACTGTCCAAAAACATCCCTTGTATGATAAACTGCTTCTAGAAGAAGATCTACACGTGGCTAGCAAGCTAGGCATAGGGAGCATGGTACTTGTTGTTAGCACATATGTCTTTTGCCTCACTCAAGACCCCGCAATCCTAGATCTCTATGCTTCCCATCAATACAACCCTGACTTCTTCAATTGATTTTGTCCAAGCCTACATGACATGAACCCTAAACCGTCTCTTAATTCTACACTAGAGTCACCCAAACCGTCAAAGCAAGAGAAAAACGACTCTAAATACAACATGCACTTAGATAAGAATTAATGGAGGCATGTTTCAATGGGTAAGGACAAGAGTTTAGAGCAAACACCCGCCAACTAGGAGCAACTACCAATGCAATTGGATGAGGGGCTAAACGGAGGGGAATTAGCTGAAGAGCTAGACTCTCCAAAAAGTGAGGTAGTTGTACCCTCACAACCTAGCAAGGTTGTTCAACAGCCACAGCTATGTCCCATGAGGACACACCAAAAAAAGAGAATGTTGAGGCCCAATCAAGCACATCAATGAGACTAACCTAGTTCAAGGTCTTGAGTCATTAAAGGATACACCTTGATTGCCCAAGAAAGAGAGGAGAAAACAATGAAAACAATGGCAGTTGCAAGTGGCTCTAGATGCCAAGAATATTGAGACCAAGAGTGCTGAAGAGTTGAGGAATAAAACATCGAGTTCACCCATGAATGAACCCATTGCCACCTCTCCTTACAAAGGTGAAACCTCAAACACATCTATGTGTTTTGATAAATCAAAGCAACCATTACCATCAACGGTTTCTTGCAACCCTCAATCCACTGACAACAGAACTTACATTGACCAATCAAGAGTGGATACAACACTGTCACAGCCAGTGGACAAAACTATACCAATCACATCCGAGGAGAACCATGACACTATAGTATCAAAGCCTCATGAGAAACATGGAAACCCCAAGGACATGAGCAATCCTAGCATTGAACAATCTTGCTTATCTAGGCTTGAGCCCCTAGCTATGCTAAAGCCTAGGGAAACTCCTAAAACATTGCATGAGATAGCAACCGAGCAAGCCCTCATCGAACATAGAAGTGTCACAGAGTGCTTGACCAAGTTGGATGCTAAACTCAAATTATTCGCATGTGCCTACATCCTTGCGGACATGGGCACATTCCCTAGGTAGCGACTTGAGGAATATTTGTCATATCCGCTATCCTAAAGAGCAAGAATATCTTAACGGGTGCACTATGACAAGCTCCTACATGAACACATGCAACTCAAGAGCTACATGTTGCGAGTAAAATTGGACAAGGCACCATGCTACTCGATGTTGCAAAATATCTATTATTACCGAGTAGGCTCCCACGATTACTGGATATGTATGCCACACTCCAATACAAACTTGAGTTCTACAATTGGTTCTTATCCTCACGAAGTGACATGGATTCATAAATGTGTACATAAATAAACAATGTGTTTTGTGAGTACGTATAAATAATACCAAAAGAAGCAAAGCCAGCACACATACAAGCAATGATAATCAAGTGCAAGTGATATGCATCGAAGTCAACACTATGGGATTCTGATAAATGATGTCTTTTTGAGCTGCACCTGTTCATTATGGTTGAAGCATATGACTTGCATGTAATCTCACGAGTTACCAAGTGAATGCATGATGACACAGATCTCTATACAAAAGCATTCAATGTCTAAGTCACCACAAGACTACCAACCCCACAAAGAACCATTATGGAGAAAGAAACAGAAATACCAAGAAACAAAGAGCCATGATGGAAGCCCTGTTGGAAGAGAAAATCACCCCTACAGAAAGCACACATTGCATTTGAAGCATGGCCCAAAGCATTGTCATTTCCTACTCTCTCTTTCTTGGCCAAACTCTACATCCGAGTAGGAGCCACACTGTCAATAATGACAAACGTTTCTTCATCAACCAAGATTCAATTCGCCAGATGATCTGTCCCTTGTCCATGCACAACTCACTCTAGTTGCTACCTCAATTGTTCCGATGTCTCACATCTTACAAAGAGGAACCTAAAATGGCAGTGAAAGATTAAGGTGGCAAGCTCCCATTCACAGAGGAAGAGCAAGAAAAGTATGTCTTGATGTTAGAAACAAGGAGTTTCAACCCATTTGCATTCAAGCTTACCCTAAACCTATAAGACGCCATCATGGAGGAGCTAGTTGTAGTAAAAAAAACTCATGGACTAGTGCAGTCTACAAAAGTATGTAGAGAAGGTCGGACAGGTTGTCGATTACAGCAAGTGCATAAAATTTTCAAGGAGCTTCGATGCCAAAAGAAACTGTGGTATAGTCACGGTAAGAAGAGGAGAAGAAGCTCGCCAAGTCGAGGTGGAGTTGAGCCCTGCAATGGTGGAGAGGGCCCTAGGTTTAGCTATCAGCAGGACTGAGAAACGCCCAAGGAGGGATTTGTATAACATGTTGGGGGTGAGCCATCACCAATTCGAGAACAAGAGGGAGACGAAGTCCACAAGAAACAACATGACAACATGGAGAGTATAATAAAAAGGAGAATGACCAACCATCTCAACAACAAGAGCAAGAGGACAATCAGTGAGCAGCAAGGCTCAAAATTTGTCGATTCAATGGGAAAGGAAAAGATCACTCTCAAAATCCCCATGAGAAGAACTCGATCCACCTCCAAAGGAAACAGAGAGCTACAAAGGGTGGAGGAGGAATTTAAGAGACTAGAAGAAGAGCGCAATAAAATGCTAGAAAAGAAGAAAGAATGACTAAGGCAAAAGGAGGAGGAGATTGCTCTTACAAAAATGGAATCAAAGATTTAGCATGCAAGCTGGCACATTCCAAGAGTAAACACCTCTTGGTGGAAAGCAAAGTCGCGGCTATCAAGACAGGAAGGTTGGAGCAGCAACACACATCCTCCTTGAGCACATTGAATGTCATGCAGTCAAAAAGGAGAAGAGACATTGGAATAACAAAAAAGAAAACTAGAGCTAACAAGGAGGGCAGTGCAACATGGGCTCCATGCCAAGCCATGCATTCCTTGGCAAATCTCTTAGGCCCCCTCAAATTGTAACTACTGTAGAGCATCAGGATGATGTCTAGTGTGCTCCCTCCCAATGCATCTCCAAAAAAAAAAAACAAAAACAAAAAGGGCGCCCACGATCACAGCATAGCACCTAGGGGCCCTCAAATTAGGTACATCCAATGACCTTGGTCGGCTGGCTCCATCCCTAGTCCCCTAGCCCTTTATACATCCCCCACAATTATTTTGGGCATATCAAGGGCAAGACATACTCAGAGAGCTCATCTCAGACCTATCACCCTGAACCATTTGCACAATTCTTTTTTGCACTCCATCTCAGTGCCATCCCAATCAACAGTAGTAAGCAAGGCATGAAAGACCATGGAAACTACACCCTTGTCATGCCACTATGCGGGCACAGTGTGAAAAACTCTAGAGTGCATCATTATCTAACTTTCTTATTTATGTAGAGAGTCAATGTGATCAGAGTCATTAGTGCTAGTGTCCGTGGCATAGATGGTCCAAAAATACTAGATTTTTGGATAATTTTAGCCTATTTTTTATATTACTTATTGTAAAAAATCCTAAAATTTTAGGAAAGCTTCTAGATTAGGATGGCATGTAAAAAGCAAGTGGCTTTTTTAGCCAATTATGGGATTTTTCATCAAAAAGAAAGATTGGAAAAATTTCACGCGTTGCAATCCTAGTTGACAAGCTGAAAACTGCACTTTGAACTGGAAGAAGGAGTGAACTAGAAGATCCTGTAGCATGTGTCTAGTAGTTTTACTCCCCTTTCGGAGCCATCAGAGCCATCAGATTTGGGTTCTGAGCAGCAGAGAAGAATGTATTATTTTGATCCATGTTTTTGGTCTACGAGGGAGCTCCAGGAGATCTAATGTTGTGAGTGCTTCTGAGTAGTGCCAGACAAGGGGTTCCAGGTTCTATCAATACATATTGATTCAATTCATTGTGCTTTGTCTTTGTCATTTTTTATCTCTTGTCTATTCTTTTTCTTCTCTTCCATCTCCTATCTCTACTTCTTCTATCTCTGATCCCTCGTGGATATGACCTTTCGACAAAAACCCGTCCGACACCATACTCTTCAAACACTACAAGTAGCTACCAACTACCAAAAGCTAAGGTGTCAATGAGCTCAATTATGCTACATCGTGTTGTCAAAATCTTCTCCTCAACATCGACAATTCCTTCCACCCCATTGAACCCTTGCTTCATCCACACATTGCTATGAGGAACCAAACTAGCAATCTTCTAACTACGTAATATCTAAGTATGCACATGCACTCACATATTATTTGCACCACAATCTATACACAATTTGGGTCCTCAAGTGCAAGACAATACTCTCGGCTTGCTTAGAGTTCTGACCTATCTCCCAAACTAATCAAACTACATCTTGTGTACGATAAGAAGACTAGCACTAACCCCTAGGGAGAGACCATATGAGACGTTTTCAATTGCAAGTATTGAAGACTGCCATGAAAGTACCGTTAGCTCTTCATCAACACTCAACTCTAAACTCTTGTCCCTTGCCCACCAAAGAATCATCACGCGCGCACAGAATCCCCAGAACACCAATGCTTGTGCCAATCACATGAGTGCAATTCCCAACAAAGAATAGCCCTATCACCAACTACAACAACCCTATCACCAACCAATTAGGCCAACCAAATGCCACCACCAACTACCTTCATCCACATCGCCACCAAAACTCCTTCATAGCAAACCACAGTAGTCCCTTTCCACCCACATCTTTGGTGCATGCCAAAGCCTCCTACCTATGACAAAGAGTGCCATGGGACTAGCACTCATCTAAGAGGGGGGTAATGTTAACTTCAGAATAAGAAAAAAGTGGAAAAAGTGGAGAAGTACAAGTTGGGAGCTAAAAGAGGTGGCCCAGAAGGAAATCGAACATAATGGAAGAAGCAATAAGAAAAACGGATCAAAAGTGCAAGGGCGGCCTCAAAAGTTAAGTCAAAGGAAAAAGTGCATTTTTAAATGCAAGGCACACTCTAAATCCTTGTAAAAGAGCGACAAGCTCCCTCCTGTGCAATTTGTAAATGTAGATGGGCATGGGTGAAGGCACAATGCAAATAGGGAGGAAATAGAAAAAGAGGAACTAGGCTAGGATGGCCAGCCATGTAAAAAGGGATGGGTGCCCAAAGGGGATTAGGGTTAGGGTTTTGTATAAAAGTTAAAAAGTGAATGAAGAAGCTCATTCTTGTGTGTGGCCAAAAGTAGCTCTCCTCTTCTTCTTCTTCTTCTTCTTCTTCTTCTTCTTCTTCTTCTTCTTCTTCTTCTTGCTTGCTTGAGCTTGTGCTTGAGAGAGGGAGTGTGAGAGTGTGAGGGAGTGAGTGTGTGAGGGTGAGGGATCGTAGCACAACAACTCTCCATCTTCTCCTCTCTTCTTCTCTTCTCTTCTCTTATCTTGTCTTGCTTGCGGCAATGAAGCTTGGAACATGGAGCTTAAGGATCAAGCCCGCTTGAAGCTTGCACTTGGATCGTGGAGCTTCCAAAGTGCTTTGGAGAGGAGGTAACTCGATCGAGCATGGAAATAAGCTCCATACAACCATAGGTTTTGAGCAAGTACGACTAGGTGAGAGATAGCTATTGTATTCGGCTTGAAATGCTTGAAACAATAAGCGGTATGTGGGTCTTGGTAGTCGAGCTTGCCTCCACATATACCAACATCGATATGAGCCATATATGCTTTACTGATAGACACTCTATAAAATTTTCCATGCTTTAAATTATCCCCAAACATTTAACTTTAGCATGGTTTGTTAGCTTGATCTAGAATCTTGATTTTGAAAAACAAGTTAAAGATCAAACTATTTGACACATGCTTGCATTATTACACTTACCTAGGCCTATTCATCAATGTGAGCTTCTCCCAAGTTTTGATTTTAATGCCATGCATCTACAAGAGGGTATATGTCTAGCACTCCTCTACATTTAGAATCCTTACAATTCCTTTCTTTCTCTCTCTTACTTTGGGATTTACTAAATTTTTTCCATCATCCTCACATTTTTTGGTATAGTTCCATATTTAACAACCATAACATAATCATCCATGGCTTCAATCCAAGCTTTTGCATCTTACTCCAACTTGGATCCTTGTCTATTAAACTTGGATGTGGCGGTGTCTACTTCAAAATGATCTTTTTCCTTGGAGCTCCTTATATTAACTTGCATTACTTAGCAATTGTAATTAACATATAAATTGAATATAAGAACTCAATTTCTCAAGAGCTTTACCTTTCTCTTTTACACATTTTGTAACAAAAAAGTATTACAATCCTTATTATCAAAAGAAGGATGAGTGGATACATTGGATCCCCAATTATGGACTCTATGTAATGGCATAGTTACAAAAACAAGGGGTTCCTCAGTTATCTCTAAGGATTACTGGATACATTGGATCCCCAATCATGGACTTCATGTAATGGCATAGTTTTAAAAACAGGGGGTTTCACAACCTCTCTAAGTCTCTACAAGCTATAGGCAAAGGAGCATATCCTTTGATAACATATCCATTCCAAGCACGTCTCTCATATACCACTAGAGGTATAACTCTTTCATTACAAAAGAAGGTGGATTAGCCTATCTCTAGAAATTTGTTGCATTTTGGAAGATTGGGCTCGAGAGTCCCTTAAGAAATTCATAATTCTTAGACTTTTTCGATGGAATATCCTTGATATATTATTGGTCATATATCCTTTTATTCATCCTTACAAACTTCTCGTCCCCATAAACTTCACTTATCTTTCAAAGAGTATCGTGCTTATAAAGTCTGATTAGTTTGAGTTCCTTAAGCCAAGTTAGTAATTTAAGATGTATTGGCACATCTTCATATAAGCTTGCATCCAAATGAAACTATACATTATTCCATCCCTATATTGGACTCGAATAAAAGTCTCTTTATAAAGTTAGGCAAGTCCAAAAACACATATTTTCTAAGATATCCCTTATCCTCTCTCAAGATTCTAATATAGTTGAACAACAAGAAATTGCACAAGTGATTTCAAAAATCAATTGCACAAGGTACCTCATCCCTCACCTATCAAAATAACTCAATTATTAAGTAGAGGCACAACACTCAATTGTTTCCAAGTAGTGAGGCTTCTCTTTATTAATGCAATAGTATTTACGAACTTTATCAACTTCATTCAATCTATCAAAACGTCATTTCATGAATTCTATACTCATAGGAGCGATCAAGATCTACATCCTTGTATCTTATCATTTTCTCTTGGGCATGATAGATAACATACTTTGTAGGCCATTGAGGATAACCCCAACACCTAGTCCCAAATGTAGGGCTTCTTGGCACTACCACTACTCTTTCACATGGCACTATCAATAACACTTATTACTAATAGATCCACAATGTTTTAGGTATATTGGTCTATTGCCAATTGCCAACAACCTTTCATAAAAGACAACAAATAAAATATATATGTGTGACTAAATTTAGTGCCTCATACCAAAAAATTATCCATAATTCATATTAGAGTAGAAAGTCCCGACCTGCATATATTCCCATGTGTGATCGGTTCAATGACCAAAATTCAATAATGTGACCATTGCCTTGGCAAGGTTGCAATACATTTGGAGGGATAGGTATCTTCTCCAAAATCTCAAACATGGCTTCACTGTACGAGAATATTTTGAGCATGTGTCCTATGTGCCACTAGAGGTATAACTTGGGTGACTTGATCATACACCCAATTATGTAAGGTCATTGTTTATCCATTAATCGTAATATCATCAATTCTTTGTCCTCCAAACAGGATGCAATGAACCAACTTCAGCTTTTCCATCCGGTGGATTCTCCTTAGATCCACTTGGAGGTTTCTAGTTTGATCAAGATTGATCCTGGATAAGTTATGATAAATTCTCCATAGCATTCCTCATTACCATCCCTATAGGCTTCGGATAGTATGGATTTGACAAGTTCTCAAGGATCCTCACCATGATCTTACAAAACTCAATGTCCAAGAATTAACAAGCAGTCATATACATTACTTTGAACACCATGAACCAATTATAAGCATGCCTAACATCCTAAAAGATCATAGTGTACTCATTAAAAGTTAAAAATATCTTTATCATCATGGATAAGTATAAGAATCTAACAATGTATCTCATCAAGCTCTTTCATTTACAAAGGAAGGTGGACTAGCCTAAGTCTCTAAAAATCTATTACATTTCAAAAGATCAAGATACTCAAGAAGTTCATAATTCTCAAACTTTACTCACCCAATAAGAGCAATTCTATCATATGGAATCTCCTTGGTATATTGATCATGTATGCATTAATTTGTCATCATGAACTTCATGTCTATAGACTTCAATTTATGTTTTCGAATAGTATCATACTTATAACTTCGAGTAGTTTAAGATTTTCAAGCCACTTCTGCCAATATAATCCATGACATATCGTGCAAACATATGCATGCAATACTAGTCACATTGTGCATGGTAGCTAGATGGAAGGATACTAATATGTTTTGTATTGTGGTGAGCAAATAATTAGATGAAGCAAGCATAATTATTATTTTTAGAGTACGCAATTTTGTGCATGGAATTTATGCACTCATTAGCATGGAAAAATATTACTGAAAGCATTATATTTTATATGCACCTATTAGCGCAATGACTCTGTATACACATATGCACAATGGATTTATTTTTTATGTATTATTTAGATAGGACAAAATAATATTTTGTAAATCTTTTAGAATAGAGTGTGTTTTGATTTATTTGCACCAAAAGCAAGTAATGCAAAGTGAGGAAAAGTAAGGAAGACAAAAAGGATGCTTTCAATATATTTTGGACACAAAAAGCTTGTTCTGATATTATAGATACATGCATGGGGGAGGTGCTCACCCATGCATGGAAAGAGATTGTACCTAATCTTATGTCGTGCAAGTTCTTGGCATTTTCTTCTATCGGTACAAATTATTCTCTCTTTATTTTATTCTCAATTATATTCTATATTATGGTGAAGGCAAGCAACATTGGTATCAAAGCACGGTGATTGAAAGGTGCATCTATATCAACAAGAAAGCCATCCATCCATGCTTGGAAGTCATCATTAAGGCACATCTCAATATCCGTTGGTTGAAGCTTTTATATAGTGGGTAATCTCCTTAAAGGTTGTGGTATTCAAAGGGTGTTGTCAAGCTCTAAGGTTGAAAAAGATTGCTTTTCAAAGCTTTCGTATAAGGTCATTGTGCTTACTTCTCTCCAAAACCACGAGTCAAATCCCAAAACCACCTTCCTAGTGGTTTTGAGAGAGCAAGTGGTTTTCAACCATCAGGAGGGAAAGTTGAATCAGTTTATACCGACCTATCCATGCTACCAAGCTAGTCTCCAAACCACCTTACTCAGTGCGGATCGCCGCCCATTCTACCACGATTTGCCACCATGGACGGCCATTGCAATTTCCTAATTTTTGTATTTTCTGGGGGAGGCATCTTAATTGTAAGCCCTTGTCTCTACATGGAAAAAATTTACTTGGTTAATTCATTGCATATATGATACGCATGGTTTTAATTCTATGGGATATATAGAAGAGGCCTTCCACATGAAAGTGAATCATTTTGCAAGTTCTACAAGAGGCTATTTTCACATTGCATAACTTATCTATATTGATCTATTCAAGACTTACTCCTATGCAACGAGTTTTATTCAAATCTATTATTTTCATCATAAATTATTTTCACCATGTTGAGTCCTTCCAACACCAACAAAGTGAATATGGAAAATATGGAATCCTCATTACCAAAAATCACCTTGCAACCAACCAATTATTTGATGGATAAAGCTTCACTTTGATGGAACATCCTACACCATAACATTGACCATCCAAGAACATAGCCTGCTTTTCAAGAAAAAGTTAAAGAATCTTTTATTGTGTCTCAACTTCATCTTCAAGGTAGTCATAATTGATCCAACTTATCTTGGCAAAAGGGTAATATTGTTTCTATTTATATTAAAAGATTTTGGCAAAGACTTTTGCTATTGTGCATGCTTAAGGAAGTTCCTAAGTGCATGCTGCAATGTAAATATGAAGATGGTCTTCAATTCGGCATTCAAGCTCAACGGAATTGTCCTAAATTGACTTCTCTTTATTACGAAATTATCCCTTATGCCCATGATGCTGAGAAAGAATTACAATCTATTGCCCAAATGCTTTGCACTCAATCACCCCATTCCTTCAACAACAACCATAACGAAAAAATAATTTTTTTTCCTTAAAGTCCTAATTCTTTTATGTCTAACGGGTCAGTTTTCCAAGTTCCAACTACAAAGTGGCAATGTGCAAAGAAGCCCTAACAACAATCCAAAAAACAATGTAAAATCTCAAACTGCAAATCTTAATGCTCAAAATAAAAAAGACAAAATTATTTCTCATAATTATGGAATATTTGGACACTTCTAAGCATATTGACGAGTTACATTGTCCCCCCAACAACAACCAAAAAAATTTCTCAATTGCACAATATTGAAAGAAAACCTAATTACACTCTTGACTAGACTATCGATAGCTTACAATGCGAGGCAACTACTGAGTAACAAAAAATCAAGTGCACCTATTTCTTTACATGCCTTAGTGAAGATGAAAGTTTTTGTGTATAATTCGAATGCGTATTTTGCATGATGATGGGAGTTCTCGTGATTTGATTTTGGAAAAGTTACTTGGAAGGTTACAACTAGCAACTAGTCCTCCATTGTACAAGGTTAAATCTGCATTTTAAGGTATTAGGAACAATAGGTATTATGTACAATGGTATGAAGGCGGAAGAGAGAATGGCACTAGCAAAACGTGAAGCAATGTGTAGGCGTGAAGTGTGGGAGTGAAAGCGACAAGTATAGAGAGAGTGTGTGTTTGTGCGTGTGTAGACTCCACAATTTTGTGTACCAACAATGTGTTGGTACACAAAGATTAAAGAATGTATTTATACTTTAGGGTCAGCATTTTTTGGCTGTTGCAAATCATGTTCAGCATGTTGTTCAACACCTTCATCTTGTGGACCAACACCTACATCTTGTTGTCCACCACCTTCACAAGCATCTCTTTGTTGTCCAACTTCTTCTGGTAGCTCAAAGATAACCAGTCGATCATCAATTTTAGCCTATGGTAAAGCATCATGAGTCTCCTTTTCTAACATAGAGGGAGGCTGCACATGTTGAAATTTTACTCTCTTAGAGTCTTCATCAAAGACCAAAGCATTTTTTAGCAACCTTGCCTCATTAAACACTACATCTCGGCTATGTACAATTTTCTTGGATTGAGGTAACCATACCCTATAGCCCATTTCACCTTCATCACACCATAGCCCATATAGGTAGCCTTGGTGGACTTAACATCAAGCTTACTTCTCAATGCATTTCTGACATCTACAAATGCATCATAACCAGAGACACATAGATGGTCACATGAGGTCGGTTCGCCAAACCAAACCTCCTCAGGGATGCCATTCTTTAAGGACTTGTTAGGAGAATTGTTGCAAATGTGTACTGTGGTTTTTAATGCCTCTCCCCAAAATTCATGAGGGACATTAGCAGTGGGGACAATATGCATTGCACTCTCTCACACAATGTCATGTTATATCTTTTTGCCACACCATTCGAAGAAGGGCTATATGGAGTTGTAAGCTCCCTTTTGATACTATGGAAATCACAAAAGGACTTAAATTCAGTAAATGTGAACTCACCCCCATTATCTGTTGTGAGACATTTCAACTTTTTCTATGTTTCAGTGGTCACAAATGCATGAAATGACTTAAATGCATCGAATACATCACTTTTCTTTTTCAACAAATACACCCAATCTTTCTAGAACATTCACATATCAATGAATGAAACAAAATATGTAGCACCTCCCATAGCATACTACACACATTAGAATGCACCAAATTCAAAACATTTTGTTTGTGGTGAGAGACACCAGAATAATAAGAATTCCTCACTTGCTTACCAAATTGACAATCATTACAAAAGTCAAGCTTTGAGCCCTTAGCATCAAGTCTTTTCAAAGAGGAAAGAACTTCGAGTCCTTTTTGGCTCATGTGACCCAATCTCTTATTCTAAAGCTCTAAATGAGAGCCAATTTCAGCAATAGCAAGAAATTTCCCAGATAAGGCTTTGCACAGTAAGCAATAGAGTGTGCTCTTTTTGTAGCCCTTTACAACAAGCATAGAGCCCTTCTTAAGTTTCCATAAACCACCACCAAACATTGTGGTATAACCATGCAAATCCATCTGTCCCACAAATAATAAACTTTTCTTAATGCCATGTATATATCTGACACCTTTGAGCACAAGCTCCTGACCATTGTCCAAAGACAAATGTATGGTGCCAATCCCATCAATACTACAGGCATGTTTATGTCAATCCATCATCGACTACCAATAATGCATCAATAATATCTACTTTGGTAATGTGCGTGTCCTAAATGTGAAGTGCAAGGGCATCACTAACAGCACAAAGTACATCACCATCTCCATCAGACAGTTCTTCAATGACAACACTAGGGATCACATTGACCTTCTCTTTGTCCTTCAATGCCTTAAATGTGTCAACCTTGTCCTCTTTCTTCTTCTTGTCTCCTACATTCATCTTTCTTTCCTATTCCTTCTTAAAGTACCTACATTTAGGCTTTTTCTGACCTTTATGGCCACACTAATAGCATGTGACATTTTGCTGCTTTTCTTTCCCTCTACTCTTACTTTTTCTTCTTTGTCCTACATTTGCATTCTTCTTATCAGCTCTGCCTCTGACATGCATTCCCCACTGGATTTTCGTCTAAACTCTTCATTGAGAATGGATCCTCTCACACCATCATATGTGAGGCTAGGATTGTTGCTCAAAGGATGCACAAGTGTTTCCCATGAGTCTTGCAGTGTCATGATCAAGAAAATAACTCTCAGCTTATCATCAAAATCGAGATTTACATCCTTTAGCTTATTTAAAATACATGTAAATGCACTCAAGTGTTCAAAAGCCAACTTGGACACATCCAACTGCATATTCACCGACTTCTGCATCAGATGCACATGATTGACAAGTGTGGTGATCTCATATGTGGTCTTCAACTATTGCCATATAGCATAACCTGTATTCAAGCCTTTGATATCTGTATGGATATCATCAGTGATACCCATTTTGATATAGGCCACGGCTTTCTTGTTCACCTTGGCCCTGATTAGGAATTTGTGCATGCTCCTTTTGTTGCAAAGCATCTTCACAATCTTTCAAAAAAAAGAATACCTTTTGCATATGATCTTTCAAAAGATCAAAACCCTAACCATCAAATCGTTTGATTTCCATAAAACTTTTTGTGTCAGAACTGGAAGAAGTTGTAGCCATTTTGCCAAAATCACAGATATCAGCCAAAGTAATTGCAAATACCCAAGCTTAACCACCAAATACACTTGTTGTCCTTGCTCTATCAGCAACAATAAACCACTACTATTTATGTGCAACCAACCAATACAATGACTGAACCAATAAGTACACAATTGGACCTACCAAATACACAACTGTAAACAACAATACACAGCTGGCCAATCAATGTGCCCAACCTGCCATGACTGCCATGCCATGCAATCACATGTGTTGATGCCACTTTGCTACCATGCGCTTGCATGCTATCACTTGCCTGTGCAGACCTGACTGCCCGACGGCTGACCCTGCAAAATCAAAATGATTGTTGTCACAGCAATAAATGCAATCACCACACCTATTGTGTTGCCTACACGCAAACAAGAAAAACTGATAACTTGACCTGAAAAGTGTTGCCTCGATGCGTGTGTAGCTTCTCACGAATAGTTTGCTACAACTACAATCCACGAATAGTTTCCTTAAGATGCGTGCTCACGACCAACTACCTCGAAACGTGTGCTTTGATACAATTTGAAGGTGAAAGAGAGAATGGCAGCAACAAAACATGAAGCAATGTGCATGTGTGAAGTGCAAGAGTGAATGCGACAAGTTGTGTGTGTGTGTGTGTGTGTGTGTGTGTGTGTGTGTACTCCATGATTTTGTGTATACCAACAATATGTTGGTACACAAAGATTAAAGGATGTATTTATACTTTATGGTTTACGAGTTTTACCCCCACAAGGGTGCATGTACATGCACAAATAAATAATGCATATGTAATACAGGAGAAGTGAATAAAGGACCTTTACACCCAACATGGTATAGCAGAAATTAAGGGGTCAAAATTTTCTATGGGAATACATAAAGAAAGACATGATTTCCTAGTTGCACCTCTTCAATCATCGTTCTTGATATGCCTTTTTTACATTAATTTAATCATGATACTGATACCATAGATTAATGAGAATGCATTTAGACTGGATATTCTTCCTCACTGGTAAATACATAATTCTTTTCATATCAATTCTTTGAAACCATTCAAGGGAACACCTCCAATTACTCCAATAGCTAAAGATCCGCCTTTGTTAGAGGCCGATACTAAAATCTCCCAAAGTAATCTTTGATCATGACCATACTACTACCCGAATCAGCAATCAACACAATAGGTATTTGCTAAAGTAAAGAAATAATTCAATGGAAGAATCGCAATCGATACATAAATAAATGCTAACTCCATAATACAACAATCTAATTAATGCCTATGACTCATAATCACATTAAAGATCCCACAAACACAAATTTTCCACATAGGACAATGTTCCTTGTAAAATCCATCAAATTTTATAGTGCAAATTTGCCACAAGAGGTAGCACTTGCATGTGGTTGGCCACCCTTGCATTTTTTTCTTTGAGTTATCAATTAAGGATACTTGCTTGTTAACCGTGAGGAAATGTTATGAAATTATATCTATCACAGTATTTTATCAGAATTAAGAAATTATGTTTATTACAGTATTTTGAAAAAAGTATAGAATTATCATGGTATTTTATTGAAATTTATTGTGGATTTTGTTTATTTATTGCATATTCCATGACTTATCGTGCAGACATATGCGTATGGTATTGGTTGCATTATACCTAGCACATAGATAGAAGGATACTAATGTGAGTTGTATTGTGGTGAGTAAATAATTAGATAGAGTAAGCGAAAATATTATTTTTGGAGAAGGCAATTTTGTGCATGAAATTTATGCACTCTTTAGCAAGGAAAAATATTACTGGAAGCATTACATTTTGTATGTGCCTAGTGGCGCAAGGACTTTATGTGTATATATGCACAATGGATTTGTTTTTTATGTATTATTTAGGGAGGACTAAATACTTTTTTTGTAAACCTTTTAAAAAATAGTGTGTTTTGATTGATTTGCAGCAAAAGCGAGTCATGCAAAGTGAGGAAAAGAGCAAGGAACACAAAAAGGATGCTTTCAATGTATTTTCGACACAAAAGCTTAGTCTAATATTATAAATATATGCATGGGGGAGGCATGCATGGGGATGTTCTATCTTATAGTGAAGACAAGCAACATTACCTCATCACTCACCTATCAAAATACTTAATTATTAAGTATAGGCACAAACTCAAATGTTTCCACAATACAATGAGTCTTCTCTTTATTAATACAATAGCATTTACAAGGTTAATTGACTACAATCGATGTACCAAAACACCATTTCATGCATTCTATATGCATGGAAGTAATCAGGATCTACATCCTTATATCTTGGTGGTTTCTATTAGGTATGAAAAATGACATAATTTGTAGGTCCTTGGGTACAACCCCAACATCCAGTCTAAAGTGTAGGTCTTCTTGGCACTACCACCACTCTTCACAAGGAACTATCTACAATACTTGTCGAGAGATCCACAATGTTTCAAGTATACTAGTTTATTACCAATTGCCAATAACCATTCATCAAAAGTAGCAAACAAAAGATTTATCGTGACTAGTTTTAGTACCTCAACCTAGTAGATTCTTTACCGTTCATATTAGAGTAGGAAGTTCTGACTTAGATATATTCCCATCTATAATCTATTATATGGCCAAGAGTCAATCATCTACCACCCATCTTGGCAAGGTTGTAATACATTTGGAGGGATAAATATCTTCTTTAATATCTTGAACATGGCTTCACCATACAAGAAGTCCCTAAGGCCACTTGATATATCAACAAAAATTTCTCTCTTAATCGAGTAGCCTCCTCATCTCCAATCTCCTATAGGTCATAGTGCACATAGTAGAATCAATTGGAAAGTAATCAATAGAGGTTCCTTTAAATAGGTGTTGTTGTTTTGAATTAATTCGTTTTACTCCTAGATCTCCTATCCTTTAAACCATTATTCTAATACCATGTGTAAGGTGCCTCCTCTAATAAATATAAAAATTTCCACTAGTAGTCAACCCAAACTTATGTCCATATGTGTCACCATCCAGTCTCCTGGACTCAGTCGAGCATTGCAATCCCAATTTTGCTTCATAGGGAAAGCATGGATAGGTCACCCTTAATAGCAATCTAACACCTATCTAAGAAACATCACTTGGCAACCAATTAGAGGTGAGAGTAGGGCTAACACTACATTTGGTTTCAATGAAAGTGGAATGAGGGAATGTCGAACATTAACCCCTCTACCCGTAAAGTACAGTGTCAAATCAACTCCCTAAAATGATGTTAAACTTAGTAACTATCCTATCAAATTTGAAGGGTCATTTATCATCGGCTCCTTTATTTAATGTTTAGGAAAGCTACCTAACTTATCGGGTCCACCCAACCATAGATGATTGATTGTTGGAACCAAGACCTCCTACTTTCCTTGACCAAGTTCATTTTATATACCTAATTAGGTAAATTATGCTTCACACAACCTTTAGCACATGACAAATACTTCAAAAAACAATACTTCATATTAATTCAGAATACTTCAGAAAAAAATACTTCATATTGATTCATAACAAGATACAAAAAACCATTACTTCACGGAATGGTAGAAAATGTGTCTCTCTGCATAGAGAAGATAATGATCCCACCTAGGATGGAACCCTCCAACATTGCAAGGTGGGGCTTGTTTGATCATACTCCTTCGATGGAAACCAAGGAATTTATTGGCTTAAAGCCCACCAAGCTTCACTAAGCCTCAAGAGCCATCTTACATAATAGGGACACTTACCACTCAGCTCTTTTCACTATAGGTGCTTGACCACATGGGTCGATGAGGCAACTCATATAAAGAATACCTCCAATTTCTTTTAAGATGAGGACATCTAGATTTCTCTAGGAGGATGTAATGTCCCCACTAGACAATTCAACTAAATGTGCATCTCAAAATAAGTCAATCAATGTGAGAAAAATGTTTAAAAAGTGATTTAATCAAAGAAATGTGAATGCTTAATACATTTGCTCATTTACACATTATTAAATGTAAGCATAACTATTAAATTTTAAATACATATAACATTAAATTTTGAAAAAAAAACATGCATATGTTAAAATGTGCCATTTAATATCAAAACTAAGAAAAATTGATTGCATACACATGTTCATCTCATAAAATTAATCATTCTACAATTTTTACAATATATTATTTGATGTTGGGAGCATACTACCCTTACCTATAAGGACTAGGGGGAAAATCTCTTTTGGAGGGCAATAGAATAATGAGGAGAAGGGGGAAAAAAATCAAGAGTAGAAAAGAAAAATTTGAATTTAGCTTTTTTAGTCAAAATAGGAAGGCTAAATGAAAACATGGTTTTTAGGAAAAGAACACACTCAAGTAGGACAATTCAAGACTAAAATGCTTCAAATCAAAGGAAGAAAGCAAGATAAGCACATCACGCTCTTTCTCCCCAAATATCTATTTAAACGTTCCCTATCATGAGCATCTCTAGACTCCAAGCAAGAGCCGATCCGATACCAAGTGTAATGCACCTGCACTTTATCACTCACTAGACACGGCAAAAAAAAGGTAACACAATATGTGAGAACAAGGTATACTCTTGTATTACTCAATGAAAAAAATGTACAATAAAGACATATCTCAAGACTACACCCTCGTAACGTTACACAAGTGAGGATTCACCTGTAAAGTGGAAATCAAGCAAAGCTCAAAGTTACTAATACTCCCTATATAGGTGCATTTGTGCATAATGCTAAGGAATAGCTACAAAGCCCCAAAATAGGGAAGCGAGAGAGGAGACCTCACCGGGGGGGAGGGACGGGAGACGGGGTGAAGTGGGGTGGGGTGTTTTGTTAAGGCCAAGCTATGGCATTAGCAACCAAGAATTACAAGCCAATGTATACAAAGTTCATCACCTAAGCACACCAAACACTACCAATAAGCATGCTACTTCAACTTGGCTATGAACATGCTAACTCTACATCCAATAAACCAAGCCAAGTCAATACTATCACAAAAGGTAATTATCATCACATAAGCTCTACTTTAGTCCAATAATGCACATAGTAAAACTCGTGTGAGCACTTGCCTTTAAGCCATTACAAAAAATTTCACATGACGATGTTCCACAAAGTAAACCAAGCTTACGTAATAAACCAAGATCTCATGTCCTATCCTAGAACATTCTTCATAAGTATTACATGAGCAAACCAAAAGCCTTGCAACCCCATTAAACTAAGACAAGGTGTTAATGGCTTTCCAATGCACTTTGACAAGTAAATCTACCCAATGTTGAGGCCTTCAACAACCTTTACCTCATGAAAACTAGAGTTGCAAAGGGTAGTAATATGGGAAAGTGACAAAGATAAAGAACAATTATAAGCACACCTACATCATGCTATTTGGCACCTTGTCTTTAAAAAGGACTTGTCATCTCTATGTGTGCTTGCTTGATTCAAAGGCATAGTTGGTACCTTCTTAGTACTAGTGCTTAATGTAAGATCAGTGAGACTAACATGCTTGGAGTCTACCCAATTCGCAATTTACTAGGTTAAGCACTCAAACCTAACTTTCTTTGTAGTGTAAACTAACTATGTACTAGTTATCTTGCATGTAGTGTCTCCTCCTTTTCAAAATTCTCAAGTCCCATGTTTCTTCTTTGCCCGAGTCCTTTTTCTCATGATCTTGAATGAGGCAACCCTCAATCATCCTTATATCTAGTTTTTGATGCGACATCCCCCTATAATTAATGTAGCCTCGCACGCCACCTTGTTGCTATGACATGTAGCTTGTGATGCAAAAGGTTTGCAAGAGATGCCCTTGACACATACTACTCATAGTAGATACCACATTATCCATCACATGTTTCCTTCTCCCATCCCATCCCCCTCCACTAGGCATAAGCTTCAACTTATAGACGTATCCTTTGTGTATTGATCTAAGTTCCAATTGACACGTGTAACATGCTTCCCTTTTGTACTCGAATTTTTAGATGGATCTAATATTATGTTGCCATTGCTCTTTGTTTCTTATTTATCATGTAACTTTTAAGATAAGCTTCTAAAACTTTTATGAATTCCTCAAAGGCTTTAAATAGTATGGTAATGGAATTTTTTGCATTTTTCTCTTTTCACTTGGTTTCAATTATTTTAAACTATTGCATTATTTATTTTGAAGTCATCCCACCTTCTAATCTAATTCACATTGTAGAAACTATGGTTCATGATGGCATCAAACAAAGCGAAATTATGCATTTGATAGTCTCCTAATCTACTAGTACTATACATATTTTGAATGTGGAGATCTGGTACTCAATGATAGATATCATAGAATCAGACAAGTGGATTAAGTGCTCTTGCCCACCATGAGAAGACAAGCTAAAGCACACTAACCTTGAAGCAACAAAAAAAGATGATCAAACAAACAAAGTACAAGTGAAGTTAGGATTCAAAGCATATCCAAACAAGAGGTATAAAGGTGATGTGTATAATCATCATTTCCCTAATCTCTTTGAAAATTACAATTTGGCATGTCAAGAAGCGATAAAGCAACACATCTATCTCCAAAATTTCCCTTTCAAACACATATACCCTTATAGCCAATAAGATCTATTGAGCTTAATCCTCAGGAAATCTACTACTCTTTCTCATGCATCAAAGTTGAGAATGAAAACACTATTTACAATTATCCAAATGTTCCCATAATGATACAAATCTGTGAGAGTCAAGTATGAGTATACATTGAATAATAGGTTTCAATATATACATTAACCATGGTCTTCCAAAGGGTCAATTACAAAACCAATATGATTTTCAATATTATATGCAAATGCTATGAAATGAGTTGTAAAATTACATGACACAACAAATAAATTATGATGGATTGTAAACAAAGCAATACAATGATTGGCACTATCTACCCACAGTTCCACAATGAAGCTTACATGGCAATCTAAGCAAGGTATAAATCTCAATATACACAAAGTTTCATCATGGACTCGCAAAAAGCCGAGAATAAAACAAAAGCTTGAAATGGTAAATCTTGAGTGCAAAAGCATATAACATCATACAATACATGATTCTAGTGCCTCAAAATCTCTTGTATTTTTGCAAGCAAATCATTACATGAATTGTTCTATTGCATACGTCACCTAACAAAAACTCATAATATTGTCTATGCTCTTAACAATGTTTTAATGCATACATAACAACACGTCATACTCTTGGTAGGTCTCCAAGCTAATGATTAGTTAATGTGCATTTCTTGAGGATGTTCTCTAAGACTCTTAGCTAGGGTAATTAGACATACACTCTTACAATTTTTTGCTACCATCAATTAACTCATTGCACTTTTGTGTATAGGGAAAATGCAGGAATTCATGGTATACATAGAGAGAGAGAGAGAGAGAGAGAGAGAGAGAGAGAGAGAGAGAGAGAGAGAGAGAGAGAGAGAGAGAGAGAGAGAGAGAGAGAGAGAGAGAGAGAGAGAGAGATTCCTATTCTGCTTTCAAAAATAGCTCCGCAAGCAGAACTTTGCGAGTTTTTGAAAGCCAATGAAATTTTGTCCTCGTATGATCAATGCCAAGACTTCTCAGTTCAAGGACAAAAATATAAGATGTTCAAATAAGCAGAACTCAGGCAAAAGAAGTATATCATCTTACATATTGTCTCCTCGAATTATATACAACCCTAGAACAAGCTGCTCCACCCCTGTCTGAACAAAAGAAAAAACACATTAAAAGCAATTCACAAAAGATACTTATCATGGAGCATCATTGATAAACTATCCATCTATAAGAGTTAATCCTGCTGGAGATAACGTGCTACGCAAGCTACTCATTTTGTTTTATAATCTCTGCCAATACTGTGAAGAACTTGCTTATCATACTGCCAGAAAAAAGCAAGCCACAAATAAATACTGATTCTGCAATTTGCAACTTTACAATCTGAAACTGAATCAATGATTCTCAGAAGTAAAAGATGTTATGAGTGAAGTGCAAACATGCTGCACACATTTCCAGCCCTCTCCCACTACACTTGGGCACCATTAGCCTATACTTTGTCAGTCTGTCGCCTCCTGGTTGTGAGCTCTGTCAAAATCTGACAGAGACATAGGAGATCTGACTGTTCCAGCCTAATATTTATGTGTGCATTTCTTTTTCTGCAAGTTTAGGAGTGTTCACACTGGCAGAGTGCAATGTTTCAGCCTCTCCATTTCTTTTTTAGTGCCCAATGGGGGGGCAAGGGGCAGCCAGCATTTATTAGGGCAGCCAATTCTGCATATTTTCATCCAGCATTATTTTATTATCTTGTGCAGGTTGGCCAGTATTTTACTGGCCAAATGCAGCTGGTTGACTGGTTTTAGGCTACTTTTAGCTATTTATAGGCCCCCCAAAACAAAAAAAAAAACACTTGGTTGGACACATTATCTTCTTGCAGGTTTCACACACTCCATCTTCAGCTCTCCTCCATTTCCGGTGCTGCCATTGTCATCAGCCTGGTGCAGTGCCGTCACTAATACCTTAGGCTGTGTGCAAGGATTGATCAGTCCCCCATTGTATTCAGGCTTTCATTCAGTCAGTGCAAATATATCGCTTTATTCTTGACAACACCTAGAAACAATGCCTAGCATTGCAAAACTTTTTAGCAATATTCTATACAATTGACACATTGTTACCAAATTTTCACATTAATTTAATGCAGATGCGATCGTAATTTCGTCTTTGGAGGACGTGTCTCTCTAGTCCGACAAGTGGAAAATCCTAGTTCAAAGGATTTTTGTGCTAGAGGGTGGACTTAGGAAAATACCAAATAGAATTCGATAGTTTTAGCTAATCAGAAGGGATTATTTTTTATTAGTGGAACCATGAGTATTTGAGTTAATATGAGCAAAGGAGGGGAAATATTTTGATAATGGCAACCTTATAGGAAAAAATGCAAGAGAGGGTAGTCGTATAATGAAGGTGGAAAAGTCGCTAACATTTTAGCCTAACAAAAAAAAATATTATGTAAGAGAGGATGCTAGTTGAAAGAGAAGGGGGGGTGTTCTTTTATGTGTTATGGTTCTAAAGGTTAGGAAATGAGTTTTTTTTTTTAACATAACTAAAAGAAAAAATGTTGCATGTGGATTTGAAGAGGTTATGACCAAGGAGAGGGCGCCCTCATCCTAGGGGGCACATCATAGTGGGAGGTGAAGAGAGGGAGAATGGGAAAAGACTAACTAGAAGAGGAAGAGGAAAGGGAGAGGAAGTCCAAAAGCCAATTGGAGAAGAGGAAGGGGAGGAGTTAGTGGAAGTTGAGTCGTCATGAGAAAGAGAGGAGGGGGTACCATCCTATAAAGAGGGAGAGAGAGAAAACTAAAGAGAGAGAAGGGCGCCATCATCAAGAAGGGGACACTATCATCCTGAAGGAAGTGCCATCAATTCAAGCCATCCAAGCAAGAGGATTTGAAGAAACAATTGAAGTTGGAGAGAGCAAGAAGAGAGAATTGAAGCCCATGCCTATTCCATAGCCATTACCATGTCTTCTCCTTCTACCTCCATTTTGGAGCCTTTCTCTTCTCTTCTCTCTTAGTCATCAACATAAAACCATGGAAGCTAAGCTCGTATGTTTGGACTTAATCAAGATTAAGTCTTAAAAGAGTTACAAGTGGCTTTTCCATGGCAACAATGCAATTGACCA
Source organism: Lygodium microphyllum (assembly GCF_053477565.2). NCBI lineage: Eukaryota > Viridiplantae > Streptophyta > Polypodiopsida > Schizaeales > Lygodiaceae > Lygodium > Lygodium microphyllum. Next base: position 75,972,950 of record NC_141152.1, read on the forward strand.
ATTGATCTCTTGGGAGAGGGAAAATGATGAGCTCACCATTGGGAACGATTAGATAGACTCCCCTTTGCTGGACTACAAAGGACACGGCTCCCAAAGACGCAATTACGAATCTCGTACTTTATGTAAGTGCCTTAACTTGTTTAACATTAAAAAAATAATTTTACATAAATATTTCTTTAGTTTGGAATTTTTATAAAATACCTTTAAATCTCAATTTCAAGTCTGGATAGTTTTTAGAATTTATGTAGGTCTTATTTTATTTTAAAAATCAAAAACTTTTAAAAATATTTTAAATGGCTTAAAAATTATATAGATAATTTTTTATGAAATATTTGGTTAAACAATTATGAGATGTGATATTTTTGATAAATTATGTATTTTTGGAAGTATTTTTTATTTTTTCTAGAATTTTTGAAAACTGATTGCTATATCTTAAAAATAAAAAATAGTTATTTTGGATGAACATTACATTATTTTTTGATAAAAATCATGTTTTTAATTCAACCAAAAATTAAGATATTCTATAGAAAACCTAAGAATATAGTTTTGACTATTTTATGAAAAGTTCTTAGGGTTAGAGAAAAATAAAATTAATTTGATGTTATATGTTTGTTTGAACATTATTAATTTCAAAGATGATGTGTCTAACTTTATGCAAATTAAAAGTGTTGACGAGGTATTAAGTTATATCAACATTAGAAAAATATTTTTTAAAAAATAAAATTAGAGTTTATGGAATTGAGGGATGTTAGTTGATTTGATAATAAAAGGAATGAGAAAGAACTATAGGGTTTATGCTTTGAAGTTAATTCGCGAAGGGATTAAAATCCTAGGGTTAGTATTTAAGCGTCCAGTATAGAAATAGAGATGAAGAGCAAGATTAAGCAAATTTTTTGAGTTTTCGATATTAAATTAGTTAGACTACTACAAACGAGTGTCGTAACTATTGAGGAAGGCTAGTACAAATCATAGAAATTAGTTATCAATATCACCTATTCAGTGCAACAACTCCTAGGAGTTGGCTTGACATCCGGGTTAAAAGTGGCTTGGTCTTTGGCCAGTCATTTTTTGGTGCGTCTGCCGGGAGCCAAGTGCACTCGAACGAGTGATCAATTTTCCTAGGGTATTTAAATCCTAGGTGTTATTTATGAGTGAATACACAGTCTCTTTTCTAAGGGACTATTTTCCTAATTTGCCCCAGGAGTGCCAAAGAAGAGTGCTATATTGGGCGAGAGATACAGAGTTAGTAGAGGGAGGTGAATATTTTGGCCCTAAATTAACTGTGGACGTAGAGCAATTATCCTCTTGGAGTTGGGGTTACAACGATTGTGCACAAACCATAGTTCTACTAGCAACACATTTTAGGCTAATAGACGCAGTAGAGATAAATACAATTAGTGTATCGTACCACTTCGATTGGTATTATCGCAGCTCTTATCGAACCTTTAGAAGAGTGGTCTGGGATGATGTGCTACCCTGGATACATGTGTCTAGAGGTTTGAAATTTACTTTTGATACAAAAGACGTTAGAGAGGTTGCTGAAATCTTAGGCTTAATCCCCAAGCAAGAAGAAAAGTTGCCTTATGGGGAAATAGACCCAGAGTTGCCGACTATATTGAATCTTCTAAGCGCGCATACAAGAAAAAACCTAATTTTATAGCTTCAAATAAACCGTGCGTAATTTTGGAGTATGACAGTAAGAGTTAGTTTAGTAATCGTGGATGAATTCAGAAGAGAGATGGAGGCAGCAAAACGAAGCTAGAGATCAGCGAGCTAGAGAACGAGCGGCGCGACAGGAGGCTTGGTTATTAGAAAGGTTTGAGAGGGTCAATGCATTACTGAACTTAGGGATAGACGCTGTGTCTAATTCAAACGTAGAATCCTTAGAGCCTAGCATTTCATTTGATAGAACACCATCAAAGGAAAGTGAAGCAGCTTCATACCAGTGGGATCGAGTGGTTTCAAGCACTGATAGTGCCACTGAAGTAAAGAGTACACAAAGTGAGAGCGTGGAAAGTGAAGCTAATGCCACTATAGGGAGTAATGAATCTACAGTTAGTTCGAAGTTAGAATCTACTTTTGGGTTAAATTACTTATTTAATGCACCAAAAGAACCCTTGTGGATAGATAGAGTGACAGATCTGGGATTACGTTCTTTGTTTCGTATTCCCCATCAAAGAGAGCAGTCAAGAGCCGTATATGACTTTGGACTAAGATCCTTATTCAGAGAATCCAAGGGACCCGTGTGGTATGACTCTATTTTAGATTTTGGACTAGGAACACTATTTAAGGAAACAATGGCTCGAAACCCAGTCAGATTAGCTGACTTTACGCAATTCGGGGGACTCTGGGACGAAGATCCCGATGCCCATTCGCAAAGATTTGAGGTTACCTGTGTCACCAACGAGATAATAGACGACGACCAAAAGCTTCATATTTTCCCTACAACATTAAAAGATGAAGCAGCGAGGTGGTATGGGAACTTGGATGCTCAACATAAAGGAACCTATGCTGCCTTATCAAGAGCTTTTCTCGAAAAATTTAGGCGACAAGGTTTTCAAGATAGATTGGCTCTACAATTGGATTATTTATCCCAAGGGGCAACTGAAAGTGTCGAACATTACATTGAGCGTATGGAGACGATTATACGAAAGATGAATCCAGCTCCTAACAATCCCACGCAAAAGCATAAATTTATTGATGGGCTTAATCCTGAAGTTCATCAGCATGTTAGTTTACAAAGACCAGCCACACTAGCAGATGCTAAAACACATGCCAGATGGTGGGAAGAAGTGCAACTTAGTCAACAACGACGGAGGGATTTATTCAAAGAACCTCGGATGGAATATCCGAGCACTTTAGGCGGGGTACCTGAGAACGTGTCTTATGTGACTGTTCCCTTAAATCCATCGACAACTGCAAATTCCAATGTATCAAGTGTACCTTTAAATCTGTACACTTCAATTCCAGCCTATATGATGCAGACAGGGATGCCCTCTATGCCTCAACCTCAGTCCCCTCTTGATGAAGCAAAAGTAGCAGATATTATTGCAAAATCTTTGGGAAAGTTGAAGGAGGAAATCATGGGTGTAGTACAAGCACCCTTGAAAGAAATTCATTCAATAATAACACGAGGTTCTAATGCGCAACAGCCTTCGAGCAGCTCGACCTTAAACCCACCTAGATCAAAAATCTGGTGTGGTAAGTGTCATGGTTATGGCCATGTGGCTACTGAATGTCCGACGCCTTCGCAATTAATGCCTGATCATCCTCCATTTTGTACTTTTTGTCTAAAAACATGTCATTTAGAAACAAATTGTTGGCACAAGATCGGCCAACAACAACAACAAGATCGTTCGATGCAAACAAATTACAATTACATGGATCGTAATAATACTACTTATGAGATCGGGCCACCCAATCAACCTTTCAGGCCCCGTGGATTGCCTACCCAAGGCAGACCTCCCATGCCACGAAACAATTATAATAGTGATGGAAACCGAGGAAGAAATTCTCATTTTAGGAGAAACAATGGTAACTTTCGTAACCCAATGGGCCAAAGTGGACAACAAAAGCCTAGAGGACCAGTAATTTGTTATCAATGCCAACAGGAAGGTCATATAGCTACTTATTGTCCAAATGCACGGAAAAATCAGGACTATACTCCCCTTTATAGGAGGTGTAGCGGTGAAGGGCATCATGAAGAGAATTGCCCTAAGCGAGAGGATAATAAAAATAATGATAGGGGTAAACAAGTTTCTAATGAACCCTCAACCTCATCCGCAAATTTGGTTGAAGTAGAAACAACAAGGCAAGAGATTGGGTTTCGGTCTAAATTCATACCACGTAGGGTGACCTTTAAGGCTGACCCCATGATTGGTGTTGTTACTAGAGCACAAAAGCAACAATAAAAGGAGCATGGTCTAGAGGAAGGAAGTCCCCAATCAAAAAAATCCGTGAAGGATAAATCTAAGGACATAGATCCTAACATAGAGCTACCTGAATCGGATTCTCCTCAGCAGTCTTCAGACCATCCGTTATTGCCCGTGCCTCTAGCAAATCCTAAGATTCAGTTGGGGGTGGGTCCTTTTCCTGAAAGACTTGTACCTCCAAAAGAAGGGAGTAAAGAGCAAGTGGAAATAGTGAATAAGGCCTATGATCTTTGGGCAACATTGGAGGAAATAAACTTAACAATTAATCTCAGGCAGCTGCTTGAAGTAGCGCCTATATGTCGAAGGTAGCTTTATCATAAGCTAGTTCAACGTAGGAGGAAAAGGATTGAGACTAACGCTTCTAAAGTAATTGCAAATGCATCCAAAAGGAGAACGACTAAGGAAGTAAAAATAGTAGATTTATTTGTGGATCCAGGAGCTCCAGTTATAGACACTACCATCAATGGACATTTGCTGAGTGAAATACAATTGGATGGTGGTTCAGTAGTCAATTTAATGATAGACCAGACGATGCAAGAATTAGGTTTGAAGAATTTAGAAACTACTCATATAGTTTTACGTATGGCTGATCAAAGGAAAGTGACTCCTTTGGGTTTACTTCACAACGTGAAATCTGTAATTGCTGGCCTAGAATTTCATGTAAATTACTTAGTAGTTCGCTCATTGTCGAATATCTCTTCATATTCTGTGTTGCTGGGTCGACCTTGGTTGTACCAAGCAAGGTGCACTCAGGATTGGTATAAAGGTTCAATTGTGATTGGTCCTCGAAGTGATAGGGTCAAGATTCAAGTTACCACAAAAGGGTTTTTGAGGGAGTCAAGAGATGAAATAGTTAGTGAGATGGATGAAAAGTCTAATAGTGAATTCTATGATTCAGAAGTAGAGAGGACTGATAACGAAGGGCCTTATGCTTGGTTATTTAAAACACAACAACCAGCAAAAGTAGAAAAATTAGAGGTTAATATTGTGCATCATCCTAGCAAAGCAGAACAAGTGGGTATTGGTGAATATGCTGTTAATTTTTCATCAGACAATGATTTTGATAGTGATATTACTCGCTGGTTATCTACCTCGGAAGATACAACCCTAGACTGTTTAATGGTTTCAACAAAGGAGGATAAATATCCTGTGGATGTAATCCATGAATTCAATGATTCATTTTTCGATGCATGTCCTGGATTTGGTAAAAATGAGGAAGAAGGTGACCTTGGAGATGCATTTTTTGCATATAACAGATCAGAAATCTTTTCCCCTAATGACTTAGAAGAGGAGGGGGAGAATGAGGCAGGAACATCAGACTTAGATGAAGTTTCAGTAAGCTCCTCTATGGAGGAAGTCAATACTATTGAGAATGATCATGACGAACCTGAGGAGAGTTTAATTACAACATTTCCTTATGAGTTAGATATTCTGCCTTTTGGGTTCGAACAACTTCCAGTTGTTGCTAAAAGATCTTACTATCGTCAGCTAGAAAAGAAAGAAAGAGAAAGAAGAACAAGGAATGGTTGCAAACCTTTACAACAACCGATATTACATGATGATAGAGATGACCCATCTCCAGCTTTAAATAGATTTGCGCAGACTTTTAATGAATGCCATGGTAATTATGATAGGATAATCAATTATTTAAATGAGACTTTGGAAATAGAACGTGAGGCAGTAGTGAGACAGCTGTGAATGAAGCAATGAAGAAAATTGCAGAGTTACAAAAAGAAAAGTCAGAATTCCAATTTAGGGAGAGGCGGTATCTAGAAGAAATTACACTTCTAGAGATGTATTTAGAAGAGCAAGAATCTAAATTAAAAAATGATGTACAACAAATGGAACGAATATCGTCTATTCCGAGGAAATGCTCAATGGAATGTGGACAAACAAATGAATTTTATACAAGAAGTAAACCTCTGGCTATTTCTAGAATTGGATTGCAAGAGAAAAACTCGACTACTGCTCCTTGGCTATATTATTCCCTTAAGCGCTCTATGAGCAGTAGACAAAAGCGTATCATTATTTTAAAGGGCAGCTAGGGAGATATCATAGAAGGCAATTGCAATCAAGCAAAGCTCACCTGCCAAGTATATGTGAGGTAGTCTTACCGCATCCCAAAGAAAGAGTAATGGATTTTATTGTCTATGGGGATGGAGTTGAACCAGAGGTTCGATGGTTTGAACCTCTGGCACCTAAGAATTTTCTAGAGCTAAAACGAGTTATACACTATTTAGGGTGTCAGATTCAAGGTGAGGAAGATGAGGATTTACACTCATTAATTCTCAAGCTTAGTACTACTCAATGGTCTTGGGATTTGAATGACCAAGAGCGTTTGGAAAAGCAAAATGGAATTTTACAGCGTTATCATCGAACATTACATGCTCAATTTCCATGTGATCAAGAGCAGGTTTCTCAGATAATAGGTTCTATAAATACCACGTTCACGATAAAGAATAATAGAAATTTGAATTCCATCTTGCATGGCTTGAGTAAAAGACAAGGAAGTTATACCGGTAAGCTATTGCCTGATATATTGGATGTCCATATGATAGAAATGACTGAGGGTACTCGGGAAAAATTAGCTATTGTCCCTTATAGGGCTTTACCCTTGGTACACTTTGTGAATGCGAGGGAAGAAGAACCAGAATCTAGTACAAGGCATAGTCTACTTGAAAGCGTATCAATGGAAATATCGGAAGATGTGCCTACGGTCAAGCCTCGAAAAATAGCCTCTTTGTTTATTGAAGAGCCCGAAGTGGAAGTAGTTAAAATAGGAATGGCAGAAGGGAAATATTTAAATCTAGGAGCTCAATTGAAATTCCAAGATCGATAGAGGTTTGAAGAAGTATTACGAGCACATGTTGGGGAATTTGCTTGGTCTTATACAGACCTTAAAGGTATTAAAGCTGAACTTTGTCAACATTATATTGATCTAGAACCAGGCACAAAACCCGTATGTCAATGCCAACGACGAACAAATCCTGTGTATGCAGAACTGGTTAAAGCTGAGATTACTAAGCTTCTTGATGCAGGATTTATATATCATGATGCATATAGTGAATGGGTATCTCCAATTGTGGTAGTACCCAAGAAAAATAGCAAGAAAATCCGCATTTGTGTTGATTATAGGAAGCTTAATAGTAAGACAAGGAAATATCATTTTCCTTTGCCATTTACAGACCAAGTACTTGATAAGGTTGCAGGCCATGAGCTATATTCTTTCATGGATGGGTTTAGTGGTTACAACCAGGTGTTAATTCATCCTGAAGATCAATCCAAAACTACTTTCACTACTGAATGGGGTACATTCGCTTATAAAGTAATGCCTTTTGGCTTATGTAATGCACCTGCAACGTTTCAAAGAGTTATGATTGCAACTTATCAAGATTTTCTTCGACAGTGGATGGAAGTTTTCCTAGATGACTTTTGTGTCTATGGAACAGCAAAAGAAATGCCTGATCAATTGGCGCAAGTGTTTGAACATAGTGATGAAGTAGGAATATCGTTAAATCCTGATAAATGTGTTTTTGGAGTTCCAAAAGGAACATTGTTGGGGCATATCGTTTCTAAAGAAGGCATTGCTATGGACCCAGCTAAAATTGCTAAGATTTCTTCACTTCCTCCACCAACAACTCTTAAACAACTTCGAGGTTTTTTAGGACATCTAAATTATTATCGACGATTAATTTCTGATTTTGCAAAGGTGGCCTCACCTTTAACAAATTTGCTGTGGAAGGATACTCCTTTTAATTGGGATGATGCTTGCAAGAAAGCATTTGAATTTCTTAAGCAGAAGTTAATAGAAGGACCAGTATTGGCACCCCCGGATTGGACAAAAGAATTCCATATTCATGCCGATGCATCTATGTATGCTGTGGGAACAGTTTTATGTCAAGCAGATGACAATAAGGTGGATCATCCAATTTATTATGCAAGCTGTAACCTAAGTGATGCAGAAAGAAATTATACTACCACTGAGAAAGAATGCCTATCAATGGTATTTGCGGTGGAGAAATTTTGTCATTATTTATTAGGGAATAAATTTACCATATATGTTGATCATGAGGCGTTAAAGTACTTGCTTAATAAGGTAGAACTTTCAAGACGTGTGATTCGTTGGATGTTGTTATTCCAAGAATTTGATTTTCAAATAGTTACTCGTCCTGGTAGAGCTCATGTCTTAGCAGATCATCTTTCACGATTATTAACATCAGACAAGGAGGAAGGTGTAGAAGATGATTTGCCGGATGCATCACTTTTTACTGTGGAGACACAAGTTCCATGGTATGCTGATATTGCAAATTTTCTTAGTACTGCTCGTTATCCACCTGGTGCTGATAAGCATCGAAAACGTTAGATATTAATGCAAGCACGCTCATATGGATTATTAGGGGGTTACCTTTATAAATTTTTTCCACGCGAGGGTATCTATCGACGATGTGTAAGGGAAGATGAAGTTCCAGTGGTTCTTAAGGCATTGCATGATGAGCCGTGTGGTGGCCATTTTGCTGGTGAATTGACTGCAAGGAAAGTTCTATTAGTTGGTTATTGGTGGCCTACCCTATTTAAAGATGCTTATTATTATTGCCGAAAATGTGATGTATGTCAAAGGACTAGTCGTCCTTCCAAAAGTTTTGCAACGCCTTTGACACCCATATTAGCCTTAGCACCTTTTGAGAAGTGGGGAATTGATTTTGTGGGCCCAATTGATCCGCCTACGAGATATCGATCAAATCATTATATTTTGGTCTGTATTGACTATATTACAAAGTGGGTGGAAGCGAAAGCGCTGAAGACAAATAAAGCCATTGACGTGGCTAAGTTTATGTATGCGAATATTATTACACGTTTTGGTTGCCCAGTAGAATTAGTAAGTGACCGAGGTTTCCATTTCTTGAATGGTCTTATCAACGAGCTAATGGAAATTTACAAAATTAAGCATCGCAAATCAACGCCTTATTATCCAAGAGCTAACGGTCAGGTTGAAGTAACCAATCGCATTATTTGTGGGATTTTAACCAAAACTGGTGCGCAGATCGGTCGCAAAATGCTCACGTAGTGAATCCCGGAAGGTCCCCAAGAACAATGAACTCTACCTTTTTGCACAAAAACCCATGTAAAAGCATGCACGACAAGAAGCAAGAGACCAATTGGGTTCAATCTCCCCCCATGCCTTGTGTGAGCGCTTCACAAAGCATGTATTTTATGTATATTTCAATCTTCATGCTCAATAATAGCCCAATTTACAAAAATATGACAAGATTTTAGCTTTTGAGTTTGCTTTCTACAAAAATAGGAAAATAAAGCTAATGGACGGTGCCCATAGAGTCTGGCACGCCCAATCTCAATGTCCAAATAGAAATAACATATCCGTGCGCATAGGCGCATACAAAATAATAATCAATAATCAATGTCTCAATAGACATAACAAAATATAGGCGTGGCGCCTATCAAAATATAGTCCAAAGGTCGAATACTCACTAAACTCCAATGCTTTCCTTCGCCACTGCTGCTATCTCTACACATCAACTGAAGCATTCACAATCGTTAGTAAAATAATACAATTAAACCGACAAAAGTGAATACCTAGCAGTCTTCTGCTACATAAATAAATCAACTGGTTAGAAATAAATCCTAACCTTAATTTATTACGAGTGCGCACTCTAAACTCATAAACGTTTATTAATTTAGTATGCATTTTGCGGAATCACCCGCTATGGAATCACCCACGTACACACTAAATTAATGAAACGCCCGAAAAGGACAGGCGTCCCCATCAACTTCTCGCACAAAGAATCCTCTTTGTGTATGAGCCCCGGTCATCTAAGTTTACGGAATCCACCGTAAAACCTCACGAAATCCACCGTGGCACGGAATCCACCGTGGAATATGCCTCCTGGCATCATACCCCCGGGGTGGGATAGCAATTGACCTCAATTGCTATTAGCTCAATGTGGAGCTAACAGAGTGGGGAAAGCATTTAAGTCTCTAGCGTGCATCCATTGTGCTTCCTCTACAGGATGGTTCTTAAATTTGACTAGATATCTAGAATACCTTCGGCCAGTTCTAGTGGTCATGTAGTCAGTGTCTATGATGGCTTCTGGTTCAAGTATTTCAGTCTCTTCCTCTAATAAAGGTGGGTTTTCATAAACAGGGTGGATAGGTAATTGGCCTCTAAATGGTCTCAATAAACTAATATGAAATATATTGTGAATTTTCCAATGAGATGGTAATTCTAACTTGAATGCATTATCATTAATCTTGTGAATAATTCTAAATGGTCCATAGAATCTAGGAGCTAATTTGACAACTGGATGTCTATCTACACTTTGCAGTCTACGCTTTTCTATTCTAAACCAAACATAATCATCAACTTTGAAATTCATAGCTTGTCTTTTCTTGTCGGCTTGTTTGGTATATGATTGTTGGGCTTTAGCAATCATATCCTTAACTTCATCAAAAATATTGTTATGCATAGTAGCGATATCATCAGCACTCTGAATTCTATTAGACAAAGATGCAACAGGTGTAGATAATCTATATCCATAAATGACTTCAAAAGGTGCTTTCTTTGTAGATGTGTGCGGTGTATTGTTATATGCAAACTGTAATAAATGCAAATGAGTATCCCATGTTTGAGGTTTAGAGATAGTATATGCACGTAAAAGATCTAAAATGGTGTTGTTTGTGGCTTCTGTTTGTCCATTTGTTTCTGGATGAAATGCAGATGAGAAATCAATCTTTGTGCCTAGATTTGCAAACAGTGTAATCCAAAAATTATTACAAAATCTAGAATCACGATCTGAAATAATCACTTTTGGCAATCCATGGTTAGTAAAAACAGTTTTCAAAAATAACTGTGCTGCTTGTGATGTTGTTAAAGTTTTCTTACATGCAATGAAATATGCTTGCTTACTAAATCTATCTACAATTGTCCAAATCATGTCATGGTTAGATTTAGTATTTGGTAAACGAGTAATGAAATCCATAGAAATATGTTCCCAAGGTTTAGATGGAATAGACAAAGGCATTAATAATCCATACTGTTTACCATGATGTCTCTTTATTCTTTGACAAATCAAACATTCAGAAACGAAATTAGATACATCTGCATCCATATGCGGCCAATAAAAATCTTCAGTTAACATGCGTAATGTAGATATGATACCTCTATGACCTTGATATGGGGGACAATGAATTTCATTCAATACAAAAGATCGGAATGGAATAGTAACACACAGTCTCTTTTCAAAAAACATAAATCCATCATTATATAACAATGAATCAACAGGAATGAAATTATTTTGAACTATTTTTTGCCAATCAGAATGAAAAGTAATATCCTGGTGATATGTATCTTTCATAGCAATCAAAGAATCAAAAGATATGATAGAAATATTATGAATTGCAGGTCTTCTACTCAATGCATCAGCAACTACATTTTCTTTTCCAGGTTGGTATTGAATGATAGGATGAAAAATTTGAATGAAGGAAGCCCATTTGATATGACGGTCAAAAATTTGGGGTTGGCTAAGTAGATGTCTAATGCTTTGTTGGTCGGTCTTTATCATGAATTCTGAACCCATTAAATAATGCTTCCACTATTTTAATGCTTGTACAACTGCTAATAATTCTTTGTCATAAGTGGAATATTTGAGCTCAGAGGGTTTCAGCTTAGAACTAGAATATGCTATTGGATGATTTTCTTGCATTAGTACGGCTCCTATTCCTGATCCGCTAGCATCGGTCACAACTAGAAAGAATGGTCTATTAAAGTCAGGCAATTGTAGAACAGGGGCATTGGTTAATGCACTTTTCAGTAAGTCAAAGGATTTCTGTTGAGTTTTAGTCCATTGATAAACAATTCCTTTCTTAAGAAGTTTGGTTAATGGTAAAGCAAGTAATGAAAAATTACGTACAAACTTTCTATAGAAACTAGCAAGACCAAGGAATGAGCGTAATTCATGCACATTTTTAGGAACAGGTCAATGCAATATTGCATCAATTTTCTTAGGATCAACTTTAATTCCTTCTTTTGATACAATATGACCTAAATATTCTATTTCTGTCTTAAAGAATTCACTCTTTTCAGGATTTGCAAACAATTGATTTTCTTTCAGTAATTGAAAAACTAATGATAAATGCTCATAATGCTCTTTTTCACTTTGACTGAACACCAAAATATCATCAAAGAAAACAATCACACAATACTGATATTTCAGAAAGATACGGTTCATCATTCTACTGAAAGTAGCAGGTGCATTAGTTAATCCGAATGGCATGACTAGGAATTCGTAATGGCCAAACTGTGTCCTGAATGCAATCTTAAATATGTCAGTTCTATCTAGCCTCACCTGATGATATCCAGACTTAAGGTCAATTTTACTAAATATAGAAGATCCTTGCAGTTTGTCCATAAGGTCATCAACTCTAGGTATAGGATACCTATTCTTTACAGTGATCTTATTTAATGCTCGGTAGTCAATACACATATGATAGGTATTATTCTTTTTCTTGACTAAGAGTACAGGTGCACCGAATGGAGAACTGCTAGGTCGAATTAAGCCTCTATTTAGTAATTCTTTAACTTGACTCTGGATTTCTTTTTGCTCTATTTGATTGTGCCTATATGGTGCTTTGCAAGGTGGTTGTGTGGCAGGTATCAAATCAATCTTATGGTCTTCTGGTCGTGAAGGTGGTAAACCTGGTGGTAGGTCTTCTGCAAAACAGTCCTTAAAATATGCAAGAAATTCCTTATGCCTAGGGTGCATATGATTTTCATTTGCGTGCAATTCATTCACCCAAATGAGATATGATTTAGTATTCTTGCGTAGTGCACGTTTTGTTTGAGTATGCGAAAGCAGTGGAAAAATATTAGATGCATGCATACCATATAATGTAATAGATTTTCCTTGAAAATTAATATTCATTGTGTGCGTGGAATAATCTATATTTGGATTATGCTAGTGTCTCCAAGGCATTCCTAAAATAATGTCGCTTGACTGTAATGGAACAACTAAGAAATTTCTTCTTTCAATGTATGCACCAATTTGAATTTCTAAATCTTGTACTTCTTGTGTGCCATTGTACCTAGTGCCTAAAAATGCAGCTTTTATGCGATAATGCGTAGGTACTGTATGTAATTTCAATTCCTTTACCAATTTTGCTGAAATAAAGTCATGGGTACTACCGTCATCATGCAAAATAGTTCTTTCCTTTCCATGCACCATACATTTCATAGTCAACAATGAATGTGGAGTAGGCATACCTGGTAAAGTGTCGGAAGTAGTAGTAGGATCATCCTCATCTTCAGTGAAATCTGGCATATCCTCATGCTCGTCTTCGTCCATGGCTCCAAGATAGTTGATATGTGCTGGTGGCTTCTTTGAATGACAATTTGCTGCGAGATGCCCTGGCTGGTGACACTTATAGCATACTATTGGCTTGGCTTTGGTTACATTATTTGCAATGGTTGGAAGTCTGGGTACATTTGGATTTGCTTGTGGAATAGGCTTAGGATTTGGATTGACAGTGGATGGTAATGCAGGTGGTTTAGCCCAATTCTTGCGGAAAGATGGTGATGAAAAACGACCTGGATTAAACCTTCTAAAATTGGAATTGAATTGTTTAGATCCATAATTACCGTTGACTTGGAATTGCTGTGGTCGTCTATCTCTTCCGCGTAACTTATCTTCAGTGTCGTGAGCTAAGGAGATGGCGTCTTCAAGGGTAGCAGGCTTGAACATGTTCACTTCAGCGTAGTAATGTCCAAGGAATCCAGACATATACTTCCGCTTATGTGTCGTCTCTGGTACGTCTTCAAGCATGCGTAGTTGTAGGAGTGCATTCCAAAAATGCTCTGTATACTGTGAAATAGACTCACGATCCCGTTGTTGAAGTAAATCCAATTGCTTGATAGCCTTCTCATGAAATTGCGGTGGAAGGAAATTCTGCATGAACTTCTTCTTGAAATCTTTCCAAGTAGCAGGACATTCTATGCTCTTGCGTACTACAGTCTACCAAAGTGATGCTCTGTCTATCAGATGATTAGTAACACACTTGATTTTATCTTTTTCTGGATAAGTTTCCTCATGGAAATAGTCATCAAATTGGCTAATGAATGATAAAACTTTCTTTCCTTCTCGTATGCCATTGAAAGTGCGAAATTTGAAACTTCATTTACTTATCTTGGATTCCTTGCGAATGGTTTGTGCTTCAAGAGTGACGTCGATGGTACGTTGAATCAAATCTTCAGCTTGTGGTTCTTCTTTGTCGGTGGACGCTCTTTGTAATTTTGTCAATTGCGCTTGCAATGCTTACCTAGCCCTTCGCTCTTCTTCCAATTGCAGCATGATTAGATCCAGTTTTTGTTCCATGGTAGGCTCAGGTAAGTCGTCTTCAGTCATAGGATCATCCATATGAGGAGTCGTCATCCTGTAAAACTCAATAAACCTTTCTCACTCAAAATCAGGTTAGCGGGATGAGCGTAGCTCAAATTCGGGGTTACAAGGCTATGTATTTTTGGGTATTTCTTTGTCAATTTTCAAAAAATCTGCAATTTTTCTGTAGCCATTTGCTGAAAGTACTTCAACGAACTTGTAGATAGGTAGAACAGCTTGCCACGAACAACTTTCCAGTTCAGAGTTTTTGCGTAGGAACAAGTCTTCTAGGAGTTTTGAGCACTAGTCAGTTCTGACTTGCAGAGTTGCAGACTTAGCAGACTTACAGAGTTGCTGACTTGCTGAACTTAGGCCGACTTGCAGAACATACAGAACTTGATTCCACTTGACTTGTTGAACTTGACTTTTGCGGTGCAGGACCCGGAGTTTGTCAACCTGTGTGCCTTGTCTAACTTGAGTAACTTTGATTAGACTTAAGTGATTAAGCCTTTAAGCTTAATGAAAACACAGTCGTCGTCTGATTTTCGTGGGGGGGGGGGGGGGGGCGATTTTTTTTGCCGCGCGAAAAAATCAGAGGTCCTCAGACCTCACGATTGGATTTTGAAGATATAAGCTTGTTTTTAAGCTTATAAGCTTAACAATTAAGCTTTTGAAAATATGTATTATAAATTTCCTCACTGTTTGTTGACGACTTGTTGAAGGAGATGGATGCGTGGTCCTCCGCCTACAGAGCCTGGTCCTTCGCGATCTGACAGTGGAAACAGGGGTTCTTGATCGCCAGAAGTCTGCCTGTATTGACGGTTCACGACGAGATTGACTGTAGAGCCCGTTTGTTCCTGGAGCTCCGCCTTTGCCCGAGATTGGTAGCGATTGGAAGCTCTTGATCTCAGCTCCGCTCTGATACCACTGGTGTGCAGATCGGTCGCAGAATGCTCACGTAGTGAATCCCGGAAGGTCCCCAAGAACAATGAACTCTACTTTTTTGCACAAAAACCCATGTAAAAGCATGCACGACAAGAAGCAAGAGACCAATTGGGTTCAATCTCCCCCCATGCCTTGTGTGAGCGCTTCACAAAGCATGTATTTTATGTATATTTCAATCTTCATGCTCAATAATAGCCCAATTTACAAAAATATGACAAGCTTTTAGCTTTTGAGTTTGCTTTCTACAAAAATAGAAAAATAAAGCTAATGGACGGTGCCCATAGAGTCTGGCACGCCCAATCTCAATGTCCAAATAGAAATAACATATCCGTGCGCATAGGCGCATACAAAATAATAATCAATAATCAATGTCTCAATAGACATAACAAAATATAGGCGTGGCGCCTATCAAAATATAGTCCAAAGGTCGAATACTCGCTAAACTCCAATGCTTTCCTCCGCCACTGCTGCTATCTCTACACATCAACTGAAGCATTCACAATCGTTAGTAAAATAATACAATTAAACCGACAAAAGTGAATACCTAGCAGTCTTCCGCTACATAAATAAATCAACTAGTTAGAAATAAATCCTAACCTTAATTTATTACGAGTGCGCACTCTAAACTCATAAACGTTTATTAATTTAATATGCATTTTGCGGAATCACCTGCTATGGAATCACCCACGTACACACTAAATTAATGAAACGCCCGAAAAGGACAGGCGTCCCCATCAACTTCTCGCACAAAGAATCCTCTTTGTGTATGAGCCCCGGTCATCTAAGTTTACGGAATCCACCGTAAAACCTCACGGAATCCACCGTGGCACGGAATCCACCGTGGAATATGCCTCCTGGCATCAAAAACGGTTGCTTCTCATAGGCGAGATTGGGATGAACGTTTATATGAAGCATTATGGGCCTATAGAACTACTTATAAGGTGACAGTGCAAAATACACCCTTCAATTTAGTTTATGGAACCAATGCTATATTCCCTATTGAGCAAGAGTTTCCCACTTTACGAGTAGCTCTATCATTACAACTAGGTGAGGTTGAATCTTTGAAACAACGGGTTTTACAATTGGTAAAGTTGGATGAAGAGAGATTATTAGCTTTACAAAGTTTAGAAGCAATGCAAAAACATCGTAAAGCATGGCATGACCAGAATATTAAAGTGCGGGAGTTTAAAGAAGATGATTTAGTTTTACTTTATGATAGTCGTTATTATAAGTTTCCTGGGAAGCTTAAAATTCGTTGGTTAGGACCTTTTAAGGTTGTTCAGGTTTATGATAATTGTTCTCTTGATGTGCAGGATATTAATGCTGAAACTGAGATATTTAGAGTCAATGGCCTTCGCCTTAAACATTTTGTGACTTAGGATAGCTAGGTATAGTTAGGTTAGTAGTTAAAATAATATTTTGACTAATCTACCTTTGGATTTCTTTTCTTTCTTGGGGGGGGGGGGGGGGGGGGGGTTTTAAATCGGATGCAGGTATGGCTTTTCTGTGGATGGATGCGCTTTACCCTCGTCTTGATGCTGATAGTTCTGATCCTATTCATGTTGGGCCATATAGTATTCCGCGTTTTCAGACACATGACAGGTTTTTGTACGCACCGAGGGGAGAGGCCTGTTGTGGTTCTTCTTTTGTGATTATTTTTTGTTTACAGTACCATCCACCATTTGGTTGTAGGTCTTGTCAGCGGCATTTATTTGTGCATGCGCAGCTCCTGTGTTGGCAGTGTCATACATACTTTCGACTCTATGGTACCACTGCCATGCAGGATATGATTGGTTATACCTACCAGCATCATGATTATACTAGTGTTTTTTCTCATGAGCGTGGTGCTGGTCAGTTTAGGGTAGGTAGAGAGTAGGCAGAATTTGCGAGATATCGTTCCACTGTCTACCGCCTTACTCCATCTTACCATGATTTGCAGACTAGAGTTCCATGTCCATGTTGGGATTATATCTGTTGGTATATGGATGCGACCGAGGGGCATTCTTTAGATGCTTTACCAGTGGCACATATGCCCTACTATGATGACGCAGCTTTGGCTCCGCTCCATGATGTGATGGAGGTTCTTAGTGATGGACCTGATAGCAGATCTATGACCTCTGATGTGCCTATGCTAGAGGTTATTCCTGAGCATCCTGTAGTTGATAATTTAGTTGCTAGGTTTGACTTAGATAGCGTGGATGATTTTGGGTTAGGGTTATTGTTTGCACTAGAAGATCTTAGAGAGTTTGAGGATTTTAGTTTAGATCTTTTGTTTTCTTAGAGTCTTTTGGTTTTTACTTTATTCTACATTTAAAAAGAATGAAATTTAAAAAAAAAAACTGTACCAAATAATCCTTTTAAAAAACTTTTGATTTGTTGTTAACTTCATATTTTAGGTTTTTGCGCACCTTAGCTTAGTTAGTCTTCACCTGGCTAGGTAGTTAGTTGCACGCATAGTCGGGATACTCCTTCAGTGCTAGGAACTTATTACACGGGAGTTTGACTAGGTGGCCAGTTTCTAAAGGAGTTTCATTCTTTATTGAGCTAACTTATTAATGGTTTAGTGGTTAGTGGTTGCGTTCTGTGCAGGTTTAATGATTTTTGCAAATTTGTGAACCACTACGTGTTTATTCTCGCATTATTTTGGAGCCGCCACGTCAACATTCATAACAGGTTGTTTCATATCTAATCTATCTATTTACATTCGTTTGAAATAAAGGACAGTAACAATCTCTATAACTTGATTGAAATAATTTAGAGATTTCACAACCTAAGTAATTACAGAAGGAACATAAAACATTTAAAACATAAATACACTGAAAGATACATAAACAAATTTAGTCTATATGAGAGTCCACTCACATGGGATGGGACTTAGTACTAGGGAGTGCTTAAAAGGGGGTGATGTGTGTGCATGACATAGTGAATTCCATTGTATGGATGTCTAATTAGGAATCCAATCGAGTTTTCCCTGGACTTTTTGTCACTTTTTAGCGATGTGGGGTAGCTGAATCACAAGGTTCTCTCCACGAAATTTTGACTAGGAGTAGAGTGGAAGAGAGATGCTGAGCTAGTGAGTATCTTTGCTTGTCATTTGCCTAGGCAAGGTGACTGATATTATGTGCTAGATTAGATTCCTCGCGCGACGCTGTTGAGCTAAAATGTTTGAAAGTTCAATTTGGTGATGTATTCCTAGCCTTCTAGTCATTCCTATAAGTCACGGGATTCAAAACTAAAGTACTAATAATAAATTAAGTTCGGGAGAGTCGATCTATTTATTCTTCTAAAAGACAAAGAATAAAAAGAAAAAGAAAGAAAGAAAGGAAGAAAAAAAAACGCCCTGAGACTGCAGGGTTGAAAAAAAAAAAACCAAAATAAGATAACCATTGCCTCTGAGGTCCTGGTAGGCTGTAGGGATTTCCTTGACGGGTGCCCTGCGTCCGATGCTTTTTATCTCTTTGGGGTGGGACCTTTTGGGAAGGAGAATAAATATATATACTCTTTTGACTTTTTTTAAAAAAATCCAAAAACAAAACAAAGAAAAGTTATTCTAAAAAATTTTAGGAAAGTTTGGAGTTAGGGACCATTTACTGGTTGTTCTAGTAGAACATGGAGGGTTAGCAGTTAAACCATAGGAGTCCTATTTGGTATTGTAGTATTGGATTGCCTTGTTTGGGTTCTTTGATAGGCATGGACCTTATCAGTGATGCTATTTCAGAAGCAATATTTCTAGTAGGATAGTAGTGTGGCAATTTATTGCCTAGAGGGATTATTGTTGTTTAGAGGCTCTAGACAGCTTCCTAGTTGGTATATTCTATGCAATGGATGACGCTCTGTTATGCAATTTAGTGGGCAGAGTGAGTAAGGGGAATGTTAGTTTGCACTAGTTTTTACATAATTTCCTTGACATGTTTGTATTGTTTGCGTTTTACTATGATACCAATCAGTATTTTTCTACCTTTGCAGTGTCTACTAGTTGTCCATGTGTGGTTTTGCAGATTTTGTAGCTGTGCTCGCGAGGACGCTTCGCAATTAAGTGCGGGAGAGTATATTTTTTCTTGAAGTTGCGTAGCAGTGTTCGTGATGCTGAATGTTCGTGATGAAGATGTGCTCGTGAGGACTCTTCGCAATTAAGTGGGGGAGAAATGACAACACCTAGAAACAATGCCTAGCATTGCAAAACTTTTTAGCAATATTCTATACAATTGACACATTGTTACCAAATTTTTACATTAATTTAATGCAGATGCGATCGTAATTTCGTCTTTGGAGGACGTGTCTCTGTAGTCCGACAAGTGGAAAATCCTAGTTCAAAGGATTTTTGTGTTAGAGGGTGGACTTAGGAAAATACCAAATAGAATTCGATAGTTTTATCTAATCAGAAGGGATTATTTTTTATTAGTGGAACCATGAGTATTTGAGTTAATATGAGCAAAGGAGAGGAAATATTTTGATAATGGCAACCTTATAGGAAAAAATGCAAGAGAGGGTAGTTGTATAATGAAGGTGGAAAAGTCGCTAACATTTTAGCCTAACAAAAAAAAACATTATGTAAGAGAGGATGCTAGTTGAAAGAGAAGGGGGGGTGTTCTTTTATGTGTTATGGTTCTAAAGGTTAGGAAATGAGTTTTTTTTTTTTTTTACATAACTAAAAGAAAAATGTTGCATGTGGATTTGAAGAGGTTATGACCAAGGAGAGAGCGCCCTCATCCTAGGGGGCACATCATAGTGGGAGATGAAGAGAGGGAGAATGGGAAAAGACTAACTGGAAGAGGAAGAGGAAAGGGAGAGGAAGTCCAAAAGCCAATTGGAGAAGAGGAAGGGGAGGAGTTAGTGGAAGTTGAAGAGTCATGAGAAAGAGAGGAGGGGGTACCATCCTATAAAGAGGGAGAGAGAGCAAACTAAAGAGAGAGAAGGACGCCATCATCAAGAAGGGGACACTATCATCCTGAAGGAAGTGCCATCAATTCAAGCCATCCAAGCAAGAGGATTTGAAGAAACAATTGAAGTTGGAGAGAGCAAGAAGAGAGAATTGAAGCCCATGCCTATTCCATAGCCATTACCATGTCTTCTCCTTCTACCTCCATTTTGGAGCCTTTCTCTTCTCTTCTCTCTTAGTCATCAACATAAAACCATGGAAGCTAAGCTTGTATGTTTGGACTTAATCAAGATTAAGTCTTAAAAGAGTTACAAGTGGCTTTTCCATGGCAACAATGCAATTGACCAATTGATCTCTTGGGAGAGGGAAAATGATGAGCTCACCATTGGGAACGATTAGATAGACTCCCCTTTGCTAGACTACAAAGGACACGGCTCCCAAAGACGCAATTACGAATCTCGTACTTTACGTAAGTGCCTTAACTTGTTTAACATTAAAAAATAATTTTACATAAATATTTCTTTAGTTTGGAATTTTTATAAAATACCTTTAAATCTCAATTTCAAGTCTGGATAGTTTTTAGAATTTATGTAGGTCTTATTTTATTTTAAAAATCAAAAACTTTTAAAAATATTTTAAATGGCTTAAAAATGATATAGATAATTTTTTATGAAATATTTGGTTAAACAATTATGAGATGTGATATTTTTTGATAAATTATGTATTTTTGAAAGTATTTTTTATTTTTTGTAGAATTTTTGAAAACTGGTTACTATATCTTAAAAATCAAAAATAGTTATTTTGGATGAACATTACATTATTTTTTGATAAAAATCATATTTTTAATTCAACCAAAAATTAGGATCTTCTATAGAAAACCTAAGAATATAGTTTTGACTGTTTTATGAAAAGTTCTTAGGGTTAGAGAAAAATAAAATTAATTTGATGTTATCTGTTTGTTTGAACATTATTAATATAAAAGATGATGTGTCTAACTTTATGCAAATTAAAAGTGTTGATGAGGTATTAAGTTATATCAAAATTAGAAAAAGAATTCTTTTAAATAAAATTAGAGTTTATGGGATTGAGGGATGTTAGTTGATTTGATAATAAAAGGAATGAGAAAGAACTATAGGGTTTATGCTTTGAAGTTAATTCGCGAAGGGATTAAAATCCTAGGGTTAGTATTTAAGCGTCCAGTATAGAAATAGAGATGAAGAGAAAGATTAAGCAAATTTTTTGAGTTTTCGATATTAAATTAGTTGGACTACTACAAACGAGTGTCGTAACTATTGAGGAAGGCTAGTACAAATCATAGAAATTAGTTATCAATATCACCTATTTAGTGCAACAACTCCTAGGAGTTGGCTTGACATCCGGGTTAAAAGTGGCTTGGTCTTTGGCCAGTCAATTCTCTTCTCTCTTGTTGTCTCTCTTTTTTTTTCTCTCAGCATTATTTTATTATCTTGTGCAGATTGGCCAGTATCTTTCTGGCAGAATGTAGCTAGTTGGCTGGTTTAAGCTGTTTTCAGTTATTTATGGCCCCCCTCCTTCACTTGTGTGATAGTCATCGTCTCTAAGTTAGTGTTATCATGAGTCTTCTCTTTCTCTTCCATCCGCCATAGCCATGTTCTAGATCCATGCATTTTAACACAAATGAGCTTGGAGCGAGTGACTTGCACAACCACGACGCAACCATGAAGATACCTAGCTTGACCCTAAACTCAGTGCCTAAGTCCTTAAACATGAATGCTCTTTGAGAAGGCATAGAAATGTACACAATCCTACCTGTCATATCATTAGAGGATGCCACAAGAAGGGGATCATAGACCCAGGAGCAGGAGTAAGAGTCACTATACTTAGCCATGCAGTCTTGCAAGCTTGGGGTAACCCACGTGCAGTGGAGACTACAAGGTTTAATGTCATGCTAGTCAATAGAATGAAAGTTAAGCCATTTGGGGCACTAAAAGATTGGCCCTTGAAGATAGTAGGAGTCTAGTTCTCAGTGAACTTCATAGTCATGAAGGGAGTGGACTAGGACATCTTGCTAGGTCAATGCTAGATGCAAAACTCACAAGTGATAGAAGATTCGGGAAATGGTCTCATATTCTTAGGAAATAGATCAAAGGCTATAAGAGTCAAGTTGGATACCTGGGAGACCATACCGGTTGACCTAGATGCCATCTTCGCTATCTTGAAAGGAGACTCATAGGTTAGGAATTCCTACAAGCCACCATTGACCTACTGTTCTTAGATTATGAAGAGGATTATAAGCAGGATGCAAGGACAACCAATGAGTTCCATAAGGCCACAACATCTCAGCTACCAAAGGGTAAGATCCAGCCACCATCAGTACCAATTTGCATGATGGCCAGGAGGTCTAGTAGACAACCAACACATGTCCCTTTCCACATTCCATCTAACAAACTTGAGCTCCAGGGGACCTTGAGTACTTGACAAGAGAGCTAATAGGTAATCTAATTGCCAATCTCAAGCCCCGCAAGAATCTCATGAATGAGCTAAAGTGGTGGTGGACCAAACCGCATGACTTGAACCTAATTTACAATTGGGCACTAATCATCGATGAGAAGAGGAGTGAGAATAGAAACCTAGGAGATGATGAGTCAAAAGGTAATTATTTGAATAAGTATCAAGACTGCTACTCTAGAATGAGGAAAGTGAGGAAGAGGCTGAGACAATAGAGTATGGCAACATGAATGGTGGTCGAGTGATTAAACAGATACGAATGGACACCAAGCCATAGAAAGCCAATGTCTTTAGGATCAAAAGAGGAGTCTTCACATGAAATGCGATCGGGTTGGACCACCTAGGAGTGATAGACTATGAGCACATTGGATTAGCTCAACCAAGTACTGCACCACTTCTTAGAATAGAATCAGTCCTAGAGTTGCAACCACCACAGGAAACTCCTTATAGTGAAGGTTGTGACTTTAACTCCGAGACAGAAGTGAGCTCTGAGAGTGACCCAAAAATACCATAACCACCTAAGACCAAATGCACCAAAGGGAACCTACCAACACACCTAAGGTGTAGGTGATTGAAGGAGAAAAAGAGAAAGTAGCCAAAGGGATAAGAAGCTGAAGAACAACGGAAGCCCCAAGACCTACCTAAGCACTTCACAAAGTTCAAAAAGGGTGACAAAGTAGTGGTCTTGTTAGGATCTAAGAGGCAAGGACAAGAAAATGAACCAATAGAAGGGCCTACTAAGGTCAAAGAAGTCAACTTGGCAGGGAAAGGGGAAAAGTCTCAACCCGTATTCATAGTAGCTAACGGCCTGACACTAAGCAAGAGAGGCTAATCTCATCACTCTCGTGCAAGAGTACATAGATGTATTCTCTTGGTCCTTAGATGATCTCAAAGGATTCAATTTGAGGGTCATGACCCACAACATCTTGATGACTCTTGATGCAACACCAGTTAAACAGTGGCCATACCCAATGAATCCAAAGCATACACATGCTATCAAGGAGGAGATAGATAAGCTGTTGAAGCTTGGATTCATCTATGAAATTGAGTACATGGACTAGGTATCAACCATATTGATTGTCTTAAAGAAGAATGGAAAAATTCGAGTGTGGGTAAACTATAAAAAAGTCAATGCTACGACAAGGGGAGAGATAACTAGTCACTATTCTACAAAAAGCACATGCTCGAAAGAGTAGCAAGACAAGAGGCCTATATTTTCCTGGATAGCTTCTTAGGTTATAACTAGGTCCACGTACACTCCAATGATAGGCATAAGACATCGTTTGCAGATGTGGCTTCTTTAAGACTCATGGGATAAAGAGGCAATTTACTTGCAAGTATACCCCACAGCAAAATGGGGTTGCAGAAAGAAAAAATAGGCATATTGCAGAAGTCACACTGGCATTAATGGCCGAAAAGAATATGCCCAAACATTTTTGGTCTCAGACTGTCCATACTGTTGTCTATATTATGAATAGAGCCCCCACAGCTGCAGTTCATGGGATGACTCTTGAAGAATGATTTAGTGGCAAGAAGCCCAATGTATCGCACTTGAAGGTATTTGGATGTGTTGCATATGTTCATGTGCCAGATGAGCTATGGAAGAAGCTTGATCCAAAGGTAGAAAAATGTATTTTTATTGGATACTCTTTAGAGCAGAAAGGGTATCGATGTTATAACCCTGTCATCACAGGTGAGTTCAGAGTGAGCAGGGATGTTATCTTTGATGAGATGGGCACCTGATATGCACTTGATGGTGATGTATTAAATGATGATAATGATCAGGACAACTATGTGTAGAAAGAAAAACAAGAATCATAGAGTCTTAGTGGAGCAGAAACATCATTTGATACTATACTTATAGTGAGCCCTTGGTCTAGAGACTAAGGAGTAGCCCCACATCTTCAGGTGGATCTATAAGTGTTGTAGGGAAGGACAAAGGAAAGAAGAAAGTGATGGATGGTAATGATGCATCTACCAGTCATTTGGAATTTGACGGAGATTCTAGTGGTTCAAAGAGTTTGGATGATGAGCTTGGTATTCCTTCAGTCAGGACACCAGGTGTACAAAGAGCTCATAGTAATGTAAAGGCTCCATTGAGTGATCCGGTGGTACGCAGATCTAGCAGGGTTAGATACCCTGTTAAAAGATTTGGTTTTGAAGGTTATGCATCTCACCATTATGCTTATATGGTGAAACTAGTTGAGGATGTTGAGCCCACTTGTTTTGAGGATGCTGTTGGTCATGCTCATTGGGATGCAGCAATGGATGAGGAGATTGCTGCATTAGAAGCCAATCAGACTTAGGATTTGGTACCCTTACCTAAGGGTAAGAAAGCTATTGGCTGTAAGTGGGTTTAGAAAGTCAAGCATAATGCAGATGGTTCAGTTAGTAGGTATAAAGCTAGGCTGGTTGCAAAAGGCTATGCTCAAACATATGGAATAGATTATGAAGAGACATTCAGTCCAATTGCTAGGATGGCAGCTATTAGATGTGTGATTACGTTGGCAGAAGCCAAAGGTTGGAGTTTGCAACAAATGGATGTTAAGAATGCCTTCTTGCATGGTGAATTGCAAGAAGAAGTGTATATGGAAGGAGCAGCCAGCAGGTTATGAGGATTTATAGCATCCCACATATGTGTGCAGGTTAAAGAAGGCACTCTATGGGCTGAAGCAAGCATCTAGAGCATGGTCTGACAAGATTGGAGAGTATCTTGTCGATATTGGATTTTGTATTTCTAATGTTGATCACTCACTTTATGTGAGAAAGGGAGATGCAGGTTTGGTCATCATAGTCACCTATGTGGATGACTGGATTATTACAGGTGATAGTGACAATGGGATTGCTAAAGTTAAGGACTTCTTGAAGAAGAAGTTTGAGATGAAAGATTTGGGTGAGGTGAGATACTTTCTTGGTATTGAGGTGATCAAATGTGATGATGGTATATGGGTATCCTGAAGGTAGTATGGCTTGGATATGTTATCCAAGTATGGTATGACAGCATATAAGCCTCTTTCAGTACCATTGGAGCAAAATGTGAAGTCGAGTGCTGACGTTGGGGATGAGATAGAAGACCCTACTATGTTCAGGAGGATAGTAGGGAGTTTTATTTACATGACTATCACAATGCCAGACTTGAGCTATGTTGTTGGCCTTGTCAGTCAGTTTATGCAGATGCCTAGAAAGCCTCAATGCAGTTAGATGTATATTGAGGTATGTGAAGTCCACTTTACATTATGGACTTTTTTATGAGGTAGGTAAGGACGTACAGGTCTTTGGATACACAGATGCAGATTGTGCTAGTAGCATGTTAGACAAAAGATCTACTAGTGGATTCATGTTTTCCCTTGGTAGTGCAGTAGTTATATGGAGCAGCAAAAAGCAACCTACAGTTGCTTTATCGAGTACAGAGGCTAAGTATAGAGGTGTTGTTATGGCAGCATGTGAGGTGGTATGGTTGCAAAAGTTATTAGGTGATTTGGATGTGCAGGGAGATGGTCCAATTGTCATTCATTGTGACAACATGAGCAGCATACAGTTAGCTAGGAATCCAGTGTTCCATGCTAGGACAAAACACATTGAGGTGCACTACCACTTTGTGAGAGAGAAGGTACTTGCAGGAGAGATTGACTTGATATATGTTAGCACACAGGATCAGATAGCTGACATTTTCACAAAGCCATTGGGTGCAGAGAAGCTTCGAAAGTTTTGAAGCTTACTTGGAGTTGCAGGCATAGGGTTGAGCTTGAGGGGAAGTGTTGAGATGGCAAGCTCAACACATGCGGACATTGATGATGGACCGCCTGCCTAGATGGATCCGCACATCTACACCTAGCACGTTGGTGGTCATTATGATACTCACATGGCCACTTGCTTATCACTTATTATATTTAGGTTATTACACCTACCTACAGTTGGCAAAGATATAGCGCCAGTCAACTAGTGTAGTCGGTTATGCACTGTTTGACTTAGAATGCCACTTTCCTTTATGTTGTATCTTATCTATACTTTGTGTACATTGTATGGAAGAAGAAGAAAAATCAGCAAGAAAACATTTTGGCCTCCATCTCTCTTCTTGTGTTCTTGTGAGTGAGCTTCCTCTTGTGTATACAGTGTGTGTTTGACGCAATAGCTCAAGCAAAGTCCCCCACCACGCAATTCTTCACAGCATGAACTACGGATCCACCAACTTAGAACAACTAGACCAGGAACTCCTACTAGGCGAGGACTCCTATAGCCTGGTCAGCATATATTTTCTTTTAACACATTTTTCCTTCAAGGTTTATATACTCAAGCATGTAAAAAGGAGGGAGCTGAGCGTAGTGAAATAAGGAGGATAGGGCATCAGCCTCAGAGTACCCAAGAACCTACCAAGCCCTCACGAGGTGACACTTCAATCTTTTCCTCTTCTGCTCACTTTTGTTTTTGCTCCAACCTTCCTTAGTATTTCTTTTCCAGCTAGATGTCATCCCTAGGAAGACAAGGCGTTGGCACTGGGGCCTTGGGTCTAACTTGTCCCTAGGAACTTATCAAGCCTTCATAAGGCGACGAACAACTGATCTTAAGATTTTTCTTTCTTATTTTTTTCTATTTTATGGGTTAGAACCCCTTTTTACACACCTTTGTATTTTTTCTATTTCAAGTATATTCAAATTTTTCTCTTCTTTTAATTTCAACAGACTTCTCTAACTATCTCATACTGACAGGGACTTTTGGAACAATTGCCTAGCATGCTAGCATAATAGGGTCACTAGGACTGCTTTCTAAAAGAAGGTCTTAGAATGCCTAACAATGCCTTTATAGGAGTTAGACAACTACTCAAATCTCTCCCACATATAGCTAACCTAACCCTGGGACTTCATGCCTTGATTTTTGGTCGGTAACAAAAGAAGGATTCCCCACAAGTACATAAAGTCATATAGCATAAAAGAAAATTACTCAAAAAAGAAGAACATCACCTAGACTTGGCCACAAAAAGCTTCTGCACAGCAAGAGGTGTCCTCCAGGTTGTGCTAAATTTAGCTAACATGGAACTAAAATAAAACCCAATAACTACACATGCACTAAACAAACACATGGCCCTCTTGGGCCTAACGCAATGTGACATTTCACTATAGGATGACTAGCCCTCTTGGCCTAATGAAATAATTCCTAAAATGACCATTCGGTAGCATACTACTAAAACAAACTCTTGGTCCTAACACACCTCTACTAAAGCATAAGACCGACCAAGGATAAGGGCTCCTCAAGCCCTATGCTAAATTCATCAAATTATTGGCTAACCTCCTACATAAATAGCAAGGGGTGTCTGATTAATATGATGATAAATAATCCTCATGAAAAAATATGAAGGTGCTCAATTACTACTTGACCCATAACCCAAACTAGCCATCGACGATCAAAATAGGACATGTCAGCAAGAAGACCAGAAAGTAGTCTTGGACTAATGTTAGAAGGTAATTTTAAGAGCTCCCCCATACCACAATTGAAAACAACATCTTCAACAAAAGAATAATTGGCCAAGGAATTTGTAAGGCGATTCCATTGTTGAGGAAATAGTTGAGAAGTCACCATCTCAAAAATATACAACATATCCAAGGTTGCATGATGGTACATCCATAGGATGGGATCCCGCACACTATAGGTTCCATTCAACTAGTTGATCACTAATTGCGAGTCACCTTTCACCAATAACTGGCGGATACCACCACATGGGGCTACATTCAGCCCCATAATCAAGGCTTTGTATTTTTCCATATTATTAGTAAAATATTATCCTAAATATACTCCCATTTTCATAACAACCACATGGAGCTACATTCAGCCCCATAATCAAGGCTTTGTATTTTTCCATATTATTAGTAAAAGATTATCCTAAATATACTCCCATTTTCATAACAACCCTACGTTGGGGATCTTTCATGACCACACCAACACTCATATGTTTAGCGGGCCCTCTAAAAGCTCCATCAAAATACAAAGTATAGACCTAAATTTCACTGTGATAGGCCATGCCATACTAATTAGCTTACTA
Source organism: Lygodium microphyllum (assembly GCF_053477565.2). NCBI lineage: Eukaryota > Viridiplantae > Streptophyta > Polypodiopsida > Schizaeales > Lygodiaceae > Lygodium > Lygodium microphyllum. Next base: position 76,001,612 of record NC_141152.1, read on the forward strand.
GTACACTTATGATAATCAAAGTTGAGTTCCGAGAGAGAGGATGTATGATAGATACAATCCCTCCTTCCTTGCTAAACTCAATAAGAACATTAGTCAGAATTCTATGATAATGGTGGCAGTAGACCTTAATATCCCACGTGAAATATCTAACTTGCCACTCAGTAACCTGATAATCTTGACTCCGCCAAATCACTCGACCTTGGTGATAATGTTGCTCTAAATACAGATGCTTAAGATAAGGAACGATTCTTCCGACCCGATTGTCTTGGTACCTACTGCAAGTTAAAGTTCAATCATGAAGGACCTGCAAAGGCACCAATTTTGACATTAGCCTTTACACATAGTAAGGATTTAGCTAATTAAAGTTAACTTTATTTTTAAAATATACCCCCTATAAGTCTACTAAAAGAGATGTAGAGCCATTCTTTCCTGTACGGATTATTTTATACGGCCCATCCCATTTGGGTTCTAGTTTTCCAGGAAATAGCTCATGACGAGCATCATAGTACAACACCACAACTGGCCTTTTACAAATTTATATTTCTTAGTCCGAAGGTCATGAAGTGCTTTCATTCTCTTCTTCCCTATCTCTTGATGTAATAAAGCTTGCAATCGAATTTCATTTAAGATGCACAAGAGAAATAAATCTTTCCTGCAATGCTTCTACCTCACCCAGCAAATGATTGAGAGAAAATTGCACAATGGACAACTCTATTTCCAATGCTAAGACACACTCTTCCCCATATACCATCTTGAACATGGTATTGCCTATAGCTCTTTTAAATGTCATATTGTAAGCCCAAACTGCCACATACAATTTATTATCGCAATCTCCCTTACTTTTAGATACTATCTTGGATAAGATCCCTACAAGCTGTTCATTTGTACTCTCAACTTGACCATTTACTTGCGACTAATATGGGGTAGTTTTATTGTGTTTAATCTTTAGAGCGTCCATCAAGGCTACTATAACCTTATTCAGGAAGCGTGTCCCTCGATCAGACACACTAACTCCTTAGGCGGACCAAAACGGCAAACAATTTGCTCCATAATAAAATTGGTCATCTTTTTAGCATTATCCTTCATCATTGCTTGAGCTTCAGACCACTTTGTAAAGTAGTCTATCGCTACAATAATATAATTCTTTTGCGTAGTCAATGAAGGATATATTGGTCAAACAAAATTGATATCCCATTTTTCAAAGGGTAACGTAACTAAAATAAGGAATTGTGTCTTTGGTAGACATCATAGTGCTTAATATAGCTGAAAGCATCCTTAAAAATCAATGGCCACCAATATCCAACATGGAGAGCTTTTTGGTCAGTAAAAGCCATCTAGCACAATATCCCTCACATGCTAAATCATGGCATTCCTTAAGAATAAATGGTACCTCATCAAGTAGTATGCATCGATGATAAATCTCATCCACATCTTTCCAATACAAACGCCCCCTATAATTGAAAAGTGTAGTGCTTGCTGCTTAAACTTTCTTTTCCCCGATTTTGATAGAGCAACCCCAAATCCCCTTGTAGATAGATAATGTGTTATAGCTACATACCAAGAAGGAATGGAAGCTGTATTGATTTTGAATAAACCTTCGAGGTCACTTCCTTTATCCAAAATTTCCTTTGGCTCCCTGAAATCCACAAGACATTTCACAATGCCTTGCAACTTTGGTGGCTTACTCCTACTCTCATAATCAAACTCCTGCAAAGTGATTAACCACTTTGGTAAATGGTCAGGCGGCTATAACTTCTTCATCAATAGTTTAAGTCCCTCAACTTTTGTAAAAAATACCATCTTCTCATAGAGAATATAGTGCATAAATTTCTTTGTCACAAAAACCATTCTAAGGCAGAATTTCTCCATATAAGTATAGTTGACTTCATATATCCCCAATTTATGACTAACAAAGGCAATTGGATGATACAAATTCTCTTCCCGAATTTGGGCTAAACAGCAATTTGATGCTATGCATTATGGTTGCTAAAAATATATAAAAGACCTCACCTCTTTTGGATGATTTTAGGACTAGTATTTTTGCTAGTTCTTGCTTTGCATCCTCAAAAGATACCTGACATTCGCTCCAGTTAAACAGATAGTTAAAAGATAACAGGTTCGTCAATGGCAATGTTCTTTTTGCCAGTGCATTGATAAATCTCTGATAATATCCCACTGATGATGATAGAAAGTTGTGCACCTCTTTGGAGTCCGCGGCAGACTCATAATGATTATAACCTTTATCTTTTCAAAGTTAGTTGTGATACTAGCCGAGCTAACCACATGGCCCAATAACAACCCCTAGGACGCCCCAAAGATGCACTTTTGTGGATTAAGAGCAATGCAAAACTATCTACAACACTCAAAGCATTTCCTTAAAATAATCAGTTTTCTTTTCCTTGTGGTGGCTATCCCTAGATCATCAATGAAGACTTTTAACTCCTTTGGGGAGATGTCACCAAAAGTCTTATCAGTTGTACGTTGCCAAGATCCAATTGCATTGCATAACCCAAATGCCATCACATGATACACAAAGGTACCAAAGACAGAAATAAACATCGCTTTCAGCTTATCTTTCTCTGCAACAGCTATTTGGTTACATCAAGCAAAGCAATCCATAAATGAATAGATTACCCTACGTACTAATTGATCTAAATTTTGATCCATGTAAGGTAATGGATAGTAATCCTTAATTGTCTACTTATTAAGCTTTATGATACAACTGGTAAACACCACTCTGTGTGTTGTATCAAAAATATCAAGCTAGCTTTCCTTAATTTTGTCAATTCCTCGAATAGCCCATCTCTTAGTTCGAAAGGCATATGCCTTACTTTTTGTCACACGGTCCAGCTACCTTCCTTTAGGGGAATGATATGAACAATGAGAGTGGGAGGAATACCTCTTAGCCCATCTCATAACTCCAAGCAAAGATGTCGCGGAATTTCTGAATCAAGGACACATTAGTCCTTCCTTTTTTCCAAATTGAGCATGGATCCTAATTTAATTGGCTGTGAATCATTCAATGTACCAAGTTTCAACTCAATTACATTTGCATCTCTTATTCTATCTTGAGCCTCTATTGGCTCATTCAAAGTTACTTGATAGATATTCTCTGGAGTGGACCCCTCATTGGATTCATCACTTGATGATGTCTCACTACTAGTTTCATCCTCCAATGTATCTATCTCTATAGAGAATAAAGAAACTCTCTCACCTTGAGGAGATTCAGGGTGGTAGGCATCTACTACTACATGTCTAGCACCTCTACCAAGATCAACTGACCAGCAAGTATATCAACCTGATAGTCTACTTGTAAGATCCATGGCTTGCCTAGCAATGCTTGATAGCTAGACCACCCCGTGAACCTAATCAGCCTAAAGTTTAGAATGCATTCCACATTGACAACAGTCACGTGGACTTTAGTAATGCAGCCTTCAAGTTGTCTCAAACTATCATCAACCATTCAGAGAATCATGGAGGCATCTTTTTTTATTTCTAGACCTAGCATGTCCATCAATTCTAAACTCATAATGTTGACAGAGGATCCCATGTCTATAATAGCACAATCCACTAATATTCCATCAACATATGCTCGTACCCTTGGACAATGCTTTTCAATATGCTCAAACCAATCATCTCCTACCTGCGTTATGCTCAAGGGCTCCACTATATATTGCGCATGCAAGTTCTTTTTAAATTCCTTATGCACTTTTGGAGATAATTAATTAACTACTAGAGATTAACATATGGCTTAACTTTGCAAAGTGAACTTGCTAAATCAAATTCATGATAGCTAACAAGAGTTCTCTTTTCCTGCCAGACCATTTTCTCCTTTGGTCTTTGAACAGGATTTGATGCCTCTTTCTTAGCTTTTTCCTTCTTCTTTGGCAATTCCTTATCCTTCTTGGCGTTAGCATTACCATCAATGACTTTTAGAGGTCCGCCTTTCATGTCAGGATTAAGGACTTGCATCCCCTTATCATCTTGTTAGGGTTTTCCTTGTAATAAAGCAATTTTCATGCTACTTTAATTAGGCCAATTAGTCTATTTTAGGTTAGAGTATAAAAGGCAAGAGAGTGCCAATGTAACATATCTTTGTCAATTCATTTCTTGAAACTCCACTTCTTGGAGCTAGAAGGTTTCTTCCTTCCCACCATTGCAAGGTGTGTACCTTCTAGCTCCACTTCTTGGAGCTAGAAGGTTTCTTCCTTCCCACCATTGCAAAGGGTGTGTACCTTCTAGCTCAACTTCTTGGAGCTAGAAGGTTTCTTCCTTCCCACCATTCCAAAGGGTGTGTACCTTGCAGCAGCTATCATCATAGTATTCTCAACAAGCAACCATGGCTTCCACATTTGTTCCACATTTGTATTTCTCCTTCTCATTGAATATGAATGGCAAGCTATGGTTTGTTTCTAGCATTTCTTAGAAGCATTTCTTGTTAGTTTTCTTGTATTTTCTTGGATGTGGCAAAGTATCATTTCAATTGGTATCAGAGCCTTGCTTTGATCCAAGGCAGGCTTTAATTCCATCATTTTCATGATTATGACCTTGCTGGGGAGGTCATTGTCCATGTACAATTTGGCTACAGCATGTACAATTTCATTACAGTATGGTTTGGTTTGGTTAGAACCATGGATTTCAGTGTCTACTTGACTGGGGGTGACTTGCATAGTAAACCGTGGTTAGAATTGTGTCAAGAAGGCGGTTCTTGGCATGATCTTGGTCAAGATGGAGTTTCTTGGCATGATCTAATGGATAATGGCAGACTCCAACTAACTTTGTCAGGTCGTGGTCCATTTTGAGGCCTTTCTGGAGGTCTTTTGGCAAAAAGAAGGCTACAGGCATTTGGAAAAGGGTAAAACTTTCACTACTTTTTTGGACATACATGTTTCTTTCTCTCTCTTCAAGCTTCCATTGAAGCTATGGTCCAAGAAATCATCTTCTATTCCACTCCAATGGCTTCAATGGCTTCAATGGCTTCAAAAGCATCATCTACTTGACTCTTGAGCTCTTAAGCTATCCATAGAGTATAGCCATACCTTGCTTCAATCTTGTGATCTCACGCAGTACATGAGGTTGGATTTGCGCAAACTACGCTTGCTGAACACACTCGTCTATGAGCTGATAAAATTTGTGGTCACAAGCTATATAGAGCTTGGATATGGAGGCTACAAGCTCAAGCTATATACCATCTTGGCAAGGCAAGAACTAGAAGCAGAAGTAGAAGGAGAAGGAAGGAGGAAGAAGAAGAAGGATTTTTGTCATGGCTTCCCTCTCGATTGTTGTGGCTCGTCACGGAGCCCCTTTGTTCACTCCACGGGCTTCTCTACAAGTCAACGTCTCCAAGGGCACTGATTTCTGTCATGGCTTCCCTCTCGACTACTGTGGCTCATTCTCTGCAAATCAACAGTTCCAAGGGCACTGATTTCTGTCATGACTTCCCTCTCGACTGTTGTGGCTCATCACGGAGCTCCTTTGTTCACTCCACGGGCTTCTATGTGAATCAACAGCTCCAAGGGCTCTTCTTTTGTGAGACTGGCTACCTCAATCAGCCCTTTGTATTCAAGGAGGTTGCGGATTTCCTATGAGGCTGGTGCTCCACCCACCAAACTTGAGACTGTGTAGAAAGTTATCAAAATTGTGACCAAACAATTGGTAGTCACTCCTGGCACAATTCAATCTCACTCCAAATTTGAAGAGCATTTCTTGCAAGCATTTCTTGTTTGAAGCATTTCTTGCAAGCATTTCTTGTTTCAAACAATAAATGCTTGCAAGAAATGCTAGAAACAAACCATAGATTGCCATTCATATTCAATGAGAAGGAGAAATACAAATGTTGAAGCCATGGCTGCTTGTTGAGAATACTATGATGATAGCTGCTGCAAGGTACACACCCTTTGCAATGGTGGGAAGGAAGAAACCTTCTAGCTCCAAGAAGTGGAGTTTCAAGAAATGAATTGACAAAGATATGTTACATTGGCACTCTCTTGCCTTTCATACTCTAGCCTAAAATGGACTAATTGGCCTAATTAAAGTAGCATGAAAATTGCTTTATTACAATCCATCCCTGCCCAAAAGTTTTGTCCACAAAACTTTGAAGACTGAAATGACAAGTGGATGGTAAATGTAAAGAAACGATTGTCCTTTCAAGAAGATACTCTTCCATGAAAAGAATCTTGAAAATAAACTCAAAACAGTGGAAATCTGGAATGCTGTCCTAAACAGGGTAGTGATAGTAAATGACCCATAACTTTGGATAGAAATGTCGGAATGACGCATATGAGGTATAGAAATGAAGTTTACTTCATAAGGTATCCATCCGTGTCATCAAAATCCAATTTTGATGTCGATAGGTCAATTATTTTCATGATAGAAATTTATAACAACAAGCTGTCCACTGTGTAATGAGCTAAGTATCTTCTTGAAGAAGCCATGGATATAACAAGGATGGTAGTAGCTGAAACCCAAATGTAACTCCAAGAAAAGATCTTCAAAGGATAGTCTTCAACTTGTAGAAGAAACTGCCATGAAATAGTGAACATGCCTGAAACAAGGAGCTGAAGAAAAATGAGCATAACTTTCAGTAGAATCATCTGATTGGGGCGTATGAACTCTAGAAATAAAGTTCATAACATAAACTATCAGCTCATACAAAATTTGCCCCGTTTGATGAAGTTATACACATTATTTCTCTGACAGAAAATTATGATAGCAGGCTGTCCCTTGCCCCATGACATAGGAAAGAGGAAAAATATTATCATGGATCATATGGGATACCAAAATAATGGTCATCATCCATCAAGTCACTGCTGCCCTCACCCCGATCGACAGGAAATCCATCATAGAAACTGTCATAAATGAGATAATCATCATGAGAATAGGTATCATTACTCGAGTCAAATGGGTATGACCAATCCTGCCCATGATCCACATAAGCACCCTCATAGGCTCCCGGATCATAGGGAAAATAAAGATCATCATCATGAGCATAGATATCCTCATTTTGCATAATATCATCCAAGTAAGCATGATCTATGTCCACTAAAATACTATCATAATCAAGATCAGTAAAATCCTCATGAGATATAGGCTGAAATGCATTGCTAAAATTGTCATGATCACACTCTTCTTGGGAATGAATGGACTCATGAAAGCTTTCATTATACCCAATGCTGTCCTCTTGTATGTCATCATCGTCATAGTTGTCTTCTTTTTCTTGGTAATCCACGTTACCTTGCTCTTTGACTACATTGTCTGCATTAATATCAATCCTTTCTTCGTCTTCATCTTCATTTTCATTTTCATCTTCATCTTTATCTTGTTGAGAATCTGCCAATCACACCCTATGTATGCCCTTTTGTATGGAACAACTAGGCTAGGAAGATGCAGTTCAGTCTAGGAAGAGAGACAAATCCCATAGGCACAGTGATGTAGTGTGCTACCAAGCAATCCTATATAATGATGTACTTGACTATCACTTTCATATGATGATAATGCAATAGTACTTGTCTCTTTCTGTCAAGTGTCTGTGTCATTGTCAGTCCTACACAAGATTGTGTTTATGAGTTCAAGTCTCAATCTTGAAACCTAATTCACTTGCGTAACAGTTGTCTTCTTTGTCAATGTCAACATGAGTAGTATCTTCATCTTCCATCCTCCATAGCTTCCATCTCTGCCATGCTCTAGATCCCGCATCTTTCACATGGTATTAGAGCTCAGCTGAGCATGGCTTAGCTCTTTTCTGCTTTCTCTCAGTTCCTCTTCAACTCTGGTCACCACAGTTCCAGCCCATGACTTCATCTCTCAACTCTACCTTCACTTGAGCGTCCATGGCAGCCATAGCCAGCATCACCTTGTCAGCTTGAAGCTCTTATATCTCACTCCACAGGTCAAACCTCCTGGAGCTTCCTTCTAGAAAAGTGTTCCCCTACTTCCAGAGCTTCTTCTTGACACATCAATCACTGTCTTTGGGCAAGCATAGCTTTAGCATTGTGAAAATTCTCAATCTCTGCCCTGTGTCTGCCATAGCCAGACAGGACCTACCTCACTTGGAGCTTCCATAACTCCTCAACTAGGCCACTTCAGCTCCTGATTCCTTCTAGGAGATTGTTCTCCTGCTCAATGCGCTCCACCTGGCACATCAATCGATCACATTATTGTGCCCTGACGTCGACATTGCAGAAATCGTCGCCTCCTGTCCTGATCTGCGCCGTTTCTGATCAAGCTCTCTGCGCACGCCGTACTGCCCGCGATCTGATCAATTCTTATGGGGCTTTGGTATCCCATGAAGTAAGCTATCTTTCTATAAAAAAAAATTTTAAAATCATCAAGTACAGCTCCTGCAATCTGAAAAAAACTAGACCCCTGTCTCAAAAACCCTAATTCCACCATAGCCAAAGTCTCTCAAACTCATTTTTCTTTCATTTTCTCTCTCCTGACACTCAACCCAAGCCTTTGCCACTCTGATCCACTGTGTTACTGAAGTTCCCAGCAAGAAAAAGATTCAAGAAGATAAGCATCAACAAAATCAAAGCATCAAGAATCATCATCAAGTTCAACCATAGTCTATTTTGATACTACATAGTGTGTTTTTACACTGCCATTGGTTGTGTCTTTTGACACATTAGATTTCAACTCTGTGCTAGAAAGTTTCAGAGATTTTAAGCTGATTCCATCATGGAAATGCCAACCATGAAGTCTCTTGGGTGGTTACATGTCATAAAGAGTAACATTACTCTTGTTGCCCATTTACATTGCATGCAAGACTTGGCTATCTTACTTGCAGAAAGACATGGAGCTGTCTACATCAAAGTTCAATCAATGAATCCATCAGAAGATTTTGAAGACATTTCCACTACCTCAAACATGATACCTTTTCTTGAGGGGGACATGGACATGAATACTAAAGCTGCAAGCAAAGTCAAAGAAGAAGCAGACCAAACAGATAATGAAGAAGAGAAGAAGGACAAGAAGAAGATCTACCATGAAGACCAAAAGACCACATCATTCAAAGCTGAAGAACCAAAGATGAAAGACAAGAAGATTTTCCATGCTGACAAAGAGAAAGCATATGCTGAAAAAGACCACAAGGGCCTATCGGTCCTTGTCTCTCATTTTCTGTTTTAAAAGCATTGTACCTGCCTTAATGTTCCTTTCATAAGCTTGTAAAAACTCCTCATGTAGCCTTGTACTACAACCTCTGTACACTTTGTGAGGCCCCTGTTACAGCCTCTGGATGTCCACCATGTTTATGGTACCCACACTTAGCCTTTTCTGCGCGACAGCCTCCCGTGTTTTGCCATGTTTTTGGTATGCCCACACTTTGCAGGTGTTGCTCTCGCTAAAGCCTCTACACACTTTGTACTTTCAGGTTGTGATTGAGGAGGGTGTTGAGAATCTGCCAATCACACCCTATGTATGCCCCTTTGTATGGAACAACTAGGCTAGGAAGATGCAGTTCATTCTAGCAAGACAGATCCCATAGGCACAGTGATGTAGTGTGCTACCAACCAATCCTATATAATGATGTACTTGACTATCACTTTCATATGATGATAATGCAATAGTACTTGTCTCTTTCTGTCAAGTGTCTATGTCATTGTCAGTCCTACACAAGATTGTGTTTATGAGTTCAAGTCTCAATCTTGAAACCTAATTCACTTGTGTAACAGTTGTCTTCTTTGTCAATGTCAACATGAGTAGTATCTTCATCTTCCATCCTCCATAGCTTCCGCCTCTGTCATGCTCTAGATCCCGCATCTTTCACATATCTTCAGCTTTATTTTCAACTTTTTCTTCAACTTCAACTCCATAAAACTCTTGTTGTTGAACTTGGTAATCCCCTTCTTCATATTCACTTGAATCCTCCAAAACAATGGCTGTAGCAAAATGTTTGTTTTTGCAGTAGTTGTCATGACTAGGAGTCCATCGTTCTTTACATTTATAGCATATAAATTGTCAACACATTTCCTTCAACTCTTGGTGAGGTATAAGCCTTCATTGAATGCCATAGGGAGTAGGAAATTCTAGGACAGCCGATATTTTAACATGCCTTGCCCTGCATACTTTTATGTGACCACAAATATCCTTCTCACCGCATTTATACCAAAACCCTTTTGAAGTGATATCCTCAAACATGCGACTTGACACATAGGTAGCATGTACATTGTTGAATGAGAAAGGATGGGTGGGTTCCCATATTTTTCTCATTTGCATAAAGTTGATGCTTCCCATTAGTCTCATGAAAATAACCATGATTATGATCATATGAATGCTGCCCCATATGGTAATTCCCTGCATACTCTTGCTGACCATAAGGAGAATACCTATGAGATTATCATCATAAGAACAATGCCCTTCATGCACTTGATTTCTATAGGAATGCTGATGATTACGTTATTGCCTTTGACTGAGCATAGGTCTCACACTTACATGTCTGTACCCCCTGTTATACATGCTGTCCATAGTGACCTACTGGTACAAAATCAGCCCTATCTTGAAAAATATGAGTCCAAATAAGGTGTATGATAGCTTGACTCGAAGCTTAAAATGTCTAGTATCAAGTAGAAATCCTGGTTTGAATTTAGGAGTAGTAATACCCCTCTCTATTAAAGAATTTATAGAACTGTTCACAATGAACTGCTAGTGAACTGCTGGTACTAAATAGGCTCTAGCTTGAGAAATATGTGACCAAATGAAGCGTTTGATAGCTCCACTCAAAGCTTGTGATGTCTAGTATCCACTCCAAGTGTTCTTTTCTCGTTAGAATGAGTTGACAAATTCCAATAGCAAAATTACCAATTCTGTTCTGTTATTACAGCACGCTGTTTTGGCCATGTTCCAAGTGTTTTGAGTACTTCTTATCCAACTTGAGTCAATACCCCCAATACGAAGACACTCAAATGAAGGTCCAGAGTTCGATCCTATGTGGAGGCACCAAATGAGTAGGAGAGAGAAATAGAGAAACTCTTTGACCATAAGAGTGCTAATGAACATGTATGCCCTGTCAATACCACTGCATACTCCAAAGTACAAAAAATGTAGGGCTGAAATATATTTCATTATACATTCATTGCATTTTCACAAAAGACTTTTATCAGACCAGCACAAATCCCTCTTTGCCTTTGTCAACCACTAATGAGCAACTTCCATCTCTTGCGACTCCACGAGCTCAACTGTTTGCAACAAGAACATTACGGATACCAAAGCTTGCCAACTCAATGCCCTTGTATAGCTCAAATATGGCATGTCCTGTGCTTGGTGTGCAAGCAAGGGCTTAAACAAGGATGCTTACATATGACCCTCAAAGAAAGCATAGCAGTGCACAACTCACCATATTCCATAATGGTAATGTTAATGTTTACAATGACATTCTTGCAGAGAAGGCACAAACAATCATGCTGATGGCGAGTAGTGGTTGTCCTTTTCCCTCATTTGATGCTGGAGCTGCACAAAGCAGGCCGACCGCACAAGCAATGTCTAGTGGATTTGAAGGAGAGAATACAGAAATGCAAGCTCTCCTCAGGTAATGCAAGGGAAGTGGGCAGGTATAATGGCGTTGAGTTTAGTGATGATGGGGATTCAGATGATGATTCCTCTATTATGCATTCTGATGTTACAAATGAGGGCTATGAGCATCCAAGGACTAGGCTGCCATCTCCCAAGCCTTTGTCAAGAGGCTTTAGCTTATGGAGTGTTCTTCAAAGGCAATCGGATGCACAACAGATAGCAGGTGCTATCATCTTCATATGCGAGCGTGTTTCAGAAAGTTCTCCACAGTCAAAACTAGGATGCACCAAGTCTTGGAGTAGACGATAGGTTTCTGCACATTCTTATTCCTGATTAAATCCTCAATTTGGCCACAGTTCTTGTCGTAGATGTGGTTGTTGCCTATCGACTTGCACTTGCTTCTTCTACTGCTCTTTCACGAGCCTTTATGTGCAGATCTTTCCCTGGCTTTTGCTGCTCTTTCACAAGCCTCTGTTGTAGCTCTTTCAATAGCAGTTCTCTCTCGTAAATCTACAACTGCTCATTCTTGTGCTTCGGCTGTGATTCTCTCAACAGCAGCCCGCGGATATTTCCCTGGATTTTGCTACTCTTTCGCAAGCCTATGCTCTGTAGCTCTTTCAATACCAGTTCTCTCTCATGCCTCTGCAACTGCTCATTCTTGTGCTTCGGCTGTGATTCTCTCAACAGCAACCCTTTCTGCAACAGTCCTTTCCCGTGCTTCTGCAGCAGCTCTTTCTTGTGCATTATCTGTGGCTCTTTCAACACATCTATTTTCTGCTTGCATTTCACTGTCAAACTGGCAAATTCTCTCAAGGACTAGAGGCTTTCCCCAAGAAGGCTTCACATAACTTCTTTCCCACAAGACCTTCGTCCAAGAGACAGAGCTCTCCCGTCCCTAGTCTATGAAAAGATTGCCAAGACAGTTCTTCCAAAGCTACAAATTGGGACTTCTGCAGAAGGATTGTGAGCTTCTCGCCCTTTAACAAGAAAGAACCCCATTACTTACAATGCATAGGATGGATCACCGCCTCTATGCATAATAGCAGTCGTTTCCTGTATTTTTCTTTCCCTCTTTTTAAGCATCGTCTTCAACAGCCTCGACCTCTCCTACTTCACCAAACATGGAGCATTTGAACAATAGAGCTCATCTATGAACAAGGATATGGCAGGTCTCAGAATAGACGCAGTTCACGCTGCTGTCCTGAACGTGATAAAGAGAGTAATAGGAAGTCTAATAGAGCCAAATCTCTATTCTATAGGTTGCTCAAGAGGTCAAGAACCAAGTTATGGAGTCCATTGTGGTTGGAAGAGTCATGGTTGGAAGATTATTGGCTATGGAGTATGAAGGGAGCTTGAAATGGGAGAGAGAAAGACTGTGTATGAAAAGCAAACCCTTCCCTCTCAAAAGTAAACCCCCACCAAACTCAACCTCAACTCAAGTTACCTGCATTTTGTCCATCTCTCTTCATTTTTGGGCCAAAATTGAACCACAACCTGCTAAAATTGGCTGAAGCCTGCCATTGCCAACACTAGATATTGCCAAGATTCACCATCTTTAACACGGTTTGAAGTAGTATAATGTGTCTAGTTACAATGTAAAGAAGAAACCAAACCATGTAACTGTGTCTTCAACTCCAGTTACACAGAATTGATGCTTCTAATCAAATCTTCCATGAAAATGACCTCCCCAGCCAGATCATTACCATGAAAATGATGGAATTAAAGCCTGCCTTGGATCAAAGCAAAGCTCTGATACCAATTGAAATGATACTTTGCTACATCCAGGAAAATACAAGAAAACTAACAAGAAATGCTTCCAAGAAATGCTAGAAACAAACCATAGCTTGCCATTCATATTCAACAAGGAGAAATACAAATATTGAATCCATGGCTGCTTGTTAAGAATACTATGATGATAGCTGCTGCAAGGTACACTGGGAGTAGGTGTATCGGTATTGGGTATTGACTCAAGTTGGATAAGAAGTACTCAAAACACTTGGAACAGGGCCAAAACAGGGTGTTGTAATAACAAGACAGATTTGGTAATTTTGCTACTCAAATTTTTCAACTCATTATAACAAGAAAAGAACACTTGGAGTGATACTAAACATCACAAGCTTCGAGTGGAGCTATCAAACGCTTCATTTGGACACATATTTCTCAAGCTAGAGCCTATTTAGTACCAACAGTTCACTGTGGACAATTCTGGAAATTCTTAAATAGAGAGGGGTATTGCTACTCCTAAATTCAAACCAGGATTTCTACTTGATACTAGACATTTTAAGCTTCGAGTCAAGCTATCATATACCTTATTTGGACTCATATTTTTCAAGATAGGGCTGATTTTGTACCATTAGGTCACTATGGACAGCATGTATAACAGGGGGTACAGACATGCAAGTGTGAGACCTATGCTCAGTCAAAGGCAACAACCTAATCATCAGCATTCCTATATACATCAAGTGCATGAAGGGCATTGTTCTTATGATGATAGATCTCATAGGTGAATCTCCTTATGGCCAGCAAGAGTATGTAGGGAATTACCATATGGGGCAGCATTCATATGATCATAATCATGGTTATTTTCATGAGACTGATGGGCAGCATCAACCTTATACAAATGAGAAAAATATGGGAGCAAATGATGCCTGTGGAATACACTATGCAGAGTACCAAGGTCAGCCAGCATACGTTATGGATAATCATTTTGAAGAAGAAGAACCCATCCATCCTTTCTCATTCAACAATGTACATGGTACCTATGTGTCAAGTCGCATGCTTCAGGATATCACTTCAAAAGGGTTTTTTTATAAATGCGGTGAGAAGGATATCTGTGGTCACATAAAGGTATGCAGGGCAAAGCATGTTAAAATATCGGCTGTCCGAGAATTTCCTACTCCCTATGGCATTCAATGAAGGCTTATACCTCACCAAGAGTTGAAGGAAATGTGTCGGCAATTCATATGCTATAAGTGTAAAGAACGATGGACTCCTAGTCATGACAACTACTGCAGAAACAAACATTTTGCTACAGCCATTGTTTTGGAGGATTCAAGTGAATATGAAGAAGGGGATTACCAAGTTCAACAACAAGAGTTTTATGGAGTTGAAGTTGAAGACAAAGTTGAAAATAAAGCTGAAGATAAAGATGAAGATGAAAATGAAAATGAAGATGAAGATGAAGATGAAGACGAAGAAAGGATTGATAGTAATGCAGACAATGTAGTCAAAGAGCAAGGTAATGTGGATTACCAAGAAAAAGAAGACAACTATGATGATGATGACATACAAGAGGACAACATTGGGTATAAGGAAAGCTTTCATGAGTCCATTCATTCCCAAGAAGAGTGTGATCATGACAGTTTTAGCAATGCATTTCAGCCTATATCTCATGAGGATTTTACTGATCTTGATTATGATAGTATTTCAGTGGACATAGATCATGCTTACTTGGATGATATTATGCAAAATGAGGATATCTATGCTCATGATGATGATCTTTATTTTCCCTATGATCCGGGAGCCTATGAGGGTGCTTATGTGGATCATGGGCAAGATTGGTCATACCCATTTGACCCGGGTAATGATACCTATTCTCATGATGATTATCTCATTTATGACAGTTTCTATGATGGATTTCCTATCGATCCGGGTGAGGGCAGTAGTGACTTGATGGATGATGACCATTATTTGGGTATCCCATATGATTCGGGATAATATTTTGCCTCTTTCCTATGTCATGGGGCAAGGGACAGCCTGCTGTCATAATTTTCTGTCTGAGAAATAATGCGTATAACTTCATCAAATGGGGCAAATTTTGTATGAGCTGATAGTTTATGTTATGAACTTTATTTCTAGAGTTCATACGCCCCAATCAGATGATTCTACTGAAAGTTATGCTCATTTTTCTTCAGCTCCTTGTTTCAGGCATGTTCACTATTTCATGGCAATTTCTTCTACAAGTTGAAGACTATCCTTTGAAGATATTTTCTTGGAGTTACATTTGGGTTTCAACTGCTACCATCCTTGTAATATCCATGGCTTCTTCAAGAAGATACTTAGCTCATTACACAGTGGACAGCTTGCTGTTATAAATTTTTGTCATGAAAATAACTGACCTATCGACATCAAAATTGGCTTTTGATGACATGGATGGATACCTTATGAAGTAAACTTCATTTCTATACCTCATATGTGTCATTCCGACATTTCTATCCAAAGTTATGGGTCATTTACTATCACTACCCTATTCAGGACAGCATTCCAAATTCTTACTGTTTTGAGTTTATTTTCAAGATTCTTTTCATGGAAGAGTATCTTCTTCAAAGGACAACTTCAACAAGGATATTCAGCATTGGTCTCTCGTTCCTTTACATTTACCATCCACTTGTCATTTTAGTCTTCAAAGTTTTGAGGACAAAACTTTTGGGCAGGGATGGATTGTAATAAAGCAATTTTCATGCTACTTTAATTAGGCCAATTAGTCTATTTTAGGCTAGAGTATAAAAGGCAAGAGAGTGCCAATGTAACATATCTTTGTCAATTCATTTCTTGAAACTCCACTTATTGGAGCTAGAAGGTTTCTTCCTTCCCACCATTGCAAAGGGTGTGTACCTTGCAGCAGCTATCATCATAGTATTCTCAACAAGCAGCCATGGCTTCAACATTTGTATTTCTCCTTCTCATTGAATATGAATGGCAAGCTATGGTTTGTTTCTAGCATTTCTTGGAAGCATTTCTTGTTAGTTTTCTTGTATTTTCTTGGATGTGGCAAAGTATCATTTCAATTCATGATACTTTAATTAGGCCAATTAGTCTATTTTAGGTTAGAGTATAAAAGGCAAGAGAGTACAAATGTAACATATCTTTGTCAATTCATTTCTTGAAACTCCACTTCTTAGAGCTAGAAGGTTTCTTCCTTCCCACCATTGCAAAGGGTGTGTACCTTGCAGCAGCTATCATCATAGTATTCTCAACAAGCAGCCATGGATTCAACATTTGTATTTCTCCTTCTCATTGAATATGAATGGAAAGCTATGGTTTGTTTCTAACATTTCTTGGAAGCATTTTTTGTTAGTTTTCTTGTATTTTCTTGGATGTGGCCAAGTATCATTTCATTCCTTGACATGTTTTACCTTGTTTTTTTCACCGTCTTTACCCTTTTGACATCTCCTTAATGACTCTAGATTATAAGCTTTCGTGCCATTGACATAAATAGCTTCAATAAGGCTAATTCCACTACCACTAGGCACGTCCTCTACAATAGCTTTCCCTCTTTGTAGTATTTGTTTTGGTCCCTCATCTTACTAGAGATTATTTCCTTGTGCTTGATGGTTGATTAGACATGGCTATTTACTTCCATGCTGAAGAAAACTAATCTTGCTCCAATAGGTATTAGCATTTAATGAAATGGGTAGAAGCATGAGCTATGAGAAAACATGACGCTAAGAACACTGTCAAGTTCTTATGAGAGCAAGTGATCTCACAATTCAGCTGCCCCGTTGAACTTGTTAGTGACCAAGGCACACACTTCATCAACAAAGTGAT